>NC_065535.1:43651366-43989263 GCF_932294415.1 Quercus robur
CACGACCCATTTCGGGTTTGAAATGAAGCCAGAATGATATTTTTTAGTTTTTTGAATTTTTTTTGCTATTTTTTTGGGAATTTTCTAGCTCGGTTCAGGTAAAAACGGTTCCGAACGAAAAAAAAATTTTCCCATTTTTCATCCTGTCCCGACCCATTTCTACTTGAAATGAAGCAGGGTAATTTTTTTAATTTTTTGAATTTTTTTGCTATTTTTTATAGAATTCTGTAGCTCGGGTCGGGAAAAAACTGTTTCGAACCAGAAATTTTTTTTCTCTCTTCTTCAATTTGGCATGACCCATTTTTGCTTGAAATGAAGCCAGGATGATGTTTTTTAGTTTTTTGAATTTTTTTACTATTATTTTTGGAATTCTTAAGCTCGAGTCAGGTAAAAATGGTTCCGAACGAAGAAAAATTTTTCTCTCTGTTTCGGCCCATCCCGACCTGTTTCGGCTTGAAATGAAGCCATGATGGTATTTTTTAATTTTTTTTGGGAATTCTCTAGCTCAGGTCGAGTAAAAAGGGTTTTGAACGAGAAATTTTTTTTCTTTTTTTTTCATCCTATCCCGATCCAATTCGGCTTGAAATGAAGCCAAGATAATTTTTTCGCTATTTTTTTAGAATTCTCTAGCTTGAGTCGGGTAAAAACTCTTCCGAAGGAGAAATTTTTTTTCTCTTTTTCGGCCTATCCCTACACGTTTCGGCTTGAAATGAAGCCAGGATGATGTTTTTTAATTTTTAATTTTTTTTGCAATTTTTTTAGAATTCTATTGCTCGGGTTGGGTAAAAATTGTTCTGACCGAGGAATTTTTTTTCTCTCTTTTTTGGCCTATACCGACCCATTTTGGCTTGAAATGATGCCAGGATGACTTTTTTTAATTTTTTTGAAATTTTTTGCTATTTTTATGGGAATTCCCGTGCTCGGGTTGGCAAAAAACGGTTCCAAACGAGAAATTTTTTTTCTCTTTTTTTCGGCTTATCCCGACCTGTTTCGGCTTTAAATTAAGCCTGGATGATGTTTTTTAATTGTTCGAATTTTTTGCTCTTTTTTTGGTAATTCTAATGCTTGGGTTGGGTAAATCGATTACGAATGAAGAAAACATTTTCTCTCTTTTTCGCCTGTCCCGACCCATTTCAGGTTGGAATGAAGCCAGAATGATATTTTTGAATTTTTTTTGCTATTTTTTTGGAAACTTCCTAGCTCGGTTCGAGTAAAAACAGTTCTGAACGAATTTTTTTTTTCTCTTTTTTTGTCCTATCCCAACCCGTTTCTAATTAAAATGAAGCCAGGATTATGTTTTTAAATCTTTTGAATTTTTTGCTATTTTTATAGGAATTCTCTAGCTCGGGTCGGGTAAAAATGGTTCCGAATGAAAAAATCTTTTTCTCTCTTTTTCAGCATGTCCCAAACCGTTTCGGCTTAAAATGGGCTTAGGATGTTGTTTTTTAATTTTTTAAATTTTTTTGCTTTTTTTTTTTTTTCGGAATTTTCTAGCTCGGATCGGGTAAAAACCGTTCTGAAAGAGAAAATATTTTTCTCTTCTTTTTGTCTTGTCCCGACACGTTTTGACTTGAAATGAAGCTAAGATAATGTTTTTTAATTTTTTTCAATTTTTTTTTTAATTCTCTAGCTCAGGTCGGGTAAAAACAGTTTCGAACGTTAAATTTTTTTTCTCTTTTTCAGCCTATTTTGGCCCATTTCGGCTTGAAATGAAGCCGGGATGATGTTTTTTTTAATTTTTTTGCTATTTTTTTTAGAATTCTCTAGCTTGGGTTGGGTGAAAACTATTCCGAATGAGAAAATTCTTTTCTCTCTTTTTCAACCAATCCCGACCTGTTTCGGCTTGAGATGATGCCAAGATGATGTTTTTTAATTGTTTGAATTTTTTTGCTATTTTTTTTGGAAATTCTCATGCTCGGGTCGGGTAAATCGGTTCCGAATGAAGAAAAAATTTTCTCTCTTTTTCGGCCTGTCCTGACCCGTTTCGGGTTGAAATGAAGCCAGAATGATATTTTTTAATTTTATGCTATTTTTTTGGGAATTTCATAGCTTGTTTCTAGTAAAAACGGCTTCGAAGGAAAAAAAAAAAAAAAAAAAAATCTTTTTTTTTCGTCCTGTCCCGTCTCATTTCTACTTGAAAAGAAGCCAAGATAATGTTTTTTAATTTTTTTGCTATTTTTTTTAGAATTCTCAAGCCCGGGTCGGGAAAAAACTGTTCTAAACGAGAAAATTTTTCTCTCTTCTTTGTTCTGTCCCGACCTGTTTAAACTTGAAATGAAGCCAGGATAATGTTTTTACAGTCTTTTGAATTTTTTTAATATTTTTTTGGGAATTCTCAAGCTCAAGTCAGATAAAAACGGTTCCAAACAAAGAAAATTTTTTCTCTCTTTTTCGGCCTATCCCGACTTGTTTCGGCTTGAAATGAAGCCAAGATAATTTTTTCGCTATTTTTTTTAGAATTCTCTAGCTTGAGTATAGTAAAAACTCTTCCGAAGGAGAAAATTTTTTCTCACTTTTTCGGCCTGTCCCTACCCATTTCGGCTTGAAATGAAGCCTGGATGCTGTTTTTTAATTGTTTGAATTTTTTTGCTATTTTTTTTGGAATTCTAAAACTCGGGTCGGGTAAAAACTGTTCTGAACTAGGAAATTGTTTTCTCTTTTTTTTGGCCTGTACCGACCCGTTTTGGCTTGAAATGATGCCCGGATGACGTCTTTTTAACTTTTTTGAATTTTTTTGCTATTTTTATGGGAATTCTCTAGCTTGGGTTGGCTAAAAATGATTCCGAACGAGAAAATTTTTTTCTCTCTTTTTCGGCTTGTCCCAACCCATTTCGGCTTGAAATTAAGCCAAGATGATGTTTTTTAATTGTTCGAATTTTTTTGCTATTTTTTTGGTAATTCTCATGCTCGGGTCGGGCAAAATTGGTTCCGAAAGAGGAAAAATTTTCTCTCTTTTTTAGCCTGTGCTGAACTGTTTTGGCTTAAAATGAAGCCAGGATGATGTTTTTGAAGTTTTAAAATTTTTTTGCTATTTTTTTTAGAATTCTCTAGCTAGGGTTGGGTAAACACTGTTCTATACTAGGAAATTTTGTTCTCTCTTCTTCGGCCTGTACCGACCCATTTCGGCCTGAAATGATGCCAGAATGGTGTTTTCTTAGGTTTTTTTTTAATTTTTTTGCTATTTTTATGGGAATTCTCTAGCTCGGGTTGGCTAAAAACAATTCCGAATGAGAAGTTTTTTATTCTCTTTTTCGGCCTATCCCAACCCTTTTCTACTTGAAATGTAGCCAGGATAATGTTTTATAATTTTTTGAATTTTTTTTCTTTTTTTTTTTGGAATTCTCTAGCTTGGGTAGGCAAAAAAGAGTTCTGAAGAAGAAAATTTTTTTCTCTCATCTTCAGTCCGTCCCAACCCGTTTCAGCTTGAAATGAAGCCAGGATGATGTTTTTTAGTTTTTACTATTTTTTTGGGAATTGTCATGCTCGGGACTGGGGGTAAAAATGGATCCGATCAAAGAAAAATATTTCTCTCTTTTTCGGCCTGTCTCGACTCGTTTCGGCTGTAAATGAAGCCATAATGATGTTTTTTTATTTTTTAAATTTTTGCTATTTTTTTGGGAGTTCTCTAGCTCAGGCCAGGTAAAAAGGGTTCTGAACGGGAAAATTTTTTTCTCTTTTTTTGTCCTGTCCCGACCTGTTTCCGCTTGAAATGAAGCCAGGATAATTTTTTCGCTATTTTTTTTAGAATTCTCTAGCTCGAGTCGAGTAAAAACTCTTCCTAAGGAGAAAATTTTTTTTTCACTCCTTTTCGGCCTGTCCCAACTCATTTCGGCTTGAAATGAAGACGGAATGATATTTTTTTAATTTTTTTTAAATTTTTTGCAATTTTTTTAGGAATTTTCTAGCTCGGGTCAGATAAAAACGGTTCCGAACGAGAAAATTTTTTTCTCTTTCTTTCATCCTTTCCCAACCCGTTTCTACTTAAAATGATGCCATGATAATGGTTTTGAATTTTTTTGCTACTTTTTTTAGAATTCTCTAGCTCGGGTCAGGAAAAAACTTTTCCGAACATGAAATTTTTTTTCTCTCTTCTTCGGTCTATCACGACCTGTTTCAGCTTGAAATGAAGCCAGGATGATGTTTTTCGGTTTTTCGAATTTTTTTACTATTTTTTTGGGAATTCTCAAGCTCAGATCGGGTAAAAATGGTTCCGAACGTAGAAAAAAATTTCTCTCGTTCTTGGCCTGTCCCGACTAGTTTCGGCTTTAAATTGTGCCATGATGATGTTTTTTAATCTTTTGAATTTTTTTGCTATTATTTTGGGAATTCTCTAGCTCGGGTCGGGTAAAAACGATTTTGAACAGGAAATTTTTTTTCTCTTTTTCGGTCTGTCCCAACCTGTTTCGGCTTGAAACGAAGCCATGATGATATTTTTTTATTTTTTGAATCTTTTTGCCATCTTTTTGGGAATTCTCTAGCTCGCGTCTGCTAAAAATGGATACGAACGACAAAATATTCAAAAATAAATGCGAAAAAATTCTAAAAATTATAAAACATCATACAGGCTTCATTTCCAGATGAAACGGGTTAGGACAGGCCAAAAAATAGCGAACAAAAAAAATTTACTCCCTATCCGTTCGAACCCGACCCGAATTAGAAAATTAAAAAATAAATGCGAAAAAATTCTAAAAATTAAAAAACATCATCCAGGCTTCATTTGAAGTCGAAACAGATCAGGACAGGCCGAAAAATAGAGAACAAAAAAAATTTCCTTCCTATCCGTTCGAACCCGACCCGAATTAGAAAATTCAAAAATAAATGCGAAAAAATTCTAAAAATTAAAAAACATCATCCAGGCTTCATTTCTAGTCGAAATGGGTCAGGACAGGCCGAAAAATAGAGAACAAAAAAATTTCCTTCCTATCCGTTCGAACCCGACCCAAATTAGAAAATTCAAAAATAAATGCGAAAAAATTCAAAAAATTATAAAACATCATCCAGGCTTCATTTCCAGACAAAACGGGTCAGGACAGGCCAAAAAATAGCGAAAAAAAAAAAAAAAAAAAAAAAAAAAAAAAAAAAAAAAGATTTCCTCCCTATCCGTTCGACCCCGACCCGAATTAGAAAATTCAAAAATAAATGCGAAAAAATTCTAAAAATTAAAAAACATCATCTAGGCTTCATTTGAAGTTGAAACGGGTTAGGACTGGCCGAAAAATAGAGAACAAAAAAAATTTCCTTCCTATCCATTCGAACCCGACCCGAATTAGAAAATTCAAAAATAACTGCAAAAATATTTTAAAAATTAAAAAACATAATCCAGGCTTAATTTCAAGATGAAACGGGTCAGGACAGGCCGAAAAATAGAGAAGAAAAAAAATTTCCTTCCTATCCATTCGAACCCGACCCGAATAAGAAAATTCAAAAATAAATGTGAAAAAATTCTAAAAATTAAAAAACATCATCCTGGCTTCATTTCAAGAAGAAACGGGTCAGGACAGGCCGAAAAATAGAGATGAAAAAAAATTTCCTTCCTCTCCGTTCGAACCCGACCCGAATTAGAAAATTCAAAAATAAATGCGTAAAAATTCTAAAAATTAAAAAGCATCATCCAGGCCTCATTTCAAGTCGAAAAGGGTCAGGAAAGGACGAAAAATAGAGAACAAAAAAAATTTTCTTCCTATCCGTTCGAACCCGACCCGAATTAGAAAATTCTAAAATAAATGCGAAAAAATTCTAAAAATTAAAAAACATCATCCTGGCTTCATTTCAAGAAGAAACGGGTAAGGACAAGCCAAAAAATAGAGAACAAACAAAATTTCCTTCCTCTCCGTTCGAACTCGACCAGAATTAGAAAATTCAAAAATAAATGCGAAAAAATTCTAAAAATTATAAAACATCATCCAGGCTTCATTTCCAGACGAAACGGGTCAGGACATGCCAAAAAATAGCGAAATAAAAAAATTTCCTCCCTATCCGTTCGAACCCGACCCGAATTAGAAAATTCAAAAATAAATGCAAATAAATTTTAAAAATTAAAAAACAACATCCAGGCATCATTTCAAGAAGAAACGGATCCGGACAGGACGAAAAATAGAGAAGAAAAAAAATTTTCTTCCTATCCATTCGAACCCGACCCGAATTAGAAAATTCAAAAATAAATGCAAAAAAATTTTAAAAATTAGAAAACATCATCCAAGCTTCATTTCAAGATGAAACGGGTCAGGACAGGCCGAAAAATAGAGAAGAAAAAAAATTTTCTTCCTATCCGTTCGAACCCGACCCGAATTAGAAAATTCAAAAACAAATGCAAAATAATTCTAAAAATTAAAAAAACATCATCCAGGTTTCTTTTGAAGTCGAAACGGGTCAAGACAGGCTGAAAAAAAGATAACTAAAAAAATTTCCTTCCTTTACTTTCGAAGCCGACTCGAATTAAAAAATTCAAATATAAATGCGAAAAAATTCTAAAAATTTAAAAACATCATCCATGCCACATTTCAAGTCGAAACGGGTCAGGATAGGCCGAAAAATAGCGAACTAAAAAAATTTCATCCCTATCCGTTCGAACCCGACCCGAATTAGAAAATTTAAACATAAATGCGAAAAAATTCTAAAAATTAAAAAACATCATCCAGGGTTCAATTCAAGACAAAACGGGTCAGGACAGACCGAAAAATAGAGAATAAAAAAAATTTCCTTCCTCTCCGTTCGAACCCGACCCGAATTAGAAAATTCAAAAATAAATGCACAAAAATTCTAAAAATTAAAAAACATCATCCAGGCTTCATTTCCAGTCGAAACGGCTCAAGACAGGCCGAAAAATATAGAACAAAAAAAATTTCCTTCCTATCCGTTCGAACCCGACCCAAATTAGAAAATTCAAAAATAAATGCGAAAAAATTATAAAAATTATAAAATATCATCCATGCTTCATTTCCAGACGAAACGAGTCAGGACAGGCCAAAAAAAAAAAAAAAAAAAAAATTTCCTCCCTATCCGTTCGACTCCGACCCGAATTAGAAAATTTAAAAATAAATGCGAAAAAATTCTAAAAATTAAAAAACATCATCCAGGCTTCATTTAAAGTCGAAACGGGTCAGGACCGGCCGAAAAATAAAGAACAAAAAAAATTTCCTTCCTATCCGTTCGTACCCGACCCGAATTAGAAAATTCGAAAATAAATGCAAAAAAATTTTAAAAATTAAAAAACATCACCCAGGCTTCATTTCAAGACGAAACGGGTCAGGACAGGCCGAAAAATAGAGAAGAAAAAAAATTTTCTTCCTATCCTTTCGAACCCGACCCGAATTAGAAAATTCAAAAATAAATGAGAAAAATTCTAAATATTAAAAAACATCATCTAGGCTTCATTTCAAGACGAAACCGGTCAGGACAGGCCAAAAAAGAGAGAAGAAAAAAAAATTTCTTCCTATCCGTTCGAACCCGACCCAAATTAGAAAATTCAAAAATAAATGCAAAAAAATTTTAAAAATTAAAATACATCATCCAGGCTTCATTTCAAGACCAAACGGGTCAGGACGGGCCGAAAAATAGAGAAGAAAACAAATTTCCCCCCTATCCGTTCGAACCCGACCCAAATTATAAAACTCAAAAATAAATGTGAAAAAATTCTAAAAATTAAAAAACATCATCCAGGCTTCATTTGAAGTCGAAACGGGTCAGGACAGGCCGAAAAATAGAGAACCAAAAATATTTCCTTCCTATCCGTTCGAACCCGACCCGAATTAGAAAATTCAAAAATAAATGTGAAAAAATTCTAGAAATTAAAAAACATCATCCAGGCTTTATTCAAGACGAAACGTGTCAGGACAGGCCAAAAAATAGAGAAGAAAAAAAATTTCCTTCCTATCCGTTCGAACCCGACCCGAATTAGAAAATTCAAAAATAAATACGAAAAAATTCTAAAAATTAAAAAAACATCATCCAGGCTACATTTCAAGTCGAAACGGGTCAGGACAGGCCAAAAAATAGAGAACAAAAAAAATTTACTTCCTATCCGTTCGAACCCGACCCGAATTAGAATATTCTAAAATAAATGCGAAAAAATTCTAAAAATTAAAGAACATCATCCAGGCTTCATTTCAAGACGAAACGGGTCAGGACAGGCCGAAAAATAGCGAACTATAAAAATTTCCTCCCTATCCGTTGAAACCCGACCCGAATTAGAAAATTTAAATATAAATGCGAAAAAATTCTTTAAATTAAAAAACATCATGCAGGGTTCATTTCAAGACGAAACGGGTCAGGACAGACCGAAAAATAGAGAACAAAAAAATTTCCTTCTTCTCCGTTCGAACCCGACCCGAGTTAGAAAATTAAAAAATAAATGAGAAAAAATTCTAAAAATTAAAAAACATCATCCAGGGTTCATTTGAAGACGAAACTAGTCAGGACAGGCCGATAACTAGAGAAGAAAAAAAATTTTCTCCCTATCCGTTCGAACCCGACCCGAATTAGAAAATTCAAAAATAAATGCGAAAAAATTCTAAAAATTAAAAAACATCATCCTGGCACCATTTGAAGTCGAAACGAGTCAGGACAGGCCGAAAAATAGAGAGAAAAAAAAAATTTCCTTCCTATCCATTCGAACCCGGCCCGAATTAGAAAATTCTAAAATAAATTCGACAAAATTATAAAAATTAAAAAATATCATCCTGGCTTCATTTTAAGAAGAAACGGGTCAGGACAGACCAAAAAATAGAGAACAAAAAAAATTTCCTTCCTCTCCGTTCGAACCCGACCCGAGTTATAAAATTCAAAAATAAATGCGAAAAAACTTTAAAAATTAAAAAACATCATCCAGGCTTCATTTCAAGACGAAACGTGTCATTACAGGCCGAAAAATAGAGAAGAAAAAAAATTTCCTTCCTATCCGTTCGAACCTGACCCGAATTAGAAAATTCAAAAATAAATACGAAAAAATTCAAAAAATTAAAAAACATCATCCAGGCTACATTTCAAGTCGAAACGGGTCAGGACAGGCCAAAAAATAGAGAACAAAAAAAATTTCCTTCCTATCCGTTCGAACCCGACCCGAATTAGAATATTCTAAAATAAAGGCGAAAAAATTCTAAAAATTAAAAAACATCATCCAGGCTTCATTTTAAGACGAAACGGGTCAGGACAGGCCGAAAAATAGCGAACTAAAAAAATTTCCTCCCTATCCGTTCGAACCCGACCCGAATTAGAAAATTCAAAAATAAATGCGAAAAAATTCTAAAAATTAAAATACATCATCCAGGCTACATTTCAAGACGAAACGTGTCAGGACAGGCCGAAAAATAGAGAAGAAAAAAAATTTCCTTCCTATCCGTTCGAACCCTACCCTAATTAGAAAATTCAAAAATAAATATGAAAAAATTCTAAAAATTAGAAAACATCATCCAGGCCTCATTCGAAGTCGAAACGGGTCAGGACAGGCCTAAAAATAGAGAAGAAAAAAAATTTCCTTCCTATCCGTTCGAACCCGACCCGAATTAGAATATTCTAAAATAAATGCGAAAAAATTCTAAAAATTAAAGAACATCATCCAGGCTTCATTTCAAGAAGAAACGGGTCAGGACAGGCCGAAAAATAGCGAACTAAAAAAATTTCCTCCCTATCCGTTCGAACCCGACCCGAATTAGAAAATTCGAAAATAAATGCGAAAAAATTCTAAAAATTAAAAAGCATCATCCAGGCTTCATTTGAAGGCGAAACGGGTCAGGACAAGCCGAAAAATAGAGAACAAAAAAAATTTCATTCCTATCCGTTCGAACCCGACCCGAATTAGAAAATTCAAAAAAAATTCGAAAAAATTCTAAAAATTATAAAACATCATACAGGCTTCATTTCCAGATGAAACGGGTTAGGACAGGCCAAAAAATAGCGAACAAAAAAAATTTACTCTCTATCCGTTCGAACCCGACCCGAATTAGAAAATTAAAAAATAAATTTGAAAAAATTCTAAAAATTAAAAAACATCATCCAGGCTTCATTTGAAGTCGAAACAGATCAGGACAGACCGAAAAATAGAGAACAAAAAAAATTTCCTTCCTATCCGTTCGAACCCGACCCGAATTAGAAAATTCAAAAATAAATGCGAAAAAATTCTAAAAATTAAAAAACATCATCCAGGCTTCATTTCTAGTCGAAATGGGTCAGGACAGGCCGAAAAATAGAGAACAAAAAAATTTCCTTCCTATCCGTTCGAACCCGACCCAAATTAGAAAATTCAAAAATAAATGCGAAAAAATTCAAAAAATTATAAAACATCATCCAGGCTTCATTTCCAGACAAAACGGGTCAGGACAGGCCAAAAAATAGCGAAAAAAAAAAAAAAAAAAAAAAAAAAAAAAAAAAAAAAAAAAAAAAAAGATTTCCTCCCTATCCGTTCGAACCCGACCCGAATTAGAAAATTCAAAAATAAATGCGAAAAAATTCTAAAAATTAAAAAAACATCATCTAGGCTTCATTTGAAGTTGAAACGGGTTAGGACTGGCCGAAAAATAGAGAACAAAAAAAATTTCCTTCCTATCCATTCGAACCCGACCCGAATTAGAAAATTCAAAAATAACTGCAAAAATATTTTAAAAATTAAAAAACATAATCCAGGCTTAATTTCAAGATGAAACGGGTCAGGACAGGCCGAAAAATAGAGAAGAAAAAAAATTTCCTTCCTATCCATTCGAACCCGACCCGAATAAGAAAATTCAAAAATAAATGTGAAAAAATTCTAAAAATTAAAAAACATCATCCTGGCTTCATTTCAAGAAGAAACGGGTCAGGACAGGCCGAAAAATAGAGATGAAAAAAAATTTCCTTCCTCTCCGTTCGAACCCGGCCCGAATTAGAAAATTCTAAAATAAATGCGAAAAAATTCTAAAAATTATAAAACATCATCAAGGCTTCATTTCAAGACGAAACGAGTCAGGACAGGCCGAAAAATAGAGAAGAAAAAAAATTTCCTTCCTATCCGTTCGAACCCGACCCGAATTAGAAAATTCAAAAATAAATGCGTAAAAATTCTAAAAATTAAAAAACATCATCCAGGCTTCATTTCAAGTCGAAACGGGTCAGGAAAGGACGAAAAATAGAGAACAAAAAAAATTTCCTTCCTATCCGTTCGAACCCGACCCGAATTAGAAAATTCTAAAATAAATGCGAAAAAATTCTAAAAATTAAAAAACATCATCCTGGCTTCATTTCAAGAAGAAACGGGTAAGGACAAGCCAAAAAATAGAGAACAAACAAAATTTCCTTCCTCTCCGTTCGAACTCGACCAGAATTAGAAAATTCAAAAATAAATGCGAAAAAATTCTAAAAATTATAAAACATCATCCGGGCTTCATTTCCAGACGAAACGGGTCAGGACATGCCAAAAAATAGCGAAATAAAAAAATTTCCTCCCTATCCGTTCGAACCCGACCCGAATTAGAAAATTCAAAAATAAATGCAAATAAATTTTAAAAATTAAAAAACAACATCCAGGCATCATTTCAAGAAGAAACGGATCCGGACAGGACGAAAAATAGAGAAGAAAAAAAATTTTCTTCCTATCCATTCGAACCCGACCCGAATTAGAAAATTCAAAAATAAATGCAAAAAAATTTTAAAAATTAGAAAACATCATCCACGCTTCATTTGAAGATGAAACGGGTCAGGACAGGCCGAAAAATAGAGAAGAAAAAAAATTTTCTTCCTATCCGTTCGAACCCGACCCGAATTAGAAAATTCAAAAACAAATGCAAAATAATTCTAAAAATTAAAAAAATATCATCCAGGTTTCTTTTGAAGTCGAAACGGGTCAAGACAGGCTGAAAAAAAGATAACTAAAAAAATTTCATTCCTTTACTTTCGAAGCCGACTCGAATTAAAAAATTCAAATATAAATGCGAAAAAATTCTAAAAATTTAAAAACATCATCCATGCCACATTTCAAGTCGAAACGGGTCAGGATAGGCCGAAAAATAGCGAACTAAAAAAATTTCATCCCTATCCGTTCGAACCCGACCCGAATTAGAAAATTTAAACATAAATGCGAAAAAATTCTAAAAATTAAAAAACATCATCCAGGGTTCAATTCAAGACAAAACGGGTCAGGACAGACCGAAAAATAGAGAATAAAAAAAATTTCCTTCCTCTCCTTTCGAACCCGACCCGAATTAGAAAATTCAAAAATAAATGCAAAAAAATTCTAAAAATTAAAAAACATCATCCAAGCTTCATTTTCAGTCGAAACGGCTCAAAACAGGCCGAAAAATAGGGAACAAAAAAAATTTCCTTCCTATCCGTTCGAACCCTACCCAAATTAGAAAATTCAAAAATAAATGCGAAAAAATTATAAAAATTATAAAATATCATCCATGCTTCATTTCCAGACGAAACGAGTCAGGACAGGCCAAAAAAAAAAAAAAAAAATTTCCTCCCTATCCGTTCGACTCCGACCCGAATTAGAAAATTTAAAAATAAATGCGAAAAAATTCTAAAAATTAAAAAACATCATCCAGGCTTCATTTAAAGTCGAAACGGGTCAGGACCGGCCGAAAAATAAAGAACAAAAAAAATTTCCTTCCTATCCGTTCGTACCCGACCCGAATTAGAAAATTCGAAAATAAATGCAAAAAAATTTTAAAAATTAAAAAACATCACCCAGGCTTCATTTCAAGACGAAACGGGTCAGGACAGGCCGAAAAATAGAGAAGAAAAAAAATTTTCTTCCTATCCTTTCGAACCCGACCCGAATTAGAAAATTCAAAAATAAATGAGAAAAATTCTAAATATTAAAAAACATCATCTAGGCTTCATTCCAAGACGAAACCGGTCAGGACAGGCCAAAAAAGAGAGAAGAAAAAAAAATTTCTTCCTATCCGTTCGAACTCGACCCAAATTAGAAAATTCAAAAATAAATGCAAAAAAATTTTAAAAATTAAAATACATCATCCAGGCTTCATTTCAAGACCAAACGGGTCAGGACGGGCCGAAAAATAGAGAAGAAAACAAATTTCCTCCCTATCCGTTCGAACCCGACCCAAATTATAAAACTCAAAAATAAATGTGAAAAAATTCTAAAAATTAAAAAACATCATCCAGGCTTCATTTGAAGTCGAAACGGGTCAGGACAGGCCGAAAAATAGAGAACCAAAAATATTTCCTTCCTATCCGTTCGAACCCGACCCGAATTAGAAAATTCAAAAATAAATGTGAAAAAATTCTAGAAATTAAAAAACATCATCCAGGCTTTATTTCAAGACGAAACGTGTCAGGACAGGCCAAAAAATAGAGAAGAAAAAAAATTTCCTTCCTATCCGTTCGAACCCGACCCGAATTAGAAAATTCAAAAATAAATACGAAAAAATTCTAAAAATTAAAAAACATCATCCGGGCTACATTTCAAGTCGAAACGGGTCAGGACAGGCCAAAAAATAGAGAACAAAAAAAATTTCCTTCCTATCCGTTCGAACCCGACCCGAATTAGAATATTCTAAAATAAATGCGAAAAAATTCTAAAAATTAAAGAACATCATCCAGGCTTCATTTCAAGACGAAACGGGTCAGGACAGGCCGAAAAATAGCGAACTAAAAAAATTTCCTCCCTATCCGTTCGAAC
Organism: Quercus robur; assembly: GCF_932294415.1. Taxonomy (NCBI): domain Eukaryota; kingdom Viridiplantae; phylum Streptophyta; class Magnoliopsida; order Fagales; family Fagaceae; genus Quercus; species Quercus robur. The sequence goes on from NC_065535.1 coordinate 43,664,979, forward strand.
CCGACCCGAATTAGAAAATTCGAAAATAAATGCGAAAAAATTCTAAAAATTAAAAAGCATCATCCAGGCTTCATTTGAAGGCGAAACGGGTCAGGACAAGCCGAAAAATAGAGAACAAAAAAAATTTCATTCCTATCCGTTCGAACCCGACCCGAATTAGAAAATTAAAAAATAAATGCGAAAAAATTCTAAAAATTAAAAAACATCATCCAGGCTTCATTTCCAGTCGAAACGGGTCAGGACAGGCCGAAAAATAGAGAACAAAAAAAATTTCCTTCCTTTACTTTCGAAGCCGACCCGAATTACAAAATTCAAAAATAAAATCGAAAAAATTCTAAAAATTACAAAACATCATCCAGGCTATACATTTCAAGTCGAAACGGGTCAGGACAGGCCGAAAAATAGCGAACTATAAAAATTTCCTCCCTATCCGTTGAAACCCGACCCGAATTAGAAAATTTAAAAATAAATGCGAAAAAATTCTTTAAATTAAAAAACATCATGCAGGGTTCATTTCAAGACGAAACGGGTCAGGACAGACCGAAAAATAGAGAACAAAAAAATTTCCTTCTTCTCCGTTCGAACCCGACCCGAGTTAGAAAATTAAAAAATAAATGAGAAAAAATTCTAAAAATTAAAAAACATCATCCAGGGTTCATTTGAAGACGAAACTAGTCAGGACAGGCCGATAACTAGAGAAGAAAAAAAATTTTCTCCCTATCCGTTCGAACCCGACCCGAATTAGAAAATTCAAAAATAAATGCGAAAAAATTCTAAAAATTAAAAAACATCATCCTGGCACCATTTGAAGTCGAAACGAGTCAGGACAGGCCGAAAAATAGAGAGAAAAAAAAAATTTCCATCCTATCCATTCGAACCCGGCCCGAATTAGAAAATTCTAAAATAAATGCGAAAAAATTATAAAAATTAAAAAACATCATCCTGGCTTCATTTTAAGAAGAAACGGGTCAGGACAGACCAAAAAATAGAGAACAAAAAAAATTTCCTTCCTCTCCGTTCGAACCCGACCCGAGTTAGAAAATTCAAAAATAAATGCGAAAAAATTTTAAAAATTAAAAAACATCATCCAGGCTTCATTTCAAGACGAAACGTGTCATTACAGGCCGAAAAATAGAGAAGAAAAAAAATTTCCTTCCTATCCGTTCGAACCCGACCCGAATTAGAAAATTCAAAAATAAATGCAAATAAATTTTAAAAATTAGAAAACAACATCCAGGCATCATTTCAAGAAGAAACGGATCCGGACAGGACGAAAAATAGAGAAGAAAAAAAATTTTCTTCCTATCCATTCGAACCCGACCCGAATTAGAAAATTCAAAAATAAATGCAAAAAAATTTTAAAAATTAGAAAACATCATCCAAGCTTCATTTCAAGATGAAACGGGTCAGGACAGGCCGAAAAATAGAGAAGAAAAAAAATTTCCTTCCTATCCGTTCGAACCCGACCCGAATTAGAAAATTCAAAAATAAATACGAAAAAATTCAAAAAATTAAAAAACATCATCCAGGCTACATTTCAAGTCGAAACGGGTCAGGACAGGCCAAAAAATAGAGAACAAAAAAAATTTCCTTCCTATCCGTTCGAACCCGACCCGAATTAGAATATTCTAAAATAAATGCGAAAAAATTCTAAAAATTACAAAACATCATCCAGGCTTCATTTGAAGACGAAACGGGTCAGGACAGGCCGAAAAATAGCGAACTAAAAAAATTTCCTCCCTATCCGTTCGAACCCGACCCGAATTAGAAAATTCAAAAATAAATGCGAAAAAATTCTAAAAATTAAAATACATCATCCAGGCTACATTTCAAGAGGAAACGTGTCAGGACAGGCCGAAAAATAGAGAAGAAAAAAAATTTCCTTCCTATCCGTTCGAACCCTACCCTAATTAGAAAATTCAAAAATAAATATGAAAAAATTCTAAAAATTAGAAAACATCATCCAGGCCTCATTCGAAGTCGAAACGGGTCAGGACAGGCCTAAAAATAGAGAAGAAAAAAAATTTCTTTCGTATCCGTTCGAACCCGACCCGAATTAGAAAATTCAAAAATAACTTCGAAAAAATTCTAAAAATTAAAAAACATCATCCAGGCTTCATTTCCAGTCGAAATGGGTCAGGACAGGCCGAAAAATAGAGAACAAAAAAAATTTCATTCCTTTACTTTCGAAGCCGACCCGAATTACAAAATTCAAAAATAAATGCGAAAAAATTCTAAAAATTAAAAAACATCATCCAGGCTATACATTTCAAGTCGAAACGGGTCAGGACAGGCCGAAAAATAACGAACTAAAAAAATTTCCTCCCTATCCGTTCGAACCCGACCCGAATTAGAAAATTTAAAAATAAATGCGAAAAAATTCTTAAAATTAAAAAACATCATCCTGCCTTCATTTGAAGTCGAAACGGGTCAGGACAGGCCAAAAAATAGAGAGAAAAAAAAATTTCCGTCCTATCCGTTCGAACCCGGCCCGAATTAGAAAATTCTAAAATAAATGCGAAAAAATTCTAAAAATTAAAAAACATCATCCTGGCTTCATTTGAAGTCGAAACGGGTCAGGACAGGCCGAAAAATAGAGACAAAAAAAAAATTCCTTCCTATCCGTTCAAACCCGGCCTGAATTAGAAAATTCCAAAATAAATGCGAAAAAATTCTAAAAATTAAAAAACATCATCCTGGGTTCATTTTAAGAGGAAACGGGTCAGGACAGACCGAAAAATAGAGAACAAAAAAAATTTCCTTCCTCTCCGTTCGAACCCGACCCGAGTTAGAAAATTCAAAAATAAATGCGAAAAAATTTTAAAAATTAAAAAACATCATCCAGGCTTCATTTCAAGACGAAACGTGTCAGGACAGGCCGAAAAATAGAGAAGAAAAAAAATTTCCTTCCTATCCGTTCGAACCCGATCCGAATTAGAAAATTCAAAAATAAATGCGAAAAAATTCTAAAAATTAAAAAACATCATCCAGGCTTCATTTCAAGACGAAACGTGTCAGGACAGGCCGAAAAATAGAGAAGAAAAAAAATTTCCATCCTATCCGTTCGAACCCGACCCGAATTAGAAAATTAAAAAATAAATACGAAAAAATTCAAAAAATTAAAAAACATCATCCAGGCTACATTTCAAGTCGAAACGGGTCAGGACAGGCCAAAAAATAGAGAACAAAAAAAATTTCCTTCCTATCCGTTCGAACCCGACCCGAATTAGAATATTCTAAAATAAATGCGAAAAAACTCTAAAAATTAAAAAACATCATCCAGGCTTCATTTCAAGACGAAACGGGTCAGGACAGGCCGAAAAATAGCGAACCAAAAAAATTTCCTTCCTATCCATTCGAACCCGACCCGAATTAGAAAATTCAAAAATAAATGTGAAAAAATTCTAGAAATTAAAAAACATCATCCAGGCTTTATTTCAAGATGAAACGTGTCAGGACAGGCCAAAAAATAGAGAAGAAAAAAAATTTCCTTCCTATCCGTTCGAACCCGACCCGAATTAGAAAATTCAAAAATAAATACGAAAAAATTCAAAAAATTAAAAAACATCATCCAGGCTACATTTCAAGTCGAAACGGGTCTGGACAGGCCAAAAAATAGAGAAGAAAAAAAATTTCCTTCTTATCCGTTCGGACCCGACCCGAATTAGAATATTTTAAAATAAATGCGAAAAAACTCTAAAAATTAAAAAACATCATCCAGGCTTCATTTCAAGACGAAACGGGCAGGACAGGCCGAAAAATAGCGAACTAAAAAAATTTCCTCCCCATCCGTTCGAACCCGACCCGAATTAGAAAATTCAAAAATAAATACAAAAAATTCTAAAAATTAGAAAACATCATCCAGGCCTCATTTGAAGTCGAAACGGGTCAGGACAGGCCAAAAAATAGAGAAGAAAAAAAATTTCCTTCCTACCCGTTCGAACCCGACCCGAATTAGAAAATTCAAAAATAAATACAAAAAAATTGTAAAAATTAAAAAACATCATCCAGGCTACATTTCATGTCGAAACGGGTCAGGACAGGCTGAAAAATAGAGAAAAAAAAATTTTCCTTCCTATCCTTTCGAACTCGACCCGAATTAGAATATTCTAAAATAAATGCGAAAAAATTCTAAAAATTAAAAAACATCATCAAGGCTTTATTTCAAGACGAAACGGGTCAGGACAAGCCGAAAAGTAGAGAAGAAAAAAAATTTTCTTCCTATCCGTTCGAACCCGACCTGAATTAGAAAATTCAAAAATAAATGCGAAAAAATTCTAAAAATTAAAAAACATCATCCAGGCTTCATTTGAAGTCGAAACGGGTCAGGACAAGCCGAAAAATAGAGAACAAAAAAAATTTCCTTCCTATCCGTTCGAACCCGACCCGAATTAGAAAATTCAAAAATAAATGCAAAAAAATTTTAAAAATTAGAAAACGTCATCCAGCCCTCATTTGAAGTCGAAACGGGTCAGGACAGGCCGAAAAATAGAGAACAAAAAAAATTTCCTTCCTCTCCGTTCGAACCCGACCCGAGTTAGAAAATTCAAAAATGAATGCGAAAAAATTCTAAAATTTAAAAAACATCATCCAGGGTTCATGTGAAGACGAAACGGGTTAGGACAGGCCGATAAATAGGGAACAAAAAAAATTTCCTTCCTATCCGTTCGAACCCGACCCGAATTAGAAAATTCAAAAATAAATACGAAAAAATTCTAAAAATTAAAAAACATCATCCAGTCTACATTTCAACTCGTAACGGGTTAGGACAGGCCAAAAAATAGAGAACAAAAAAAATTTCCTTCCCATCCGTTCGAACCCGACCCGAATTAGAATATTCTAAAATAAATGCGAAAAAATTCTAAAAATTAAAAAACATCATCCAGGCTTCATTTCAAGACGAAACGGGTCAGGACAGGCCGAAAAATAGCGAACTAAAAAAATTTCCACCCTATCCGTTCGAACCCGACCTGAATTAGAAAATTCAAAAATAAATGCGAAAAAATTCTAAAAATTAAAAAGCATCATCCAGGCTTCATTTGAAGGCGAAACGGGTCAGGACAAGCCGAAAAATAGAGAAGAAAAAAAATTTCCTTCCTATCCGTTCGAACCCGACCCGAATTAGAAAATTCAAAAATAAATGCGAAAAAATTTTAAACATTAGAAAACATCATCCAGGCCTCATTCGAAGTCGAAACGGGTCAGGACAGGCCGAAAAATAGAGAACAAAAAAAATTTCCTTTCTCCCTGTTCGAACCCGAACCGAGTTAGAAAATTCAAAAATAAATGCGAAAAAATTCTAAAATTTAAAAAACATCATCCAGGGTTCATTTGAAGACGAAACGGGTCAAGACAGGCCGATAAATAGAGAAGAAAAAAAATTTCCTCCCAATCCGTTCGAACCCGACCCGAATTAGAAAATTCAAAAATAAATGCGAAAAAACTCTAAAAATTAAAAAACATCATCCTGGCTCCATTTGAAGTCGAAACGGGTCAGGACAGGCCAAAAAATAGAGAGAAAAAAAAATTTTCCTTCCTATCCGTTCGAACCCGGCCCGAATTAGAAAATTCTAAAATAAATGCGAAAAAATTCTAAAAATTAAAAAATATCATCCTGGCTTCATTTTAAGAGGAAACGGGTCAGGACAGACCGAAAAATAGAGAACAAAAAAAATTTCCTTCCTCTCCGTTCGAACCCGACCCGAGTTAGAAAATTCAAAAATAAATGCGAAAAAATTTTAAAAATTAAAAAACATCATCCAGGCTTCATTTCAAGACGAAACGTGTCAGGACAGGCCGAAAAATAGAGAACAAAAAAAATTTCCTTCCTATCCGTTCGAACCCGACCCGAATTAGAAAATTCAAAAATAAATACGAAAAAATTCAAAAAATTAAAAAACATCATCCAGGCTACATTTCAAGTCGAAACGGGTCAGGACAGGCCAAAAAATAGAGAACAAAAAAATTTCCTTCCTATCCGTTCGAACCCGACCCGAATTAGAATATTCTAAAATAAATGCGAAAAAATTCTAAAAATTAAAAAACATCATCCAGGGTTCATTTCAAGACGAAACGAGTCAGGACAGGCCGAAAAATGGCGAACTAAAAAAATTTCCTCCCTATCCGTTCGAACCCGACCCGAATTAGAAAATTCAAAAATAAATGCGAAAAAATTCTAAAAATTAAAATACATCATCCAGGCTACATTTCAAGACGAAACGTGTCGAGACAGGCTGAAAAATAGAGAAGAAAAAAATTTTCCTTCCTATCCGTTCGAACCCGACCCGAATTAGAAAATTCAAAAATAAATGCGAAAAAATTTTAAACATTAGAAAACATCATCCAGGCCTCATTCGAAGTCGAAACGGGTCAGGACAGGCCGAAAAATAGAGAACAAAAAAAATTTCCTTTCTCCCCGTTCGAACCCGAACCGAGTTAGAAAATTCAAAAATAAATGCGAAAAAATTCTAAAATTTAAAAAACATCATCCAGGGTTCATTTGAAGACGAAACGGGTCAAGACAGGCCGATAAATAGAGAAGAAAAAAAATTTCCTCCCAATCCGTTCGAACCCGACCCGGATTAGAAAATTCAAAAATAAATGCGAAAAAACTCTAAAAATTAAAAAACATCATCCTGGCTCCATTTGAAGTCGAAACGGGTCAGGACAGGCCAAAAAATAGAGAGAAAAAAAAATTTTCCTTCCTATCCGTTCGAACCCGGCCCGAATTAGAAAATTCTAAAATAAATGCGAAAAAATTCTAAAAATTAAAAAATATCATCCTGGCTTCATTTTAAGAGGAAACGGGTCAGGACAGACCGAAAAATAGAGAACAAAAAAAATTTCCTTCCTCTCCGTTCGAACTCGACCCGAGTTAGAAAATTCAAAAATAAATGCGAAAAAATTTTAAAAATTAAAAAACATCATCCAGGCTTCATTTCAAGACGAAACGTGTCAGGACAGGCCGAAAAATAGAGAAGAAAAAAAATTTCCTTCCTATCCATTCGAACCCGACCCGAATTAGAAAATTCAAAAATAAATACGAAAAAATTCAAAAAATTAAAAAACATCATCCAGGCTACATTTCAAGTCGAAACGGGTCAGGACAGGCCAAAAAATAGAGAACAAAAAAATTTCCTTCCTATCCGTTCGAACCCGACCCGAATTAGAATATTCTAAAATAAATGCGAAAAAATTCTAAAAATTAAAAAACATCATCCAGGGTTCATTTCAAGACGAAACGAGTCAGGACAGGCCGAAAAATAGCGAACTAAAAAAATTTCCTCCCTATCCGTTCGAACCCGACCCGAATTAGAAAATTCAAAAATAAATGCGAAAAAATTCTAAAAATTAAAATACATCATCCAGGCTACATTTCAAGACGAAACGTGTCGAGACAGGCTGAAAAATAGAGAAGAAAAAAACTTTCCTTCCTATCCGTTCGAACCCGACCCGAATTAGAAAATTCAAAAATAAATACGAAAAAATTCTAAAAATTAGAAAACATCATCCAGGCCTCATTTGAAGTCGAAACGGGTCAGGACATGCCGAAAAATAGAGAAGAAAAAAATTTTCCTTCCTATCCGTCCGAACCCGACCCGAATTAGAAAATTAAAAAATAAATACGAAAAAATTCTAAAAATTAAAAAACATCATCCTGGCTTCATTTCCAGTCGAAACGGGTCAGGACAGCCCGAAAAATAGAGAACAAATAAATTTTCCTTCCTATCCGTTCGAAGTCGACCCGAATTACAAAATTCAAAAATAAATGCGAAAAAATTCGAAAAATTAAAAAACATCATCCAGGCTATATATTTCAAGTCGAAACGGGTCAGGACAGGCCGAAAAATAGCGAACTAAAAAAATTTCCTTCCTATCCGTTCGAAACCGACCCGAATTAGAAAATTTAAAAATAAACGCGAAAAAATTCTTAAAATTAAAAAACGTCATCCAGGGTTCATTTGAAGACGAAACGGGTCAGGACAGACCGAAAAATGGAGAACAAAAAAAATTTCCCTCTTCTCCATTCGAACCCGACCCAAGTTAGAAAATTCGAAAATAAATGCGAAAAAATTATAAAAATTAAAAAACATCATCCAGGGTACATTTGAAGACGAAACGGGTCAGGACAGGCCGATAAATAGAGAAGAAAAAAAATTTCCTCCCTATCCGTTCAAACCCGACCCGAATTAGAAAATTCAAAAATAAATGCGAAAAAATTCTAAAAATTAAAAAACATCAACCTGGCTTCATTTGAAGTCGAAACGGGTCAGGACAGGCCGAAAAATAGAGAGAGAAAAAAATTTCCTTCTTATCCGTTCGAACCCGGCCCGAATTAGAAAATTCTAAAATAACTGCGAAAAAATTCTAAAAATTAGAAAACATCATCCTGGCTTCATTTGAAGTCGAAACGGGTCAGGACAGGACGAAAAATAGAGAGAAAAAAAAATTTTCCTTCCTATCCGTTCGAACCCGGCCCGAATTAGAAAATTCTAAAATAAATGCGAAAAAATTCTAAATATTAAAAAACATCATCCAGCCTTCATTTCAAGACGAAACGGGTCAGGACAGACCGAAAAATAGAGAACAAAAAAAATTTCCTTCCTCTCCGTTCGAACCCGACCCAAGTTAGAAAATTCAAAAATAAATGTGAAAAAATTTTTAAAATTAAAAAACATCATCCAGCCTTCATTTCAAGACGAAACGTGTCAGGACAGGCCGAAAAATAGAGAGGAAAAAAAATTTCCTTCCTATCCGTTCGAACCCGATCCGAATTAGAAAATTCAAAAATAAATGCGAAAAAATTCTAAAAATTAAAAAACATCATCCAGGCTTCATTTCAAGACGAAACGTGTCAGGACAGGCCAAAAAATAGAGAAGAAAAAAAATTTCCTTCCTATCCGTCCGAACCCGACCCGAATTAGAAAATTAAAAAATAAATACGAAAAAATTCAAAAAAATTAAAAAACGTCATCCAGGCTACATTTCAAGTCGAAACGGGTCAGGACAGGCCAAAAAATAGAGAACAAAAAAATTTCCTTCCTATCCGTTCGAACCAGACCCGAATTAGAATATTCTAAAATAAATGCAAAAAAATTCTAAAAATTAAAAAACATCATCCAGGGTTCATTTCAAGACGAAACGAGTCAGGACAGGCCGAAAAATAGCGAACTAAAAAAATTTCCTCCCTATCCGTTCGAACCCGACCCGAATTAGAAAATTCAAAAATAAATGCGAAAAAATTCTAAAAATTAAAATACATCATCCAGGCTACATTTCAAGACGAAACGTGTCGAGACAGGCTAAAAAATAGAGAAGAAAAAAACTTTCCTTCCTATCCGTTCGAACCCGACCCGAATTAGAAAATTCAAAAATAAATACGAAAAAATTCTAAAAATTAGAAAACATCATCCAGGCCTCATTTGATGTCGAAACGGGTCAGGACATGCCGAAAAATAGAGAAGAAAAAAATTTTCCTTCCTATCCGTCCGAACCCGACCCGAATTAGAAAATTCAAAAATAAATACGAAAAAATTCTAAAAATTAAAAAACATCATCCAGGCTTCATTTCCAGTCGAAACGGGTCAGGACAGCCCGAAAAATAGAGAACAAAAAAATTTTCCTTCCTATCCGTTCGAAGCCGACCCGAATTACAAAATTCAAAAATAAATGCGAAAAAATTCGAAAAATTAAAAAACATCATCCAGGCTATACATTTCAAGTCGAAACGGGTCAGGACAGGCCGAAAAATAGCGAACTAAAAAAATTTCCTTCCTATCCGTTCGAAACCGACCCGAATTAGAAAATTTAAAAATAAACGCGAAAAAATTCTTAAAATTAAAAAACGTCATCCAGGGTTCATTTCAAGACGAAACGGGTCAGGACAGACCGAAAAATGGAGAACAAAAAAAATTTCCCTCTTCTCCATTCGAACCCGACCCAAGTTAGAAAATTCGAAAATAAATGCGAAAAAATTATAAAAATTAAAAAACATCATCCAGGGTACATTTGAAGACGAAACGGGTCAGGACAGGCCGATAAATAGAGAAGAAAAAAAATTTCCTCCCTATCCGTTCAAACCCGACCCGAATTAGAAAATTCAAAAATAAATGCGAAAAAATTCTAAAAATTAAAAAACATCAACCTGGCTTCATTTGAAGTCGAAACGGGTCAGGACAGGCCGAAAAATAGAGAGAGAAAAAAATTTCCTTCCAATCCGTTCGAACCCGGCCCGAATTAGAAAATTCTAAGATAACTGCGAAAAAATTCTAAAAATTAGAAAACATCATCCTGGCTTCATTTGAAGTCGAAACGGGTCAGGACAGGACGAAAAATAGAGAGAAAAAAAAATTTTCCTTCCTATCCGTTCGAACCCGGCCCGAATTAGAAAATTCTAAAATAAATGCGAAAAAATTCTAAATATTAAAAAACATCATCCAGCCTTCATTTCAAGACGAAACGGGTCAGGACAGACCGAAAAATAGAGAACAAAAAAAATTTCCTTCCTCCCCGTTCGAACCCGACCCGAATTAGAATATTCTAAAATAAATGCGAAAAAATTCTAAAAATTAAAAAACATCATCCAGGGTTCATTTCAAGACGAAACGAGTCAGGACAGGCCGAAAAATAGCGAACTAAAAAAATTTCCTCCCTATCCGTTCGAACCCGACCCGAATTAGAAAATTCAAAAATAAATGCGAAAAAATTTTAAAAATTAAAATACATCATCCAGGCTACATTTCAAGACGAAACGTGTCAGGACAGGCCGAAAAATAGAGAGGAAAAAAAATTTCCTTCCTATCCGTTCGAACCCGATCCGAATTAGAAAATTCAAAAATAAATGCGAAAAAATTCTAAAAATTAAAAAACATCATCCAGGCTTCATTTCAAGACGAAACGTGTCAGGACAGGCCAAAAAATAGAGAAGAAAAAAAATTTCCTTCCTATCCGTCCGAACCCGACCCGAATTAGAAAATTAAAAAATAAATACGAAAAAATTCAAAAAATTAAAAAACGTCATCCAGGCTACATTTCAAGTCGAAACGGGTCAGGACAGGCCAAAAAATAGAGAACAAAAAAATTTCCTTCCTATCCGTTCGAACCAGACCCGAATTAGAATATTCTAAAATAAATGCGAAAAAATTCTAAAAATTAAAAAACATCATCCAGGGTTCATTTCAAGACGAAACGAGTCAGGACAGGCCGAAAAATTGCGAACTAAAAAAATTTCCTCCCTATCCGTTCGAACCCGACCCGAATTAGAAAATTCAAAAATAAATGCGAAAAAATTCTAAAAATTAAAATACATCATCCAGGCTACATTTCAAGACGAAACGTGTCGAGACAGGCTAAAAAATAGAGATGAAAAAAACTTTCCTTCCTATCCGTTCGAACCCGACCCGAATTATAAAATTCAAAAATAAATACGAAAAAATTCTAAAAATTAGAAAACATCATCCAGGCCTCATTTGAAGTCGAAACGGGTCAGGACATGCCGAAAAATAGAGAAGAAAAAAATTTTCCTTCCTATCCGTCCGAACCCGACCCGAATTAGAAAATTCAAAAATAAATACGAAAAAATTCTAAAAATTAAAAAACATCATCCAGGCTTCATTTCCAGTCGAAACGGGTCAGGACAGCAAGAAAAATAGAGAACAAAAAAATTTTCCTTCCTATCCGTTCGAAGCCGACCCGAATTACAAAATTCAAAAATAAATGCGAAAAAATTCGAAAAATTAAAAAACATCATCCAGGCTATACATTTCAAGTCGAAACGGGTCAGGACAGGCCGAAAAATAGCGAACTAAAAAAATTTCCTTCCTATCCGTTCGAAACCGACCCGAACTAGAAAATTTAAAAATAAACGCGAAAAAATTCTTAAAATTAAAAAACGTCATCCAGGGTTCATTTCAAGACGAAACGGGTCAGGACAGACCGAAAAATGGAGAACAAAAAAAATTTCCCTCTTCTCCATTCGAACCCGACCCAAGTTAGAAAATTCGAAAATAAATGCGAAAAAATTATAAAAATTAAAAAACATCATCCAGGGTACATTTGAAGACGAAACGGGTCAGGACAGGCCGATAAATAGAGAAGAAAAAAAATTTCCTCCCTATCCGTTCAAACCCGACCCGAATTAGAAAATTTAAAAATAAACGCGAAAAAATTCTTAAAATTAAAAAACATCAACCTGGCTTCATTTGAAGTCGAAACGGGTCAGGACAGGCCGAAAAATAGAGAGAGAAAAAAATTTCCTTCCTATCCGTTCGAACCCGGCCCGAATTAGAAAATTCTAAGATAACTGCGAAAAAATTCTAAAAATTAGAAAACATCATCCTGGCTTCATTTGAAGTCGAAACGGGTCAGGACAGGACGAAAAATAGAGAGAAAAAAAAATTTTCCTTCCTATCCGTTCGAACCCGGCCCGAATTAGAAAATTCTAAAATAAATGCGAAAAAATTCTAAATATTAAAAAACATCATCCAGCCTTCATTTCAAGACGAAACGGGTCAGGACAGACCGAAAAATAGAGAACAAAAAAAATTTCCTTCCTATCCGTTCGAACCCGACCCGAATTAGAATATTCTAAAATAAATGCGAAAAAATTCTAAAAATTAAAAAACATCGTCCAGGGTTCATTTCAAGACGAAACGAGTCAGGACAGGCCGAAAAATAGCGAACTAAAAAAATTTCCTCCCTATCCGTTCGAACCCGACCCGAATTAGAAAATTCAAAAATAAATGCGAAAAAATTTTAAAAATTAAAATACATCATCCAGGCTACATTTCAAGACGAAACGTGTCGACACAGGCTGAAAAATAGAGAAGAAAAAAACTTTCCTTCCTATCCGTTCGAACCCGACCCGAATTAGAAAATTCAAAAATAAATACGAAAAAATTCTAAAAATTAGAAAACATCATCCAGGCCTCATTTGAAGTCGAAACGGGTCAGGACATGCCGAAAAATAGAGAAGAAAAAAATTTTCCTTCCTATCCGTCCGAACCCGACCCGAATTAGAAAATTCAAAAATAAATACGAAAAAATTCTAAAAATTAAAAAACATCATCCAGGCTTCATTTCCAGTCGAAACGGGTCAGGACAGCCCGAAAAATAGAGAACAAAAAAATTTTCCTTCCTATCCGTTCGAAGTCGACCCGAATTACAAAATTCAAAAATAAATGCGAAAAAATTCGAAAAATTAAAAAACATCATCCAGGCTATACATTTCAAGTCGAAACGGGTCAGGACAGGCCGAAAAATAGCGAACTAAAAAAATTTCCTTCCTATCCGTTCGAAACCGACCCGAATTAGAAAATTTAAAAATAAACGCGAAAAAATTCTTAAAATTAAAAAACGTCATCCAGGGTTCATTTCAAGACGAAACGGGTCAGGACAGACCGAAAAATGGAGAAGAAAAAAAATTTCCCTCTTCTCCATTCGAACCCGACCCAAGTTAGAAAATTTGAAAATAAATGCGAAAAAATTATAAAAATTAAAAAACATCAACCAGGGTACATTTGAAGACGAAACGGGTCAGGACAGGCCGATAAATAGAGAAGAAAAAAAATTTCTTCCCTATCCGTTCAAACCCGACCCGAATTAGAAAATTCAAAAATAAATGCGAAAAAATTCTAAAAATTAAAAAACATCAACCTGGCTTCATTTGAAGTCGAAACGGGTCAGGACAGGCCGAAAAATAGAGAGAGAAAAAAATTTCCTTCCTATCCGTTCGAACCCGGCCCGAATTAGAAAATTCTAAAATAACTGCGAAAAAATTCTAAAAATTAGAAAACATCATCCTGGCTTCATTTGAAGTCGAAACGGGTCAGGACAGGACGAAAAATAGAGAGAAAAAAAAATTTTCCTTCCTATCCGTTCGAACCCGGCCCGAATTAGAAAATTCCAAAATAAATGCGAAAAAATTCTAAATATTAAAAAACATCATCCAGGCTTCATTTCAAGACGAAACGGGTCAGGACAGACCGAAAAATAGAGAACAAAAAAAATTTTCTTCCTCTCCGTTCGAACCCGACCCAAGTTATAAAATTCAAAAATAAATACGAAAAAATTTTAAAAATTAAAAAACATCATCCAGCCTTCATTTCAAGACGAAACGTGTCAGGACAGGCCGAAAAATAGAGAGGAAAAAATATTTCCTTCCTATCCGTTCGAACCCGATCCGAATTAGAAAATTCAAAAATAAATGCGAAAAAATTCTAAAAATTAAAAAACATCATCCAGGCTTCATTTCAAGACGAAACGTGTCAGGACAGGCCAAAAAATAGAGAAGAAAAAAAATTTCCTTCCTATCCGTCCGAACCCGACCCGAATTAGAAAATTAAAAAATAAATACGAAAAAATTCAAAAAATTAAAAAACGTCATCCAGGCTACCTTTCAAGTCGAAACGGGTCAGGACAGGCCAAAAAATAGAGAACAAAAAAATTTCCTTCCTATCCGTTCGAACCAGACCCGAATTAGAATATTCTAAAATAAATGCGAAAAAATTCTAAAAATTAAAAAACATCATCCAGGGTTCATTTCAAGACGAAACGAGTCAGGACAGGCCGAAAAATAGCGAACTAAAAAAATTTCCTCCCTATCCGTTCGAACCCGACCCGAATTAGAAAATTCAAAAATAAATGCGAAAAAATTCTAAAAATTAAAATACATCATCCAGGCTACATTTCAAGACGAAACGTGTCGAGACAGGCTGAAAAATAGAGAAGAAAAAAACTTTCCTTCCTATCCGTTCGAACCCGACCCGAATTAGAAAATTCAAAAATAAATACGAAAAAATTCTAAAAATTAGAAAACATCATCCAGGCCTCATTTGAAGTCGAAACGGGTCAGGACATGCCGAAAAATAGAGAAGAAAAAATTTTTCCTTCCTATCCGTCCGAACCCGACCCGAATTAGAAAATTCAAAAATAAATACGAAAAAATTCTAAAAATTAAAAAACATCATCCAGGCTTCATTTCCAGTCGAAACGGGTTAGGACAGCCCGAAAAATAGAGAACAAAAAAATTTTCCTTCCTATCCGTTCGAAGCCGACCCGAATTACAAAATTCAAAAATAAATGCGAAAAAATTCGAAAAATTAAAAAACATCATCCAGGCTATACATTTCAAGTCGAAACGGGTCAGGACAGGCCGAAAAATAGCGAACTAAAAAAATTTCCTTCCTATCCGTTCGAAACCGACCCGAATTAGAAAATTTAAAAATAAACGCGAAAAAATTCTTAAAATTAAAAAACGTCATCCAGGGTTCATTTCAAGACGAAACGGGTCAAGACAGACCGAAAAATGGAGAACAAAAAAAATTTCCCTCTTCTCCATTCGAACCCGACCCAAGTTAGAAAATTCAAAAATAAATGCAAAAAAATTATAAAAATTAAAAAACATCATCCAGGGTACATTTGAAGACGAAACGGGTCAGGACAGGCCGATAAATTGAGAAGAAAAAAAATTTCCTCCCTATCCGTTCAAACCCGACCCGAATTAGAAAATTCAAAAATAAATGCGAAAAAATTCTAAAAATTAAAAAACATCAACCTGGCTTCATTTGAAGTCGAAACGGGTCAGGACAGGCCGAAAAATAGAGAGAGAAAAAAATTTCCTTCCTATCCGTTCGAACCCGGCCCGAATTAGAAAATTCTAAGATAACTGCGAAAAAATTCTAAAAATTAGAAAACATAATCCTGGCTTCATTTGAAGTCGAAACGGGTCAGGACAGGACGAAAAATAGAGAGAAAAAAAAATTTTCCTTCCTATCCGTTCGAACCCGGCCCGAATTAGAAAATTCTAAAATAAATGCGAAAAAATTCTAAATATTAAAAAACATCATCCAGCCTTCATTTCAAGACGAAACGGGTCAGGACAGACCGAAAAATAGAGAACAAAAAAAATTTCCTTCCTCTCCGTTCGAACCCGACCCGAGTTAGAAAATTCAAAAATAAATGCGAAAAAATTTTAAAAATTAAAAAACATCATCCAGCCTTCATTTCAAGACGAAACGTGTCAGGACAGGCCGAAAAATAGAGAGGAAAAAATATTTCCTTCCTATCCGTTCGAACCCGATCCGAATTAGAAAATTCAAAAATAAATGCGAAAAAATTCTAAAAATTAAAAAACATCATCCAGGCTTCATTTCAAGACGAAACGTGTCAGGACAGGCCAAAAAATAGAGAAGAAAAAAAATTTCCTTCCTATCCGTCCGAACCCGACCCGAATTAGAAAATTAAAAAATAAATACGAAAAAATTCAAAAAATTAAAAAACGTCATCCAGGCTACATTTCAAGTCGAAACGGGTCAGGACAGGCCAAAAAATAGAGAACAAAAAAAATTTCCTTCCTATCCGTTCGAACCCGACCCGAATTAGAATATTCTAAAATAAATGCGAAAAAACTCTAAAAATTAAAAAACATCATCCAGGCTTCATTTCAAGACGAAACGAGTCAGGACAGGCCGAAAAATAGCGAACCAAAAAAATTTCCTTCCTATCCATTCGAACCCGACCCGAATTAGAAAATTCAAAAATAAATGTGAAAAAATTCAAGAAATTAAAAAACATCATCCAGGCTTTATTTCAAGACGAAACGTGTCAGGACTGGCCAAAAAATAGAGAAGAAAAAAAATTTCCTTCCTATCCGTTCGAACCCGACCCGAATTAGAAAATTCAAAAATAAATACGAAAAAATTCTAAAAATTAAAATACATCATCCAGGCTACATTTCAAGACGAAACGTGTCGAGACAGGCTGAAAAATAGTGAAGAAAAAAACTTTCCTTCCTATCCGTTCGAACCCGACCCGAATTAGAAAATTCGAAAATAAATACGAAAAAATTCTAAAAATTAGAAAACATCATCCAGGCCTCATTTGAAGTCGAAACGGGTCAGGACATGCCGAAAAATAGAGAAGAAAAAAATTTTCCTTCCTATCCGTTCGAACCCGACCCGAATTAGAAAATTCAAAAATAAATACGAAAAAATTCTAAAAATTAAAAAACATCATCCAGGCTATACATTTCAAGTCGAAACGGGTCAGGACAGGCTGAAAAATAGCGAACTAAAAAAATTTCCTTCCTATCCGTTCGAAACCGACCCGAATTAGAAAATTTAAAAATAAACGCGAAAAAATTCTTAAAATTAATAAACGTCATCCAGGGTTCATTTCAAGACGAAACGGGTTTGGACAGACCGAAAAATGGAGAACAAAAAAAATTTCCCTCTTCTCCATTCGAACCCGATCCAAGTTAGAAAATTCGAAAATAAATGCGAAAAAATTATAAAAATTAAAAAACATCATCCAGGGTACATTTGAAGACGAAACGGGTCAGGACAGGCCGATAAATAGAGAAGAAAAAAAATTTCCTCCCTATCCGTTCAAACCCGACCCGAATTAGAAAATTCAAAAATAAATGCGAAAAAATTCTAAAAATTAAAAAACATCAACCTGGCTTCATTTGAAGTCGAAACGGGTCAGGACAGGCCGAAAAATAGAGAGAGAAAAAAATTTCCTTCCTATCCGTTCGAACCCGGCCCGAATTAGAAAATTCTAAAATAACTGCGAAAAAATTCTAAAAATTAGAAAACATCATCCTGGCTTCATTTGAAGTCGAAACGGGTCAGGACAGGACGAAAAATAGAGAGAAAAAAAAATTTTCCTTCCTATCCGTTCGAACCCGGCCTGAATTAGAAAATTCCAAAATAAATGCGAAAAAATTCTAAATATTAAAAAACATCATCCAGCCTTCATTTCAAGACGAAACGGGTCAGGACAGACCGAAAAATAGAGAACAAAAAAAATTTCCTTCCTCTCCGTTCGAACCCGACCCAAGTTATAAAATTCAAAAATAAATACGAAAAAATTTTAAAAATTAAAAAACATCATCCAGCCTTCATTTCAAGACGAAACGTGTCAGGACAGGCCGAAAAATAGAGAGGAAAAAATATTTCCTTCCTATCCGTTCGAACCCGATCCGAATTAGAAAATTCAAAAATAAATGCGAAAAAATTCTAAAAATTAAAAAACATCAACCTGGCTTCATTTGAAGTCGAAACGTGTCAGGACAGGCCAAAAAATAGAGAAGAAAAAAAATTTCCTTCCTATCCGTCCGAACCCGACCCGAATTAGAAAATTAAAAAATAAATACGAAAAAATTCAAAAAATTAAAAAACGTCATCCAGGCTACCTTTCAAGTCGAAACGGGTCAGGACAGGCCAAAAAATAGAGAACAAAAAAATTTCCTTCCTATCCGTTCGAACCAGACCCGAATTAGAATATTCTAAAATAAATGCGAAAAAATTCTAAAAATTAAAAAACATCATCCAGGGTTCATTTCAAGACGAAACGAGTCAGGACAGGCCGAAAAATAGCGAACTAAAAAAATTTCCTCCCTATCCGTTCGAACCCGACCCGAATTAGAAAATTCAAAAATAAATGCGAAAAAATTCTAAAAATTAAAATACATCATCCAGGCTACATTTCAAGACGAAACGTGTCGAGACAGGCTGAAAAATAGAGAAGAAAAAAACTTTCCTTCCTATCCGTTCGAACCCGACCCGAATTAGAAAATTCAAAAATAAATACGAAAAAATTCTAAAAATTA
The DNA here is from genome assembly GCF_932294415.1 of Quercus robur. Taxonomy (NCBI): domain Eukaryota; kingdom Viridiplantae; phylum Streptophyta; class Magnoliopsida; order Fagales; family Fagaceae; genus Quercus; species Quercus robur. The sequence goes on from NC_065535.1 coordinate 43,683,589, forward strand.
GAAAACATCATCCAGGCCTCATTTGAAGTCGAAACGGGTCAGGACATGCCGAAAAATAGAGAAGGAAAAAATTTTCCTTCCTATCCGTCCGAACCCGACCCGAATTAGAAAATTCAAAAATAAATACGAAAAAATTCTAAAAATTAAAAAACATCATCCAGGCTTCATTTCCAGTCGAAACGGGTCAAGACAGCCCGAAAAATAGAGAACAAAAAAATTTTCCTTCCTATCCGTTCGAAGCCGACCCGAATTACAAAATTCAAAAATAAATGCGAAAAAATTTGAAAAATTAAAAAACATCATCCAGGCTATACATTTCAAGTCGAAACGGGTCAGGACCGGCCGAAAAATAGCGAACTAAAAAAATTTCCTTCCTATCCGTTCGAAACCGACCCGAATTAGAAAATTTAAAAATAAACGCGAAAAAATTCTTAAAATTAAAAAACGTCATCCAGGGTTCATTTCAAGACGAAACGGGTCAGGACTGACCGAAAAATGGAGAACAAAAAAAATTTCCCTCTTCTCCATTCGAACCCGACCCAAGTTAGAAAATTCGAAAATAAATGCGAAAAAATTATAAAAATTAAAAAACATCATCCAGGGTACATTTGAAGACGAAACGGGTCAGGACAGGCCGATAAATAGAGAAGAAAAAAAATTTCCTCCCTATCCGTTCAAACCCGACCCGAATTAGAAAATTCAAAAATAAATGCGAAAAAATTCTAAAAATTAAAAAACATCAACCTGGCTTCATTTGAAGTCGAAACGGGTCAGGACAGGCCGAAAAATAGAGAGAGAAAAAAATTTCCTTCCTATCCGTTCGAACCCGGCCCGAATTAGAAAATTCTAAGATAACTGCGAAAAAATTCTAAAAATTAGAAAACATCATCCTGGCTTCAGTTGAAGTCGAAACGGGTCAGGACAGGACGAAAAATAGAGAGAAAAAAAAATTTTCCTTCCTATCCGTTCGAACCCGGCCCGAATTAGAAAATTCTAAAATAAATGCGAAAAAATTCTAAATATTAAAAAACATCATCCAGCCTTCATTTCAAGACGAAACGGGTCAGGACAGACCGAAAAATAGAGAACAAAAAAAATTACCTTCCTCTCCGTTCGAACCCGACCCGAGTTAGAAAATTCAAAAATAAATGCGAAAAAATTTTAAAAATTAAAAAACATCATCCAGCCTTCATTTCAAGACGAAACGTGTCAGGACAGGCCGAAAAATAGAGAGGAAAAAAAATTTCCTTCCTATCCGTTCGAACCCGATCCGAATTAGAAAATTCAAAAATAAATGCGAAAAAATTCTAAAAATTAAAAAACATCATCCAGGCTTCATTTCAAGACGAAACGTGTCAGGACAGGCCGAAAAATAGAGAAGAAAAAAAATTTCCTTCCTATCCGTCCGAACCCGACCCGAATTAGAAAATTAAAAAATAAATACGAAAACATTCAAAAAATTAAAAAACGTCATCCAGGCTACATTTCAAGTCGAAACGGGTCAGGACAGGCCAAAAAATAGAGAACAAAAAAAATTTCCTTCCTATCCGTTCGAACCCGACCCAAATTAGAATATTCTAAAATAAATGCGAAAAAACTCTAAAAATTAAAAAACATCATCCAGGCTTCATTTCAAGACGAAACGGGTCAGGACAGACCGAAAAATAGAGAAAAAAAAATTTCCTTCCTCTCCGTTCGAACCCGACCCGAATTAGAAAATTCAAAAATAAATGTGAAAAAATTCAGGAAATTAAAAAACATCATCCAGGCTTTATTTCAAGACGAAACGTGTCAGGACTGGCCAAAAAATAGAGAAGAAAAAAAATTTCCTTCCTATCCGTTCGAACCCGACCCGAATTAGAAAATTCAAAAATAAATACGAAAAAATTCTAAAAATTAAAATACATCATCCAGGCTACATTTCAAGACGAAACGTGTCGAGACAGGCTGAAAAATAGAGAAGAAAAAAACTTTCCTTCCTATCCATTCGAACCCGACCCGAATTAGAAAATTCAAAAATAAATACGAAAAAATTCTAAAAATTAGAAAACATCATCCAGGCCTCATTTGAAGTCGAAACGGGTCAGGACAGGCCGAAAAATAGAGAAGAAAAAAATTTTCCTTCCTATCCGTTTGAACCCGACCCGAATTAGAAAATTCAAAAATAAATACGAAAAAATTCTAAAAATTAAAAAACATCATCCAGGCTATACATTTCAAGTCGAAACGGGTCAGGACAGACTGAAAAATAGCGAACTAAAAAAATTTCCTTCCTATCCGTTCGAAACCGACCCGAATTAGAAAATTTAAAAATAAACGCGAAAAAATTCTTAAAATTAAAAAACGTCATCCAGGGTTCATTTCAAGACGAAACGGGTCAGGACAGACCGAAAAATGGAGAACAAAAAAAATTTCCCTCTTCTCCATTCGAACCCGATCCAAGTTAGAAAATTCGAAAATAAATGCGAAAAAATTATAAAAATTAAAAAACATCATCCAGGGTACATTTGAAGACGAAACAGGTCAGGACAGGCCGATAAATAGAGAAGAAAAAAAATTTCCTCCCTATCCGTTCAAACCCGACCCGAATTAGAAAATTCAAAAATAAATGCGAAAAAATTCTAAAAATTAAAAAACATCAACCTGGCTTCATTTGAAGTCGAAACGGGTCAGGACAGGCCGAAAAATAGAGAGAGAAAAAAATTTCCTTCCTATCCGTTCGAACCCGGCCCGAATTAGAAAATTCTAAGATAACTGCGAAAAAATTCTAAAAATTAGAAAACATCATCCTGGCTTCATTTGAAGTCGAAACGGGTCAGGACAGGACGAAAAATAGAGAGAAAAAAAAATTTTCCTTCCTATCCGTTCGAACCCGGCCCGAATTAGAAAATTCTAAAATAAATGCGAAAAAATTCTAAATATTAAAAAACATCATCCAGCCTTCATTTCAAGACGAAACGGGTCAGGACAGACCGAAAAATAGAGAACAAAAAAAATTACCTTCCTCTCCGTTCGAACCCGACCCGAGTTAGAAAATTCAAAAATAAATGCGAAAAAATTTTAAAAATTAAAAAACATCATCCAGCCTTCATTTCAAGACGAAACGTGTCAGGACAGGCCGAAAAATAGAGAGGAAAAAAAATTTCCTTCCTATCCGTTCGAACCCGATCCGAATTAGAAAATTCAAAAATAAATGCGAAAAAATTCTAAAAATTAAAAAACATCATCCAGGCTTCATTTCAAGACGAAACGTGTCAGGACAGGCCAAAAAATAGAGAAGAAAAAAAATTTCCTTCCTATCCGTCCGAACCCGACCCGAATTAGAAAATTAAAAAATAAATACGAAAAAATTCAAAAAATTTAAAAACGTCATCCAGGCTACATTTCAAGTCGAAACGGGTCAGGACAGGCCAAAAAATAGAGAACAAAAAAAATTTCCTTCCTATCCGTTCGAACCCGACCCGAATTAGAATATTCTAAAATAAATGCGAAAAAACTCTAAAAATTAAAAAACATCATCCAGGCTTCATTTCAAGACGAAACGGGTCAGGACAGACCGAAAAATAGAGAAAAAAAAATTTCCTTCCTCTCCGTTCGAACCCGACCCGAATTAGAAAATTCAAAAATAAATGTGAAAAAATTCAAGAAATTAAAAAACATCATCCAAGCTTTATTTCAAGACGAAACGTGTCAGGACTGGCCAAAAAATAGAGAAGAAAAAAAATTTCCTTCCTATCCGTTCGAACCCGACCCGAATTAGAAAATTCAAAAATAAATACGAAAAAATTCTAAAAATTAAAATACATCATCCAGGCTACATTTCAAGACGAAACGTGTCGAGACAGGCTGAAAAATAGAGAAGAAAAAAACTTTCCTTCCTATCCGTTCGAACCCGACCCGAATTAGAAAATTCAAAAATAAAAACGAAAAAATTCTAAAAATTAGAAAACATCATCCAGGCCTCATTTGAAGTCGAAACGGGTCAGGACATGCCGAAAAATAGAGAAGAAAAAAATTTTCCTTCCTATCCGTTCGAACCCGACCCGAATTAGAAAATTCAAAAATAAATACGAAAAAATTCTAAAAATTAGAAAACATCATCCAGGCCTCATTTGAAGTCGAAACGGGTCAGGACATGCCGAAAAATAGAGAAGAAAAAAATTTTCCTTCCTATCCGTCCGAACCCGACCCGAATTAGAAAATTCAAAAATAAATACGAAAAAATTCTAAAAATTAAAAAACATCATCCAGGCTTCATTTCCAGTCGAAACGGGTCAGGACAGCCCGAAAAATAGAGAACAAAAAAATTTTCCTTCCTATCCGTTCGAAGCCGACCCGAATTACAAAATTCAAAAATAAATGCGAAAAAATTTGAAAAATTAAAAAACATCATCCAGGCTATACATTTCAAGTCGAAACGGGTCAGGACAGGCCGAAAAATAGCGAACTAAAAAAATTTCCTTCCTATCCGTTCGAAACCGACCCGAATTAGAAAATTTAAAAATAAATGCGAAAAAATTCTTAAAATTAAAAAACGTCATCCAGGGTTCATTTCAAGACGAAACGGGTCAGGACAGACCGAAAAATGGAGAACAAAAAAAATTTCCCTCTTCTCCATTCGAACCCGACCCAAGTTAGAAAATTCGAAAATAAATGCGAAAAAATTATAAAAATTAAAAAACATCATCCAGGGTACATTTGAAGACGAAACGGGTCAGGACAGGCCGATAAATAGAGAAGAAAAAAAATTTCCTCCCTATCCGTTCAAACCCGACCCGAATTAGAAAATTCAAAAATAAATACGAAAAAATTCTAAAAATTAGAAAACATCATCCAGGCCTCATTTGAAGTCGAAACGGGTCAGGACATGCCGAAAAATAGAGAAGGAAAAAATTTTCCTTCCTATCCGTCCGAACCCGACCCGAATTAGAAAATTCAAAAATAAATACGAAAAAATTCTAAAAATTAAAAAACATCATCCAGGCTTCATTTCCAGTCGAAACGGGTCAAGACAGCCCGAAAAATAGAGAACAAAAAAATTTTCCTTCCTATCCGTTCGAAGCCGACCCGAATTACAAAATTCAAAAATAAATGCGAAAAAATTTGAAAAATTAAAAAACATCATCCAGGCTATACATTTCAAGTCGAAACGGGTCAGGACCGGCCGAAAAATAGCGAACTAAAAAAATTTCCTTCCTATCCGTTCGAAACCGACCCGAATTAGAAAATTTAAAAATAAACGCGAAAAAATTCTTAAAATTAAAAAACGTCATCCAGGGTTCATTTCAAGACGAAACGGGTCAGGACTGACCGAAAAATGGAGAACAAAAAAAATTTCCCTCTTCTCCATTCGAACCCGACCCAAGTTAGAAAATTCGAAAATAAATGCGAAAAAATTATAAAAATTAAAAAACATCATCCAGGGTACATTTGAAGACGAAACGGGTCAGGACAGGCCGATAAATAGAGAAGAAAAAAAATTTCCTCCCTATCCGTTCAAACCCGACCCGAATTAGAAAATTCAAAAATAAATGCGAAAAAATTCTAAAAATTAAAAAACATCAACCTGGCTTCATTTGAAGTCGAAACGGGTCAGGACAGGCCGAAAAATAGAGAGAGAAAAAAATTTCCTTCCTATCCGTTCGAACCCGGCCCGAATTAGAAAATTCTAAGATAACTGCGAAAAAATTCTAAAAATTAGAAAACATCATCCTGGCTTCAGTTGAAGTCGAAACGGGTCAGGACAGGACGAAAAATAGAGAGAAAAAAAAATTTTCCTTCCTATCCGTTCGAACCCGGCCCGAATTAGAAAATTCTAAAATAAATGCGAAAAAATTCTAAATATTAAAAAACATCATCCAGCCTTCATTTCAAGACGAAACGGGTCAGGACAGACCGAAAAATAGAGAACAAAAAAAATTACCTTCCTCTCCGTTCGAACCCGACCCGAGTTAGAAAATTCAAAAATAAATGCGAAAAAATTTTAAAAATTAAAAAACATCATCCAGCCTTCATTTCAAGACGAAACGTGTCAGGACAGGCCGAAAAATAGAGAGGAAAAAAAATTTCCTTCCTATCCGTTCGAACCCGATCCGAATTAGAAAATTCAAAAATAAATGCGAAAAAATTCTAAAAATTAAAAAACATCATCCAGGCTTCATTTCAAGACGAAACGTGTCAGGACAGGCCGAAAAATAGAGAAGAAAAAAAATTTCCTTCCTATCCGTCCGAACCCGACCCGAATTAGAAAATTAAAAAATAAATACGAAAACATTCAAAAAATTAAAAAACGTCATCCAGGCTACATTTCAAGTCGAAACGGGTCAGGACAGGCCAAAAAATAGAGAACAAAAAAAATTTCCTTCCTATCCGTTCGAACCCGACCCGAATTAGAATATTCTAAAATAAATGCGAAAAAACTCTAAAAATTAAAAAACATCATCCAGGCTTCATTTCAAGACGAAACGGGTCAGGACAGACCGAAAAATAGAGAAAAAAAAATTTCCTTCCTCTCCGTTCGAACCCGACCCGAATTAGAAAATTCAAAAATAAATGTGAAAAAATTCAGGAAATTAAAAAACATCATCCAGGCTTTATTTCAAGACGAAACGTGTCAGGACTGGCCAAAAAATAGAGAAGAAAAAAAATTTCCTTCCTATCCGTTCGAACCCGACCCGAATTAGAAAATTCAAAAATAAATACGAAAAAATTCTAAAAATTAAAATACATCATCCAGGCTACATTTCAAGACGAAACGTGTCGAGACAGGCTGAAAAATAGAGAAGAAAAAAACTTTCCTTCCTATCCGTTCGAACCCGACCCGAATTAGAAAATTCAAAAATAAATACGAAAAAATTCTAAAAATTAGAAAACATCATCCAGGCCTCATTTGAAGTCGAAACGGGTCAGGACATGCCGAAAAATAGAGAACAAAAAAAATTTCCTTCCTATCCGTTCGAACCCGACCCGAATTAGAAAATTCAAAAATAAATACGAAAAAATTCTAAAAATTAGAAAACATCATCCAGGCTATACATTTCAAGTCGAAACGGGTCAGGACAGACTGAAAAATAGCGAACTAAAAAAATTTCCTTCCTATCCGTTCGAAACCGACCCGAATTAGAAAATTTAAAAATAAACGCGAAAAAATTCTTAAAATTAAAAAACGTCATCCAGGGTTCATTTCAAGACGAAACGGGTCAGGACAGACCGAAAAATGGAGAACAAAAAAAATTTCCCTCTTCTCCATTCGAACCCGATCCAAGTTAGAAAATTCGAAAATAAATGCGAAAAAATTATAAAAATTAAAAAACATCATCCAGGGTACATTTGAAGACGAAACAGGTCAGGACAGGCCGATAAATAGAGAAGAAAAAAAATTTCCTCCCTATCCGTTCAAACCCGACCCGAATTAGAAAATTCAAAAATAAATGCGAAAAAATTCTAAAAATTAAAAAACATCAACCTGGCTTCATTTGAAGTCGAAACGGGTCAGGACAGGCCGAAAAATAGAGAGAGAAAAAAATTTCCTTCCTATCCGTTCGAACCCGGCCCGAATTAGAAAATTCTAAGATAACTGCGAAAAAATTCTAAAAATTAGAAAACATCATCCTGGCTTCATTTGAAGTCGAAACGGGTCAGGACAGGACGAAAAATAGAGAGAAAAAAAAATTTTCCTTCCTATCCGTTCGAACCCGGCCCGAATTAGAAAATTCTAAAATAAATGCGAAAAAATTCTAAATATTAAAAAACATCATCCAGCCTTCATTTCAAGACGAAACGGGTCAGGACAGACCGAAAAATAGAGAACAAAAAAAATTACCTTCCTCTCCGTTCGAACCCGACCCGAGTTAGAAAATTCAAAAATAAATGCGAAAAAATTTTAAAAATTAAAAAACATCATCCAGCCTTCATTTCAAGACGAAACGTGTCAGGACAGGCCGAAAAATAGAGAGGAAAAAAAATTTCCTTCCTATCCGTTCGAACCCGATCCGAATTAGAAAATTCAAAAATAAATGCGAAAAAATTCTAAAAATTAAAAAACATCATCCAGGCTTCATTTCAAGACGAAACGTGTCAGGACAGGCCAAAAAATAGAGAAGAAAAAAAATTTCCTTCCTATCCGTCCGAACCCGACCCGAATTAGAAAATTAAAAAATAAATACGAAAAAATTCAAAAAATTAAAAAACGTCATCCAGGCTACATTTCAAGTCGAAACGGGTCAGGACAGGCCAAAAAATAGAGAACAAAAAAAATTTCCTTCCTATCCGTTCGAACCCGACCCGAATTAGAATATTCTAAAATAAATGCGAAAAAACTCTAAAAATTAAAAAACATCATCCAGGCTTCATTTCAAGACGAAACGGGTCAGGACAGGCCGAAAAATAGCGAACCAAAAAAATTTCCTTCCTATCCATTCGAACCCGACCCGAATTAGAAAATTCAAAAATAAATGTGAAAAAATTCAAGAAATTAAAAAACATCATCCAAGCTTTATTTCAAGACGAAACGTGTCAGGACTGGCCAAAAAATAGAGAAGAAAAAAAATTTCCTTCCTATCCGTTCGAACCCGACCCGAATTAGAAAATTCAAAAATAAATACGAAAAAATTCTAAAAATTAAAATACATCATCCAGGCTACATTTCAAGACGAAACGTGTCGAGACAGGCTGAAAAATAGAGAAGAAAAAAACTTTCCTTCCTATCCGTTCGAACCCGACCCGAATTAGAAAATTCAAAAATAAAAACGAAAAAATTCTAAAAATTAGAAAACATCATCCAGGCCTCATTTGAAGTCGAAACGGGTCAGGACATGCCGAAAAATAGAGAAGAAAAAAATTTTCCTTCCCATCCGTTCGAACCCGACCCGAATTAGAAAATTCAAAAATAAATACGAAAAAATTCTAAAAATTAGAAAACATCATCCAGGCCTCATTTGAAGTCGAAACGGGTCAGGACATGCCGAAAAATAGAGAAGAAAAAAATTTTCCTTCCTATCCGTCCGAACCCGACCCGAATTAGAAAATTCAAAAATAAATACGAAAAAATTCTAAAAATTAAAAAACATCATCCAGGCTTCATTTCCAGTCGAAACGGGTCAGGACAGCCCGAAAAATAGAGAACAAAAAAATTTTCCTTCCTATCCGTTCGAAGCCGACCCGAATTACAAAATTCAAAAATAAATGCGAAAAAATTTGAAAAATTAAAAAACATCATCCAGGCTATACATTTCAAGTCGAAACGGGTCAGGACAGGCCGAAAAATAGCGAACTAAAAAAATTTCCTTCCTATCCGTTCGAAACCGACCCGAATTAGAAAATTTAAAAATAAATGCGAAAAAATTCTTAAAATTAAAAAACGTCATCCAGGGTTCATTTCAAGACGAAACGGGTCAGGACAGACCGAAAAATGGAGAACAAAAAAAATTTCCCTCTTCTCCATTCGAACCCGACCCAAGTTAGAAAATTCGAAAATAAATGCGAAAAAATTATAAAAATTAAAAAACATCATCCAGGGTACATTTGAAGACGAAACGGGTCAGGACAGGCCGAAAAATAGAGAAGAAAAAAAATTTCCTCCCTATCCGTTCAAACCCGACCCGAATTAGAAAATTCAAAAATAAATGCGAAAAAATTCTAAAAATTAAAAAACATCAACCTGGCTTCATTTGAAGTCGAAACGGGTCAGGACAGGCCGAAAAATAGAGAGAGAAAAAAATTTCCTTCCTATCCGTTCGAACCCGGCCCGAATTAGAAAATTCTAAGATAACTGCGAAAAAATTCTAAAAATTAGAAAACATCATCCTGGCTTCATTTGAAGTCGAAACGGGTCAGGACAGGACGAAAAATAGAGAGAAAAAAAAATTTTCCTTCCTATCCGTTCGAACCCGGCCCGAATTAGAAAATTCTAAAATAAATGCGAAAAAATTCTAAATATTAAAAAACATCATCCAGCCTTCATTTCAAGACGAAACGGGTCAGGACAGACCGAAAAATAGAGAACAAAAAAAATTACCTTCCTCTCCGTTCGAACCCGACCCGAGTTAGAAAATTCAAAAATAAATGCGAAAAAATTTTAAAAATTAAAAAACATCATCCAGCCTTCATTTCAAGACGAAACGTGTCAGGACAGGCCGAAAAATAGAGAGGAAAAAAAATTTCCTTCCTATCCGTTCGAACCCGATCCGAATTAGAAAATTCAAAAATAAATGCGAAAAAATTCTAAAAATTAAAAAACATCATCCAGGCTTCATTTCAAGACGAAACGTGTCAGGACAGGCCAAAAAATAGAGAAGAAAAAAAATTTCCTTCCTATCCGTCCGAACCCGACCCGAATTAGAAAATTAAAAAATAAATACGAAAAAATTCAAAAAATTAAAAAACGTCATCCAGGCTACATTTCAAGTCGAAACGGGTCAGGACAGGCCAAAAAATAGAGAACAAAAAAAATTTCCTTCCTATCCGTTCGAACCCGACCCGAATTAGAATATTCTAAAATAAATGCGAAAAAACTCTAAAAATTAAAAAACATCATCCAGGCTTCATTTCAAGACGAAACGGGTCAGGACAGGCCGAAAAATAGAGAACCAAAAAAATTTCCTTCCTATCCATTCGAACCCGACCCGAATTAGAAAATTCAAAAATAAATGTGAAAAAATTCAGGAAATTAAAAAACATCATCCAGGCTTTATTTCAAGACGAAACGTGTCAGGACTGGCCAAAAAATAGAGAAGAAAAAAAATTTCCTTCCTATCCGTTCGAACCCGACCCGAATTAGAAAATTCAAAAATAAATACGAAAAAATTCAAAAAATTAAAATACATCATCCAGGCTACATTTCAAGACGAAACGTGTCGAGACAGGCTGAAAAATAGAGAAGAAAAAAACTTTCCTTCCTATCCGTTCGAACCCGACCCGAATTAGAAAATTCAAAAATAAATACGAAAAAATTCTAAAAATTAGAAAACATCATCCAGGCCTCATTTGAAGTCGAAACGGGTCAGGACATGCCGAAAAATAGAGAAGAAAAAAATTTTCCTTCCTATCCGTTCGAACCCGACCCGAATTAGAAAATTCAAAAATAAATACGAAAAAATTCTAAAAATTAAAAAACATCATCCAGGCTATACATTTCAAGTCGAAACGGGTCAGGACAGGCTGAAAAATAGCAAACTAAAAAAATTTCCTTCCTATCCGTTCGAAACCGACCCGAATTAGAAAATTTAAAAATAAACGCGAAAAAATTCTTAAAATTAAAAAACGTCATCCAGGGTTCATTTCAAGACGAAACGGGTCAGGACAGACCGAAAAATGGAGAACAAAAAAAATTTCCCTCTTCTCCATTCGAACCCGATCCAAGTTAGAAAATTCGAAAATAAATGCGAAAAAATTATAAAAATTAAAAAACATCATCCAGGGTACATTTGAAGACGAAACAGGTCAGGACAGGCCGATAAATAGAGAAGAAAAAAAATTTCCTCCCTATCCGTTCAAACCCGACCCGAATTAGAAAATTCAAAAATAAATGCGAAAAAATTCTAAAAATTAAAAAACATTAACCTGGCTTCATTTGAAGTCGAAACGGGTCAGGACAGGCCGAAAAATAGAGAGAGAAAAAAATTTCCTTCCTATCCGTTCGAACCCGGCCCGAATTAGAAAATTCTAAGATAACTGCGAAAAAATTCTAAAAATTAGAAAACATCATCCTGGCTTCATTTGAAGTCGAAACGGGTCAGGACAGGACGAAAAATAGAGAGAAAAAAAAATTTTCCTTCCTATCCGTTCGAACCCGGCCCGAATTAGAAAATTCTAAAATAAATGCGAAAAAATTCTAAATATTAAAAAACATCATCCAGCCTTCATTTCAAGACGAAACGGGTCAGGACAGACCGAAAAATAGAGAACAAAAAAAATTACCTTCCTCTCCGTTCGAACCCGACCCGAGTTAGAAAATTCAAAAATAAATGCGAAAAAATTTTAAAAATTAAAAAACATCATCCAGCCTTCATTTCAAGACGAAACGTGTCAGGACAGGCCGAAAAATAGAGAGGAAAAAAAATTTCCTTCCTATCCGTTCGAACCCGATCCGAATTAGAAAATTCAAAAATAAATGCGAAAAAATTCTAAAAATTAAAAAACATCATCCAGGCTTCATTTCAAGACGAAACGTGTCAGGACAGGCCAAAAAATAGAGAAGAAAAAAAATTTCCTTCCTATCCGTCCGAACCCGACCCGAATTAGAAAATTAAAAAATAAATACGAAAAAATTCAAAAAATTAAAAAACGTCATCCAGGCTACATTTCAAGTCGAAACGGGTCAGGACAGGCCAAAAAATAGAGAACAAAAAAAATTTCCTTCCTATCCGTTCGAACCCGACCCGAATTAGAATATTCTAAAATAAATGCGAAAAAACTCTAAAAATTAAAAAACATCATCCAGGCTTCATTTCAAGACGAAACGGGTCAGGACAGGCCGAAAAATAGCGAACCAAAAAAATTTCCTTCCTATCCATTCGAACCCGACCCGAATTAGAAAATTCAAAAATAAATGTGAAAAAATTCAGGAAATTAAAAAACATCATCCAGGCTTTATTTCAAGACGAAACGTGTCAGGACTGGCCAAAAAATAGAGAAGAAAAAAAAATTCCTTCCTATCCGTTCGAACCCGACCCGAATTAGAAAATTCAAAAATAAATACGAAAAAATTCTAAAAATTAAAATACATCATCCAGGCTACATTTCAAGACGAAACGTGTCGAGACAGGCTGAAAAATAGAGAAGAAAAAAACTTTCCTTCCTATCCGTTCGAACCCGACCCGAATTAGAAAATTCAAAAATAAATACGAAAAAATTCTAAAAATTAGAAAACATCATCCAGGCCTCATTTGAAGTCGAAACGGGTCAGGACATGCCGAAAAATAGAGAAGAAAAAAATTTTCCTTCCTATCCGTTCGAACCCGACCCGAATTAGAAAATTCAAAAATAAATACGAAAAAATTCTAAAAATTAAAAAACATCATCCAGGCTATACATTTCAAGTCGAAACGGGTCAGGACAGGCTGAAAAATAGCGAACTAAAAAAATTTCCTTCCTATCCGTTCGAAACCGACCCGAATTAGAAAATTTAAAAATAAACGCGAAAAAATTCTTAAAATTAAAAAACGTCATCCAGGGTTCATTTCAAGACGAAACGGGTCAGGACAGACCGAAAAATGGAGAACAAAAAAAATTTCCCTCTTCTCCATTCGAACCCGATCCAAGTTAGAAAATTCGAAAATAAATGCGAAAAAATTATAAAAATTAAAAAACATCATCCAGGGTACATTTGAAGACGAAACAGGTCAGGACAGGCCGATAAATAGAGAAGAAAAAAAATTTCCTCCCTATCCGTTCAAACCCGACCCGAATTAGAAAATTCAAAAATAAATGCGAAAAAATTCTAAAAATTAAAAAACATCAACCTGGCTTCATTTGAAGTCGAAACGGGTCAGGACAGGCCGAAAAATAGAGAGAGAAAAAAATTTCCTTCCTATCCGTTCGAACCCGGCCCGAATTAGAAAATTCTAAGATAACTGCGAAAAAATTCTAAAAATTAGAAAACATCATCCTGGCTTCATTTGAAGTCGAAACGGGTCAGGACAGGACGAAAAATAGAGAGAAAAAAAAATTTTCCTTCCTATCCGTTCGAACCCGGCCCGAATTAGAAAATTCTAAAATAAATGCGAAAAAATTCTAAATATTAAAAAACATCATCCAGCCTTCATTTCAAGACGAAACGGGTCAGGACAGACCGAAAAATAGAGAACAAAAAAAATTACCTTCCTCTCCGTTCGAACCCGACCCGAGTTAGAAAATTCAAAAATAAATGCGAAAAAATTTTAAAAATTAAAAAACATCATCCAGCCTTCATTTCAAGACGAAACGTGTCAGGACAGGCCGAAAAATAGAGAGGAAAAAAAATTTCCTTCCTATCCGTTCGAACCCGATCCGAATTAGAAAATTCAAAAATAAATGCGAAAAAATTCTAAAAATTAAAAAACATCATCCAGGCTTCATTTCAAGACGAAACGTGTCAGGACAGGCCAAAAAATAGAGAAGAAAAAAAATTTCCTTCCTATCCGTCCGAACCCGACCCGAATTAGAAAATTAAAAAATAAATACGAAAAAATTCAAAAAATTAAAAAACGTCATCCAGGCTACATTTCAAGTCGAAACGGGTCAGGACAGGCCAAAAAATAGAGAACAAAAAAAATTTCCTTCCTATCCGTTCGAACCCGACCCGAATTAGAATATTCTAAAATAAATGCGAAAAAACTCTAAAAATTAAAAAACATCATCCAGGCTTCATTTCAAGACGAAACGGGTCAGGACAGGCCGAAAAATAGCGAACCAAAAAAATTTCCTTCCTATCCATTCGAACCCGACCCGAATTAGAAAATTCAAAAATAAATGTGAAAAAATTCAAGAAATTAAAAAACATCATCCAGGCTTTATTTCAAGACGAAACGTGTCAGGACTGGCCAAAAAATAGAGAAGAAAAAAAATTTCCTTCCTATCCGTTCGAACCCGACCCGAATTAGAAAATTCAAAAATAAATACGAAAAAATTCTAAAAATTAAAATACATCATCCAGGCTACATTTCAAGACGAAACGTGTCGAGTCAGGCTGAAAAATAGAGAAGAAAAAAACTTTCCTTCCTATCCGTTCGAACCCGACCCGAATTAGAAAATTCAAAAATAAAAACGAAAAAATTCTAAAAATTAGAAAACATCATCCAGGCCTCATTTGAAGTCGAAACGGGTCAGGACATGCCGAAAAATAGAGAAGAAAAAAATTTTCCTTCCTATCCGTTCGAACCCGACCCGAATTAGAAAATTCAAAAATAAATACGAAAAAATTCTAAAAATTAAAAAACATCATCCAGGCTATACATTTCAAGTCGAAACGGGTCAGGACAGGCTGAAAAATAGCGAACTAAAAAAATTTCCTTCCTATCCGTTCGAAACCGACCCGAATTAGAAAATTTAAAAATAAACGCGAAAAAATTCTTAAAATTAAAAAACGTCATCCAGGGTTCATTTCAAGACGAAACGGGTCAGGACAGACCGAAAAATGGAGAACAAAAAAAATTTCCCTCTTCTCCATTCGAACCCGATCCAAGTTAGAAAATTCGAAAATAAATGCGAAAAAATTATAAAAATTAAAAAACATCATCCAGGGTACATTTGAAGACGAAACGGGTCAGGACAGGCCGATAAATAGAGAAGAAAAAAAATTTCCTCCCTATCCGTTCAAACCCGACCCGAATTAGAAAATTCAAAAATAAATGCGAAAAAATTCTAAAAATTAAAAAACATCAACCTGGCTTCATTTGAAGTTGAAACGGGTAAGGACAGGCCGAAAAATTGAGAGAGAAAAAAATTTCCTTCCTATCCGTTCGAACCCGGCCCGAATTAGAAAATTCTAAAATAACTGCGAAAAAATTCTAAAAATTAGAAAACATCATCCTGGCTTCATTTGAAGTCGAAACGGGTCAGGACAGGACGAAAAATAGAGAGAAAAAAAAATTTTCCTTCCTATCCGTTCGAACCCGGCCCGAATTAGAAAATTCTAAAATAAATGCGAAAAAATTCTAAATATTAAAAAACATCATCCAGCCTTCATTTCAAGACGAATCGGGTCAGGACAGACCGAAAAATAGAGAACAAAAAAAATTTCCTTCCTCTCCGTTCGAACCCGACCCGAGTTAGAAAATTCAAAAATAAATGCGAAAAAATTTAAAAATTAAAAAACATCATCCAGCCTTCATTTCAAGACGAAACGTGTCAGGACAGGCCGAAAAATAGAGAGGAAAAAAAATTTCCTTCCTATTCGTTCGAACCCGATCCGAATTAGAAAATTCAAAAATAAATGCGAAAAAATTCTAAAAATTAAAAAACATCATCCAGGCTTCATTTCAAGACGAAACGTGTCAGGACAGGCCAAAAAATAGAGAAGAAAAAAAATTTCCTTCCTATCCGTCCGAACCCGACCCGAATTAGAAAATTAAAAAATAAATACGAAAAAATTCAAAAAATTAAAAAACATCATGCAGGCTACATTTCAAGTCGAAACGGGTCAGGACAGGCCAAAAAATAGAGAACAAAAAAAATTTCCTTCCTATCCGTTCGAACCCGGCCCGAATTAGAAAATTCTAAAATAAATGCGAAAAAACTCTAAAAATTAAAAAACATCATCCAGGCTTAATTTCAAGACGAAACGGGTCAGGACAGGCCGAAAAATAGCGAACCAAAAAATTTTCCTTCCTATCCATTCGAACCCGACCCGAATTAGAAAATTCAAAAATAAATGTGAAAAAATTCTAGAAATTAAAAAACATCATCCAGGCTTTATTTCAAGACGAAACGTGTCAGGACAGGCCAAAAAATAGAGAAGAAAAAAAATTTCCTTCCTATCCGTTCGAACCCGACCCGAATTAGAAAATTCAAAAATAAATACGAAAAAATTCAAAAAATTAAAAAACATCGTCCAGGCAACATTTCAAGTCGAAACGGGTCTGGACAGGCCAAAAAATAGAGAAGAAAAAAAATTTCCTTCTTATCCGTTCGAACCCGACCCGAATTAGAATATTTTAAAATAAATGCAAAAAAACTCTAAAAATTAAAAAACATCATCCAGGCTTCATTTCAAGACGAAACGGGTCAGGACAGGCCGAAAAATAGAGAGAGAAAAAAAATTTCCTTCCTATCCGTTCGAACCCGACCCGAATTACAAAATTCAAAAATAAATGCGAAAAAATTCTAAAAATTAAAAAACATCATCCTGGCTTCATTTGAAGTCGAAACGGGTCAGGACAGGCCGAAAAATAGAGAGAGAAAAAAATTTCCTTCCTATCCGTTCGAACCCGACCCGAATTAGAATATTTTAAAATAAATGCGAAAAAACTCTAAAAATTAAAAAATATCATCCAGGCTTCATTTCAAGACGACACGGGTCAGGACAGGCCGAAAAATAGCGAACTAAAAAAATTTCCTCCCCATCCGTTCGAACCCGACCCGAATTAGAAAATTCAAAAATAAATGCGAAAAAATTCTAAAAATTAAAAAACATCATCCAGGCTACATTTCAAGACGAAACGTGTCACGACAGGCCGAAAAATAGAGAAGAAAAAAAATTTCCTTCCTATTCGTTCGAACCCGACCCGAATTAGAAAATTCAAAAATAAATACGAAAAAATTCTAAAAATTAAAAAACATCATCCAGGCTATACATTTCAAGTCGAAACGGGTCAGGACAGGCTGAAAAATAGCGAACTAAAAAAATTTCCTTCCTATCCGTTCGAAACCGACCCGAATTAGAAAATTTAAAAATAAACGCGAAAAAATTCTTAAAATTAAAAAACGTCATCCAGGGTTCATTTCAAGACGAAACGGGTCAGGACAGACCGAAAAATGGAGAACAAAAAAAATTTCCCTCTTCTCCATTCGAACCCGATCCAAGTTAGAAAATTCGAAAATAAATGCGAAAAAATTATAAAAATTAAAAAACATCATCCAGGGTACATTTGAAGACGAAACAGGTCAGGACAGGCCGATAAATAGAGAAGAAAAAAAATTTCCTCCCTATCTGTTCAAACCCGACCCGAATTAGAAAATTCAAAAATAAATGCGAAAAAATTCTAAAAATTAAAAAACATCAACCTGGCTTCATTTGAAGTCGAAACGGGTCAGGACAGGCCGAAAAATAGAGAGAGAAAAAAATTTCCTTCCTATCCGTTCGAACCCGGCCCGAATTAGAAAATTCTAAGATAACTGCGAAAAAATTCTAAAAATTAGAAAACATCATCCTGGCTTCATTTGAAGTCGAAACGGGTCAGGACAGGACGAACAATAGAGAGAAAAAAAAATTTTCCTTCCTATCCATTCGAACCCGGCCCGAATTAGAAAATTCTAAAATAAATGCGAAAAAATTCTAAATATTAAAAAACATCATCCAGCCTTCATTTCAAGACGAAACGGGTCAGGACAGACCGAAAAATAGAGAACAAAAAAAATTACCTTCCTCTCCGTTCGAACCCGACCCGAGTTAGAAAATTCAAAAATAAATGCGAAAAAATTTTAAAAATTAAAAAACATCATCCAGCCTTCATTTCAAGACGAAACGTGTCAGGACAGGCCGAAAAATAGAGAGGAAAAAAAATTTCCTTCCTATCCGTTCGAACCCGATCCGAATTAGAAAATTCAAAAGTAAATGCGAAAAAATTCTAAAAATTAAAAAACATCATCCAGGCTTCATTTCAAGACGAAACGTGTCAGGACAGGCCAAAAAATAGAGAAGAAAAAAAATTTCCTTCCTATCTGTCCGAACCCGACCCGAATTAGAAAATTAAAAAATAAATACGAAAAAATTCAAAAAATTAAAAAACGTCATCCAGGCTACATTTCAAGTCGAAACGGGTCAGGACAGGCCAAAAAATAGAGAACAAAAAAAATTTCCTTCCTATCCGTTCGAACCCGACCCGAATTAGAATATTCTAAAATAAATGCGAAAAAACTCTAAAAATTAAAAAACATCATCCAGGCTTCATTTCAAGACGAAACGGGTCAGGACAGGCCGAAAAATAGCGAACCAAAAAAATTTCCTTCCTATCCATTCGAACCCGACCCGAATTAGAAAATTCAAAAATAAATGTGAAAAAATTCAAGAAATTAAAAAACATCATCCAGGCTTTATTTCAAGACGAAACGTGTCAGGACTGGCCAAAAAATAGAGAAGAAATAAAATTTCCTTCCTATCCGTTCGAACCCGACCCGAATTAGAAAATTCAAAAATAAATACGAAAAAATTCTAAAAATTAAAATACATCATCCAGGCTACATTTCAAGACGAAACGTGTCGAGACAGGCTGAAAAATAGAGAAGAAAAAAACCTTCCTTCCTATCCGTTCGAACCCGACCCGAATTAGAAAATTCAAAAATAAATACGAAAAAATTCTAAAAATTAGAAAACATCATCCAGGCCTCATTTGAAGTCGAAACGGGTCAGGACATGCCGAAAAATAGAGAAGAAAAAAATTTTCCTTCCTATCCGTTCGAACCCGACCCGAATTAGAAAATTCAAAAATAAATACGAAAAAATTCTAAAAATTAAAAAACATCATCCAGGCTATACATTTCAAGTCGAAACGGGTCAGGACAGGCTGAAAAATAGCGAACTAAAAAAATTTCCTTCCTATCCGTTTGAAACCGACCCGAATTAGAAAATTTAAAAATAAACGCGAAAAAATTCTTAAAATTAAAAAACGTCAACCAGGGTTCATTTCAAGACGAAACGGGTCAGAACAGACCGAAAAATGGAGAACAAAAAAAATTTCCCTCTTCTCCATTCGAACCCGATCCAAGTTAGAAAATTCGAAAATAAATGCGAAAAAATTATAAAAATTAAAAAACATCATCCAGGGTACATTTGAAGACGAAACGGGTCAGGACAGGCCGATAAATAGAGAAGAAAAAAAATTTCCTCCCTATCCGTTCAAACCCGACCCGAATTAGAAAATTCAAAAATAAATGCGAAAAAATTCTAAAAATTAAAAAACATCAACCTGGCTTCATTTGAAGTCGAAACGGGTCAGGACAGGTCGATAAATAGAGAAGAAAAAAATTTCCTCCCTATCCGTTCGAACCCGACCCGAATTAGAAAATTCAAAAATAAATGCGAAAAAATTCTAAAAATTAAAAAACATCATCCTGGCTTCATTTGAAGTCGAAACGGGTCAGGACAGGCCGAAAAATAGAGAGAGAAAAAAATTTCCTTCCTATCCGTTCGAACCCGGCCCGAATTAGAAAATTCTAAAATAACTGCGAAAAAATTCTAAAAATTAGAAAACATCATCCTGGCTTCATTTGAAGTCGAAACGGGTCAGGACAGGCCGAAAAATAGAGAGAAAAAAAAAATTTTCCTTCCTATCCGTTCGAACCCGGCCCGAATTAGAAAATTCTAAAATAAATGCGAAAAAATTCTAAATATTAAAAAACATCATCCTGGCTTCATTTTAAGAGGAAACGGGTCAGGACAGACCGAAAAATAGAGAACAAAAAAAATTTCCTTCCTCTCCGTTCGAACCCGACCCGAGTTAGAAAATTCAAAAATAAATGCGAAAAAATTTTAAAAATTAAAAAACATCATCCAGCCTTCATTTCAAGATGAAACGTGTCAGGACAGGCCGAAAAATAGAGAAGAAAAAAAATTTCCTTCCTATCCGTTCGAACCCGATCCGAATTAGAAAATTCAAAAATAAATTCGAAAAAATTCTAAAAATTAAAAAACATCATCCAGGCTTCATTTCAAGAC
Source organism: Quercus robur (assembly GCF_932294415.1). Lineage (NCBI taxonomy): Eukaryota > Viridiplantae > Streptophyta > Magnoliopsida > Fagales > Fagaceae > Quercus > Quercus robur. The sequence goes on from NC_065535.1 coordinate 43,703,939, forward strand.
GAAACGTGTCAGGACAGGCTGAAAAATAGAGAAGAAAAAAAATTTCCTTCCTGTCCGTTCGAACCCGACCCGAATTAGAAAATTAAAAAATAAATACGAAAAAATTCAAAAAATTCAAAAACATCATCCAGGCTACATTTCAAGTCGAAACGGGTCAGGACAGGCCAAAAAATAAAGAACAAAAAAAATTTCCTTCCTATCCGTTCGAACCCAACCCGAATTAGAATATTCTAAAATAAATGCGAAAAAACTCTAAAAATTAAAAAACATCATCCAGGCTTCATTTCAAGACGAAACGGGTCAGGACAGGCCGAAAAATAGCGAACCAAAAAAATTTCCTTCCTATCCATTCGAACCCGACCCGAATTAGAAAATTCAAAAATAAATGTGAAAAAATTCTAGAAGTTAAAAAACATCATCCAGGCTTTATTTCAAGACGAAACGTGTCAGGACAGGCCAAAAAATAGAGAAGAAAAAAAATTTCCATCCTATCCGTTCGAACCCGACCCGAATTAGAAAATTCAAAAATAAATACGAAAAAATTCAAAAAATTAAAAAACATCATCCAGGCTACATTTCAAGTCGAAACGTGTCTGGACAGGCCAAAAAATAGAGAAGAAAAAAAATTTCCTTCTTATCCGTTCGAAACCGACCCGAATTAGAATATTTTAAAATAAATGCGAAAAAACTCTAAAAATTAAAAAACATCATCCAGGCTTATTTCAAGACGAAACGGGTCAGGTCAGGCCAAAAAATAGCGAACTAAAAAAGTTTCCTCCCTATCCGTTCGAACCCGACCCGAATTAGAAAATTCAAAAATAAATGCGAAAAAATTCTAAAAATTAAAAAACATCATCCAGGCTACATTTCAAGACGAAACGTGTCAAGACAGGCCGGAAAATAGAGAAGAAAAAAAATTTCCTTCCTATCCGTTCGAACCCGACCCGAATTAGAAAATTCAAAAATAAAAACGAAAAAATTCTAAAAATTAGAAAACATCATCCAGGCCACATTTGAAGTCGAAACGGGTCAGGACATTCCGAAAAATAGTGAACAAAAAAAATTTTCCTTCCTATCCGTTCGAACCCGACCCGAATTAGAAAATTCAAAAATAAATACAAAAAATTCTAAAAATTAGAAAACGTCATCCAGGCCTCATTTGAAGTCGAAACGGGTCAGGACAGGCCAAAAAATAGAGAAGAAAAAAAATTTCCTTCCTATCCGTTCGAACCCGACCCGAATTAGAAAATTCAAAAATAAATACGAAAAAATTCAAAAAATTAAAAAACATCATCCAGGCTACATTTCAAGTCGAAACGTGTCTGGACAGGCCAAAAAATAGAGAAGAAAAAAAATTTCCTTCTTATCCGTTCGAACCCGACCCGAATTAGAATATTTTAAAATAAATGCGAAAAAACTCTAAAAATTAAAAAACATCATCCAGGCTTATTTCAAGACGAAACGGGTCAGGTCAGGCCAAAAAATAGCGAACTAAAAAAATTTCCTCCCTATCCGTTCGAACCCGACCCGAATTAGAAAATTCAAAAATAAATGCGAAAAAATTCTAAAAATTAAAAAACGTCATCCAGGCTACATTTCAAGACGAAACGTGTCAAGACAGGCCGGAAAATAGAGAAGAAAAAAAATTTCCTTCCTATCCGTTCGAACCCGACCCGAATTAGAAAATTCAAAAATAAAAACGAAAAAATTCTAAAAATTAGAAAACATCATCCAGGCCACATTTGAAGTCGAAACGGGTCAGGACAGGGCGAAAAATAGTGAACAAAAAAAATTTCCTTCCTACCCGTTCGAACCCGACCCGAATTAGAAAATTCAAAAATAAATACGAAAAAATTGTAAAAATTAAAAAACATCATCCAGGCTACATTTCATATCGAAACGGGTCAGGACAGGCTGAAAAATAGAGAAAAAAAAAATTTACTTCCTATCCTTTCGAACTCGACCCGAATTAGAATATTCCAAAATAAATGCGAAAAAATTCTAAAAATTAAAAAACATCATCAAGGCTTTATTTCAAGACGAAACGGGTTAGGACAAGCCGAAAAGTAGAGAAGAAAAAAAATTTTCTTCCTATCCGTTCGAACCCGACCTGAATTAGAAAATTCAAAAATAAATGCGAAAAAATTCTAAAAAATAAAAAACATCATCCAGGCTTCATTTGAAGTCGAAACGGGTCAGGACAAGCCGAAAAATAGAGAACAAAAAAAATTTCCTTCCTATCCGTTCGAACCCGACCCGAATTAGAAAATTCAAAAATAAATGCAAAAAAATTTTAAAAATTAGAAAACGTCATCCAGCCCTCATTTGAAGTCGAAACGGGTCAGGACAGGCCGAAAAATAGAGAACAAAAAAAATTTCCTTCCTCTCCGTTTGAACCCGACCCGAGTTAGAAAATTCAAAAATGAATGCGAAAAAATTCTAAAATTTAAAAAACATCATCCAGGGTTTATTTGAAGACGAAACGGGTTAGGACAGGCCGATAAATAGGGAACAAAAAAAATTTCCTTCCTATCCGTTCGAACCCGACCCGAATTAGAAAATTCAAAAATAAATACGAAAAAATTCTAAAAATTAAAAAACATCATCCAGTCTACATTTCAAGTCGAAACGGGTTAGGACAGGCCAAAAAATAGAGAACAAAAAAAAATTTCCTTCCTATCCGTTCGAACCCGACCCGAATTAGAAAATTCAAAAATAAATACAAAAAGTTCTAAAAATTAGAAAACATCATCCAGGCCTCATTTGAAGTCGAAACAGGTCAGGACAGGCCAAAAAATAGAGAAGAAAAAAAATTTCTTTCCTACCCGTTCGAACCCGACCCGAATTAGAAAATTCAAAAATAAATACGAAAAAATTGTAAAAATTAAAAAACATCATCGAGGCTATATTTCATGTCGAAACGGGTCAGGGCAGGCTGAAAAAGAGAGAAAAAACAAATTTCCTTCCTATCCTTTCGAACTCGACCCGAATTAGAATATTCCAAAATAAATGTGAAAAAATTCTAAAAATTAAAAAACATCATCAAGGCTTTATTTCAAGACGAAACGGGTTAGGACAAGCCGAAAAGTAGAGAAGAAAAAAAATTTTCTTCCTATCCGTTCGAACCCGACCCGAATTAGAAAATTCAAAAATAAATGCAAAAAAATTTTAAAAATTAGAAAACGTCATCCAGCCCTCATTTGAAGTCGAAACGGGTCAGGACAGGCCGAAAAATAGAGAACAAAAAAAATTTCCTTCCTCTCCGTTCGAACCCGACCCGAGTTAGAAAATTCAAAAATGAATGCGAAAAAATTCTAAAATTTAAAAAACATCATCCAGGGTTTATTTGAAGACGAAACGGGTTAGGACAGGCCGATAAATAGGGAAAAAAAAATTTCCTTCCTATCCGTTCGAACCCGACCCGAATTAGAAAATTCAAAAATAAATACGAAAAAATTCTAAAAATTAAAAAACATCATCCAATCTACATTTCAAGTCGAAACGGGTTAGGACAGGCCAAAAAATAGAGAACAAAAAAAATTTCCTTCCTATCCGTTCGAACCCGACCCGAATTAGAATATTCTAAAATAAATGCGAAAAAATTCTAAAAATTAAAAAACATCATCCAGGCTTCATTTCAAGACGAAACGGGTCAGGACAGGCCGAAAAATAGCGAACTAAAAAAATTTCCACCCTATCCGTTCGAACCCGACCCGAATTAGAAAATTCAAAAATAAATGCGAAAAAATTCTAAAAATTAAAAAGCATCATCCAGGCTTCATTTGAAGGCGAAACGGGTCAACACAAGCCGAAAAATAGAGAAGAAAAAAAAATTCCATCCAATCCGTTCGAACCCGACCCGAAATAGAAAATTCAAAAATAAATGCAAAAAAATTTTAAACATTAGAAAACATCATCCAGGCCTCACTCGAAGTCGAAACGGGTCAGGACAGGCCGAAAAATAGAAAACAAAAAAAATTTCCTTCCTCCCCGTTCGAACCCGAACCGAGTTAGAAAATTCAAAAATAAATGCGAAAAAATTCTAAAATTTAAAAAATATCATCCAGGGTTCATTTGAAAACGAAACGGGTCTGGACAGGCCGATAAATAAAGAAGAAAAAAAATTTCCTCCCAATCCGTTCGAACCCGACCCGAATTAGAAAATTCTAAAATAAATGCGAAAAAGTTCTAGAAATTAAAAAACATCATCCTGGCTCCATTTGAAGTCGAAACGGGTCAGGACAGGCCGAAAAATAGAGAGAAAAAAAAAATTTCCTTCCTATCCGTTCGAACCCGGCCCGAATTAGAAAATTCTAAAATAACTGCGAAAAAATTCTAAAAATTAGAAAACATCATCCTGGCTTCATTTGAAGTCGAAACAGGTCAGGACAGGCCGAAAAATAGAGAGAAAAAAAAAATTTTCCTTCCTATCCGTTCGAACCAGGCCCGAATTAGAAAATTCTAAAATAAATGCGAAAAAATTCTAAATATTAAAAAACATCATCCTGGCTTCATTTTAAGAGGAAACGGGTCAGGACAGACCGAAAAATAGAGAACAAAAAAAATTTCCTTCCTCTCCGTTCGAACCCGACCCGAGTTAGAAAATTCAAAAATAAATGTGAAAAAATTTTAAAAATTAAAAAACATCATCCAGCCTTCATTTCAAGACGAAACGTGTCAGGACAGGCCGAAAAATAGAGAATAAAAAAAATTTCCTTCCTATCCGTTCGAACCCGATCCGAATTAGAAAATTCAAAAATAAATGCGAAAAAATTCTAAAAATTAAAAAACATCATCCAGGCTTCATTTCAAGACGAAACGTGTCAGGACAGGCCGAAAAATAGAGAAGAAAAAAAATTTCCTTCCTATCCGTTCGAAACCGACCCGAATTAGAAAATTAAAAAATAAATACGAAAAAATTCAAAAAATTAAAAAACATCATCCAGGCTACATTTCAAGTCGAAACGGGTCAGGACAGGCCAAAAAATAGAGAACAAAAAAAATTTCCTTCCCATCCGTTCGAACCCGACCCGAATTAGAATATTCTAAAATAAATACGAAAAACTCTAAAAATTAAAAAACATCATCCAGGCTTCATTTCAAGACGAAATGGGTCAGGACAGGCCGAAAAATAGCGAACCAAAAAAATTTCCTTCCTATCCATTCGAACCCGACCCGAATTAGAAAATTCAAAAATAACTGTGAAAAAATTCTAGAAATTAAAAAACATCATCCAGGCTTTATTTCAAGACGAAACGTGTCAGGACAGGCCAAAAAATAGAGAAGAAAAAAAATTTCCTTCCTATCCGTTCGAACCCGACCCGAATTAGAAAATTCAAAAATAAATACGAAAAAATTCAAAAAATTAAAAAACATCATCTAGGCTACATTTCAAGTCGAAACCGGTCTGGACAGGCCAAAAAATAGAGAAGAAAAAAAATTTCCTTCCTATCCGTTCGAACCCGACCCGAATTAGAAAATTCAAAAATAAATACGAAAAAATTCTAAAAATTAAAAAACATCATCCAGTCTACATTTCAAGTCGAAACGGGTTAGGACAGGCCAAAAAATAGAGAACAAAAAAAATTTCCTTCCTATCCGTTCGAACCCGACCCGAATTAGAATATTCTAAAATAAATGCAAAAAAATTCTAAAAATTAAAAAACATCATCCAGGCTTCATTTCAAGACGAAACGGGTCAGGACAGGCCGAAAAATAGCGAACTAAAAAAATTTCCACCCTATCCGTTCGAACCCGACCCGAATTAGAAAATTCAAAAATAAATGCGAAAAAATTCTAAAAATTAAAAAGCATCATCCAGGCTTCATTTAAAGGCGAAACGGGTCAACACAAGCCGAAAAATAGAGAAGAAAAAAAAATTCCATCCAATCCGTTCGAACCCGACCCGAAATAGAAAATTCAAAAATAAATGCAAAAAAATTTTAAACATTAGAAAACATCATCCAGGCCTCACTCGAAGTCGAAACGGGTCAGGACAGGCCGAAAAATAGAAAACAAAAAAAATTTCCTTCCTCCCCGTTCGAACCCGAACCGAGTTAGAAAATTCAAAAATAAATGCGAAAAAATTCTAAAATTTAAAAAATATCATCCAGGGTTCATTTGAAAACGAAACGGGTCAGGACAGGCCGATAAATAAAGAAGAAAAAAAATTTCCTCCCAATCCGTTCGAACCCGACCCGAATTAGAAAATTCTAAAATAAACGCGAAAAAGTTCTAGAAATTAAAAAACATCATCCTGGCTCCATTTGAAGTCGAAACGGGTCAGGACAGGCCGAAAAATAGAGAGAAAAAAAAAATTTCATTCCTATCCGTTCGAACCCGGCCCGAATTAGAAAATTTTAAAATAACTGCGAAAAAATTCTAAAAATTAGAAAACATCATCCTGGCTTCATTTGAAGTCGAAACGGGTCAGGACAGGCCGAAAAATAGAGAGAAAAAAAAATTTTCCTTCCTATCCGTTCGAACCAGGCCCGAATTAAAAAATTCTAAAATAAATGCGAAAAAATTCTAAATATTAAAAAACATCATCCTGGCTTCATTTTAAGAGGAAACGGGTCAGGACAGACCGAAAAATAGAGAACAAAAAAAATTTCCTTCCTCTCCGTTCGAACCCGACCCGAGTTAGAAAATTCAAAAATAAATGTGAAAAAATTTTAAAAATTAAAAAACATCATCCAGCCTTCATTTCAAGACGAAACGTGTCAGGACAGGCCGAAAAATAGAGAATAAAAAAAATTTCCTTCCTATCCGTTCGAACCCGATCCGAATTAGAAAATTCAAAAATAAATGCGAAAAAATTCTAAAAATTTAAAAACATCATCCAGGCTTCATTTCAAGACGAAACGTGTCAGGACAGGCCGAAAAATAGAGAAGAAAAAAAATTTCCTTCCTATCCGTTCGAAACCGACCCGAATTAGAAAATTAAAAAATAAATACGAAAAAATTCAAAAAATTAAAAAACATCATCCAGGCTACATTTCAAGTCGAAACGGGTCAGGACAGGCCAAAAAATAGAGAACAAAAAAAATTTCCTTCCCATCCGTTCGAACCCGACCCGAATTAGAATATTCTAAAATAAATACGAAAAACTCTAAAAATTAAAAAACATCATCCAGGCTTCATTTCAAGACGAAATGGGTCAGGACAGGCCGAAAAATAGCGAACCAAAAAAATTTCCTTCCTATCCATTCGAACCCGACCCGAATTAGAAAATTCAAAAATAACTGTGAAAAAATTCTAGAAGTTAAAAAACATCATCCAGGCTTTATTTCAAGACGAAACGGGTCAGGACAAGCCGAAAAGTAGAGAAGAAAAAAAAATTCTTCCTATCCGTTCGAACCCGACCTGAATTAGAAAATTCAAAAATAAATGCGAAAAAATTCTAAAAATTAAAAAACATCATCCAGGCTTCATTTGAAGTCGAAACGGGTCAGGACAAGCAGAAAAATAGAGAACAAAAAAAATTTTCTTCCTATCCGTTCGAACCCGACCCGAATTAGAAAATTCAAAAATAAATGCCAAAAAATTTTAAAAATTAGAAAACATCACCCAGGCCTCATTTGAAGTCGAAACGGGTCAGGATAGGCCGAAAAATAGAGAACAAAAAAAATTTCCTTCCTCTACGTTCGAACCCGACCCGAGTTAGAAAATTCAAAAATAAATGCGACAAAATTCTAAAAATTAAAAAACATCATCCAGGCTTCATTTGAAGGCGAAACGGGTCAGGACAAGCCGAAAAATAGAGAACAAAAAAAATTTCCTTCCTATCCGTTTGAACCCGACCCGAATTAGAAAATTCAAAAATAAATGCAAAAAAATTTTAAACATTAGAAAACATCGTCCAGGCCACATTTGAAGTCGAAACGAGTCAGGACAGGCCGAAAAATAGAGAACAAAAAAAATTTTCCTTCATCTCCGTTCGAACCCGAACCGAGTTAGAAAATTCAAAAATAAATGCGAAAAAATTCTAAAATTTAAAAAACATCATCCAGGGTTCATTTGAAGACGAAACGGGTCAGGACAGGCCGATCAATAGAGAACAAAAAAAATTCCTTCCTATCCGTTCGAAGCCGACCTGAATTAGAAAATTCAAAAATAAATACGAAAAAATTCTAAAAATTAGAAAACATCATCCAGGCCTCATTTGAAGTCGAAACGGGTCAGGACAGGCCGAAAAATAGAGAAGAAAAAAATTTTCCTTCCTATCAGTTCGAACCCGACCCGAATTAGAAAATTCAAAAATAAATGCTAAAAAATTCTAAAATTAAAAAACATCATCTAGGCTTCATTGGAAGTCGAAACGGGTCTGGACAAGCCGAAAAATAGAGAACAAAAAAAATTTCTTTCCTATCCGTTCGAACCCGACCCGAATTAGAAAATTCAAAAATAAATGCAAAAAAATTTTAAAAATTAGAAAACATCATCCAGGCCTCATTTGAAGTCGAAACGGGTCAGGACAGGCCGAAAAATAGAGAACAAAAAAAATTTCCTTCCTATCCGTTCGAACCCGACCCGAATTAGAAAATTCAAAAATAAATACGAAAAAATTCTAAAAATTAAAAAACATCATCCAGGCTACATTTCAAGTCGAAACGGGTCAGGACAGGCCGAAAAATAGAAAAAAAAAATTTCCTTCTTATCCTTTCGAACTCGACCCGAATTAGAATATTCTAAAATAAATGCGAAAAAATTCTAAAAATTAAAAAACATCATCCAGGCTTTATTTCAAGACGAAACGGGTCAGGACAAGCCGAAAAGTGGAGAAGAAAAAAAATTTTCTTCCTATCCGTTCGAACCCGACCCGAATTAGAAAATTCAAAAATAAATTCGAAAAAATTCTAAAAATTAAAAAATATCATCCAGGCTTCATTTGAAGTCGAAACGGGTCAGGACAAGCAGAAAAATAGAGAACAAAAAAAATTTCCTTCCTATCCGTTCGAACCCGACCCGAATTAGAAAATTCAAAAATAAATGCAAAAAAATTTTAAAAATTAGAAAACATCATCCAGGCCTCATTTGAAGTCGAAACGGGTCAGGACAGGCCGAAAAATAGAGAACAAAAAAAATTTCCTTCCTCTACGTTCGAACCCGACCCGAGTTAGAAAATTCAAAAATAAATGCGAAAAAATTCTAAAAATTAAAAAACATCATCCAGGGTTCATTTCAAGACGAAACGGGTCAGGACAGACCGAAAAATAGAGAATAAAAAAAATTTCCTTCCTATCCGTTCGAATCCGACCCAAATTAGAAAATTCAAAAATAAATACGAAAAAATTCAAAAAATTAAAAAACATCATCCAGGCTACATGTCAAGTCGAAACGGGTCAGGACAAGCCGAAAAATAGAGAACAAAAAAAATTTCCTTCCTATCCGTTCGAACCCGACCCGAATTAGAAAATTCAAAAATAAATGCAAAAAAATTTTAAAAATTAGAAAACATCACCCAGGCCTCATTTGAAGTCGAAACGGGTCAGGACAGGCCGAAAAATAGAGAACAAAAAAAATTTCCTTCCTATCCGTTCGAACCCGACCCGAATTAGAAAATTCAAAAATAAATACGAAAAAATTCTAAAAATTAGAAAACGTCATCGAGGCCACATTTGAAGTCAAAACGGGTCAGGACAGGCCGAAAAATAGAGAACAAAAAAAAATTTCCTTCCTATCCGTTCGAACCCGACCCGAATTAGAAAATTCAAAAATAAATACAAAAAAATCCTAAAAATTAGAAGACATCATCCAGGCCTCATTTGAAGTCGAAACGGGTCAGGACAGGCCGAAAAATAGAGAACAAAAAAAATTTCCTTCCTATCCGTTCGAACCCGACCCGAATTAGAAAATTCAAAAATAAATACGAAAAAATTCTAAAAATTAAAAAACATCATCCAGGCTACATTTCAAGTCGAAACGGGTCAGGACAGGCCGAAAAATAGAAAAAAAAAATTTCCTTCTTATCCTTTCGAACTCGACCCGAATTAGAATATTCTAAAATAAATGCGAAAAAATTCTAAAAATTAAAAAACATCATCCAGGCTTTATTTCAAGACGAAACGGGTCAGGACAAGCCGAAAAGTGGAGAAGAAAAAAAATTTTCTTCCTATCCGTTCGAACCCGACCCGAATTAGAAAATTCAAAAATAAATGCGAAAAAATTCTAAAAATTAAAAAATATCATCCAGGCTTCATTTGAAGTCGAAACGGGTCAGGACGAGCAGAAAAATAGAGAACAAAAAAAATTTCCTTCCTATCCGTTCGAACCCGACCCGAATTAGAAAATTCAAAAATAAATGCAAAAAAATTTTAAAAATTAGAAAACATCATCCAGGCCTCATTTGAAGTCGAAACGGGTCAGGACAGGCCGAAAAATAGAGAACAAAAAAAATTTCCTTCCTCCACGTTCGAACCCGACCCGAGTTAGAAAATTAAAAAATAAATGCTAAAAAATTCTAAAAATTAAAAAACATCATCCAGGGTTCATTTCAAGACGAAACGGGTCAGGACAGACCGAAAAATAGAGAACAAAAAAAATTTCCTTCCTATCCGTTCGAACCCGACCCGAATTAGAAAATTCAAAAATAAATACGAAAAAATTCTAAAAATTAAAAAACATCATCCAGGCTACATTTCAAGTCGAAACGGGTCAGGACAGGCCGAAAAATAGAAAAAAAAAATTTCCTTCTTATCCTTTCGAACTCGACCCGAATTAGAATATTCTAAAATAAATGCGAAAAAATTCTAAAAATTAAAAAACATCATCCAGGCCTTATTTCAAGACGAAACGGGTCAGGACAAGCCGAAAAGTGGAGAAGAAAAAAAATTTTCTTCCTATCCGTTCGAACCCGACCCGAATTAGAAAATTCAAAAATAAATGCGAAAAAATTCTAAAAATTAAAAAATATCATCCAGGCTTCATTTGAAGTCGAAACGGGTCAGGACAAGCAGAAAAATAGAGAACAAAAAAAATTTCCTTCCTATCCGTTCGAACCCGACCCGAATTAGAAAATTCAAAAATAAATGCAAAAAAATTTTAAAAATTAGAAAACATCATCCAGGCCTCATTTGAAGTCGAAACGGGTCAGGACAGGCCGAAAAATAGAGAACAAAAAAAATTTCCTTCCTCTACGTTCGAACCCGACCCGAGTTAGAAAATTAAAAAATAAATGCTAAAAAATTCTAAAAATTAAAAAACATCATCCAGGGTTCATTTCAAGACGAAACGGGTCAGGACAGACTGAAAAATAGAGAACAAAAAAAATTTCCTTCCTATCCGTTCGAACCCGACCCGAATTAGAAAATTCAAAAATAAATACGAAAAAATTCTAAAAATTAAAAAACATCATCCAGGCTACATTTCAAGTCGAAACGGGTCAGGACAGGCCGAAAAATAGAAAAAAAAAAATTTCCTTCTTATCCTTTCGAACTCGACCCGAATTAGAATATTCTAAAATAAATGCGAAAAAATTCTAAAAATTAAAAAACATCATCCAGGCTTTATTTCAAGACGAAACGGGTCAGGACAAGCCGAAAAGTGGAGAAGAAAAAAAATTTTCTTCCTATCCGTTCGAACCCGACCCGAATTAGAAAATTCAAAAATAAATGCGAAAAAATTCTAAAAATTAAAAAATATCATCCAGGCTTCATTTGAAGTCGAAACGGGTCAGGACAAGCAGAAAAATAGAGAACAAAAAAAATTTCCTTCCTATCCGTTCGAACCCGACCCGAATTAGAAAATTCAAAAATAAATGCAAAAAAATTTTAAAAATTAGAAAACATCATCCAGGCCTCATTTGAAGTCGAAACGGGTCAGGACAGGCCGAAAAATAGAGAACAAAAAAAATTTCCTTCCTCTACGTTCGAACCCGACCCGAGTTAGAAAATTCAAAAATAAATGCGAAAAAATTCTAAAAATTAAAAAACATCATCCAGGGTTCATTTCAAGACGAAACGGGTCAGGACAGACCGAAAAATAGAGAATAAAAAAAATTTCCTTCCTATCCGTTCGAACCCGACCCAAATTAGAAACGGTCAGGACAGGCTAAAAAATAGAGAACAAAAAAAATTTCCTTCCTATCCGTTCGAACCCGACCCGAATTAGAATATTCAAAAATAAATGCGAAAAAACTCTAAAAATTAAAAAACATCATCCAGGCTTCATTTCAAGACGTAACGGGTCAGGACAGGCCGAAAAATAGCGAACTAAAAAAATTTCCTCCCTATCCGTTCGAACCCGACCCGAATTAAAAAATTCAAAAATAAATGCGAAAAAATTCTAAAAATTAAAAAACCTCATCCAGGCTACATTTCAAGACGAAACGTCTCATGACAGGCCGAAAAATAGAGAAGAAAAAAAATTTCCTCCCTATCCGTTCGAACCCGACCCGAATTAGAAAATTCAATAATAAATACGAAAAAATTCTAAAAATTAGAAAACATCATCCAGGCCACATTTGAAGTCGAAACGGGTCAGGACAGGCCGAAAAATAGAGAAAAAAAAAATTTCCTTCCTATCCGTTCGAACCCGACCCGAATTAGAAAATTCAAAAATAAATACGAAAAAATTCTAAAAATTAGAAAACATCATCCAGGCCTCATTTGAAGTCGAAACGGTTCAGGACAGGCCGAAAAATAGAGAAGAAAAAAAATTTTCTTCCTATCCGTTCGAACCCGACCAGAATTAGAAAATTCAAAAATAAATACGAAAAAATTCTAAAAATTAAAAAACATCATCCAGGCTACATTTCAAGTCGAAACGGGTCAGGACAGGCCGAAAAATAGAGAAAAAAAAATTTTCCTTCCTATCCCTTCGAACTCGACCCGAATTAGAATATTCTAAAATAAATGCGAAAAAATTCTAAAAATTAAAAAACATCATCCAGGCTTTATTTCAAGACGAAACGAGTCAGGACAAGCCGAAAAGTAGAGAAGAAAAAAAATTTTCTTCCTATCCGTTCGTACCCGACCCGAATTAGAAAATTCAAAAATAAATGCAAAAAAATTTTAAAAATTAGAAAACATCATCCAGGCTACATTTCAAGTCGAAACGGGTCAGGACAGGCCAAAAAATAGAGAACAAAAAAAATTTCCTTCCTATCCGTTCGAACCCGACCCGAATTAGAATATTCTAAAATAAATGCGAAAAAATTCTAAAAATTAAAAAACATCATCCAGGCTTCATTTCAAGACGAAACGGGTAAGGACAGGCCGAAAAATAGTGAACTAAAAAAATTTCCTCCCTATCCGTTCGAACCCGACCCGAATTAGGAAATTCAAAAATAAATGCGAAAAAATTCTAAAAATTAAAAAGCATCATCCAGGCTTCATTTGAAGGCGAAACGGGTCAGGACAAGCCGAAAAATAGAGAACAAAAAAAATTTCCTTCCTATCCGTTCGAACCCGACCCGAATTAGAAAATTCAAAAATAAATGCAAAAAAATTTTAAACATTAGAAAAAATCGTCTAGGCCTCATTTGAAGTCGAAACGGGTCAGGACAGGCCGAAAAATAGAAAACAAAAAAAATTTCCTTCCTCTCCGTTCGAACCCGAACCGAGTTAGAAAATTCAAAAATAAATGCGAAAAAATTCTAAAATTTAAAAAGCATCATCCACGGTTCATTTGAAGACGAAACGGGTCAGGACAGGCCGATAAATAGAGGGCAAAAAAAATTTCCTTCCTATCCGTTCGAACCCGAGCCGAATTAGAAAATTCAAAAATAAATGCAAAAAAATTTTAAAAATTAGAAAACATCATCCAGGCTACATTTCAAGTCGAAACGGGTTAGGACAGGTCAAAAAATAGAGAACAAAAAAAATTTCCTTCATTTACTTTCGAAGCCGACCCGAATTACAAAATTCAAAAATAAATGCGAAAAAATTCTAAAAATTAAAAAACATCATCCAGGCTTCATTTCAAGACGAAACGGGTCAGGACAGGCCGAAAAATAGTGAACTAAAAAAATTTCCTCCCTATCCGTTCGAACCCGACCCGAATTAGGAAATTCAAAAATAAATGCGAAGAAATTCTAAAAATTAAAAAGCATCATCCAGGCTTCATTTGAAGGCGAAACGGGTCAGGACAAGCCGAAAAATAGAGAACAAAAAAAATTTCCTTCCTATCCGTTCGAACCCGACCCGAATTAGAAAATTCAAAAATAAATGCAAAAAAATTTTAAACATTAGAAAAAATCGTCTAGGCCTCATTTGAAGTCGAAACGGGTCAGGACAGGCCGAAAAATAGAAAGCAAAAAAAATTTCCTTCCTCTCCGTTCGAACCCGAACCGAGTTAGAAAATTCAAAAATAAATGCGAAAAAATTCTAAAATTTAAAAAGCATCATCCACGGTTCATTTGAAGACGAAACGGGTCAGGACAGGCCGATAAATAGAGGGCAAAAAAAATTTCCTTCCTATCCGTTCGAACCCGAGCCGAATTAGAAAATTCAAAAATAAATGCAAAAAAATTTTAAAAATTAGAAAACATCATCCAGGCCTCATTTGAAGTCGAAACGGGTCAGGACAGGACGAAAAATAGAGAACAAAAAAAATTTCCTTCCTATCCGTTCGTACCCGACCTGAAATAGAAAATTCAAAAATAAATGCAAAAAAATTTTAAAAATTAGAAAACATCATCCAGGCCTCATTTGAAGTCGAAACGGGTTAGGACAGGTCAAAAAATAGAGAACAAAAAAAATTTCCTTCATTTACTTTCGAAGCCGACCCGAATTACAAAATTCAAAAATAAATGCGAAAAAATTCTAAAAATTAAAAAACATCATCCAGGCTACATTTCAAGTCGAAACGGGTACGGACGGGCCGAAAAATAGCGAACTAAAAAAATTTCCTCCCTATCCGTTCGAACCCGACCCGAATTAGAAAATTTAAAAATAAATGCGAAAAAATTCTAAAAATTAAAAAACATCATCCAGGGTTCATTTCAAGACGAAACGGGTCTGGACAAGTCGAAAAATAGAGAACAAAAAAAATTTCCTTCCTCTCCGTTCGAACCCGACCCGAGTTAGAAAACTCAAAAATAAATGCGAAAAAATTCTAAAAATTAAAAAACATCATCCAGGGTTCATTTGAAGACGAAACGGGTCAGGACAGGCCGATAAATAGAGAACATAAAAAATTTCCTACCTATCCTTTCGAACCCGACCCGAATTAGAAAATTCAAAAATAAATGCGAAAAAATTCTAAAAATTAAAAAACATCATCCAGGCTTCATTTCCAGTCGAAACGGGTCAGGACAGGTCGAAAAATAGAGAACAAAAAAAATTTCCTTCCTTTACTTTCGAAGCCGACCCGAATTACAAAATTCAAAAATAAAAGCGAAAAAATTCTAAAAATTAAAAAACATCATCCAGGCTATACATTTCAAGTCGAAACGGGTCAGGACAGGCTGAAAAATAGCGAACTAAAAAAATTTCCTCCCTATCCGTTCAAACCCGACCCGAATTAGAAAATTTAAAAATAAATGCGAAAAAATTCTTAAAATTAAAAAACATCATCCAGGGTGTATTTCAAGACGAAACGGGTCAGGACAGACCGAAAAATAGAGAACAAAAAAAAATTCCTTCTTCTCCGTTCGAGCCCGACCCGAGTTAGAAAATTCGAAAATAAATGCGAAAAAATTCTAAAAATTAAAAAACATCATCCAGGGTTCATTTGAAGACGAAACGGGTCAGGACAGGCCGATAAATAGAAAAGAAAAAAAATTTCCTTCCTCTCCGTTCGAACCCGACCCGAATTAGAAAATTCAAAAATAAATACGACAAAATTCAAAAAATTAAAAAACAACATCCAGGCTACATTTTAAGTTGAAACGGGTCAGGACAGACCGAAAAATAGAGAAGAAAAAAAAATTTCCTTCCTATCCGTTCGAACCCAACCCGAATTAGAAAATTCAAAAATAAATACGAAAAAAGTCTAAAAATTAGAAAACATCATCCAGGCCTCATTTGAAGTCGAAACGGGTCAGGACAGGCCGAAAAATAGAGAAGAAAAAAAATTTCCTTCCTATCCGTTCGAACCCGACCCGAATTAGAAAATTCAAATATAAATACAAAAAAATTCTAAAAATTAAAAAACATCATCCAGGCTACATTTCAAGTCGAAACGGGTCAGGACAGGCCGAGAAATTGAGAAAAAAAAAATTTCTTCCTATCCTTTCGAACACGACCCGAATTAGAATATTCTAAAATAAATTCGAAAAAATTCTAAAAATTAAAAAACATCATCCAGGCTTTATTTCAAGAAGAAACGGGTCAGGACAAGCCGAAAAGTAGAGAAGAAAAAAAAATTTCTTCCTATCCGTTCGAACCTGACCCAAATTAGAAAATTCAAAAATAAATGCGAAAAAATTCTAAAAATTAAAAAACATCATTCAGGCTTCATTTGAAGTCGAAACGGGTCAGGACAAGCCGAAAAATAGAGAACAAAAAAAATTTCCTTTCTATCCGTTCGAACCAGACCCGAATTAGAAAATTCAAAAATAAATGCAAAAAAATTTTAAAAATTAGAAAACATCATCCAGGCCTCATTTGAAGTCGAAACGGGTCAGGACAGGCCGAAAAAAAGAGAACAAAAAAAATTTCCTTCCTCTCCGTTCGAACCCGACCCGAGTTAGAAAATTCAAAAATAAATGCGAAAAAATTCTAAAATTTAAAAAACATCATCCAGGGTTCATTTGAAGACGAAACGGGTCAGAACAGGCCTATAAATAGGAAACAAAAAAAATTTCCTTCCTATCCGTTCGAACCCGACCCGAAATAGAAAATTCAAAAATAAATGTAAAAAAATTTTAAAAATTAGAAAACATCATCCAGGCCTCATTTGAAGTCGAAACGGGTCCGGACAGGCCGATAAATAGGGAACAAAAAAAATTTCCTTCCTATCCGTTCGAACCCGACCCGAAATAGAAAATAAAAAAATAAATGCAAAAAAATTTTAAAAATTAGAAAACATCATCCAGGCCTCATTTGAAGTCGAAACGGGTTAGGATAGGCCGAAAAATAGAGAACAAAAAAAATTTCCTTCCTATCCGTTCGAACCCGACCCAAATTAGAAAATTCAAAAATAAATGCAAAAAAAAATTTAAAAATTAGAAAACATCATCCAGGCCTCATTTGAAGTCGAAACGGGTCAGGACAGGCCGAAAAATAGAGAACAAAAAAAATTTCCTTCCTTTACTTTCGAAGCAGACCCGAATTACAAAATTCAAAAATAAATGCGAAAAAATTCTAAAAATTAAAAAATATCGTCCAGGGTTCATTTGAAGACGAAACGGGTCAGGACAGGCCGATAAATAGAGAACAAAAAAAATTTCCTTTCTATCCATTCGAACCCGACCCGAATTAGAAAATAAAAAAATAAATGCAAAAAATTTTAAAAATTAGAAAACATCATCCAGGCCTCATTTGAAGTCGAAACGAGTCAGGACAGGCCGAAAAATAGAGAAGAAAAAAAATTTCCTTCCTATTCGTTCGAACCCGACCCGAATTAGAAAATTCAAAAACAAAAACGAAAAAATTCTAAAAATTAGAAAACATCATCCCGGCCTCATTTGAAGTCGAAACGGGTCAGGACAGGCCTAAAAATAGAGAACAAAAAAAATTTCCTTCCTTTACTTTCGAAGCAGACCCGAATTACAAAATTAAAAAATAAATGCGAAAAAATTCTAAAAATTAAAAAACATCGTCCAGGGTTCATTTGAAGACGAAACGGGTGAGGACAGGCCGATAAATAGAGAACAAAAAAAATTTCCTTTCTATCCATTCGAACCCGACCCGAATTAGAAAATTCAAAAATAAATGCAAAAAAATTTTAAAAATTAGAAAACATCATCCAGGCCTCATTTGAAGTCGAAACGGGTCAGGACAGGCCGATAAATAGGGAACAAAAAAAATTTCCTTCCTTTCTGTTCAAACCCGACCCGAAATAGAAAATTCAAAAATAAATGCAAAAAAATTTTTAAAATTAGAAAACATCATCCAGGCCTCATTTGAAGTCAAAACGGGTCAGGATATGCCGAAAAATAGAGAACAAAAAAAATTTCCTTCCTATCCGTTCGAACCCGACCCAAATTAGAAAATTCATAAATAAATGCAAAAAAAAATTTAAAAATTAGAAAACATCATCCAGGCCTCATTTGAAGTCGAAACGGGTCAGGACAGGCCGAAAAATAGAGAACAAAAAAAATTTCCTTCCTTTACTTTCGAAGCAGACCCGAATTACAAAATTCAAAAATAAATGCGAAAAAATTCTAAAAATTAAAAAACATCGTCCAGGGTTCATTTGAAGACGAAACGGGTCAGGACAGGCCGATAAATAGAGCACAAAAAAAATTTCCTTTCTATCCATTCGAACCCGACCCGAATTAGAAAATTCAAAAATAAATGCAAAAAAATTTTAAAAATTAGAAAACATCATCTAGGCCTCATTTGAAGTCGAAACGAGTCAGGACAGGCCGAAAAATAGAGAAGAAAAAAAATTTCCTTCCTATTCGTTCGAACCCGACCCGAATTAGAAAATTCAAAAACAAAAACGAAAAAATTCTAAAAATTAGAAAACATCATCCCGGCCTCATTTGAAGTCGAAACGGGTCAGGACAGGCCTAAAAATAGAGAACAAAAAAAATTTCCTTCCTTTACTTTCGAAGCAGACCCGAATTACAAAATTAAAAAATAAATGCGAAAAAATTCTAAAAATTAAAAAACATCGTCCAGGGTTCATTTGAAGACGAAACGGGTCAGGACAGGCCGATAAATAGAGAACAAAAAAAATTTCCTTTCTATCCATTCGAACCCGACCCGAATTAGAAAATTCAAAAATAAATGCAAAAAAATTTTAAAAATTAGAAAACATCATCCAGGCCTCATTTGAAGTCGAAACGGGTCAGGACAGGCCGATAAATAGGGAACAAAAAAAATTTCCTTCCTTTCTGTTCAAACCCGACCCGAAATAGAAAATTCAAAAATAAATGCAAAAAAATTTTTAAAATTAGAAAACATCATCCAGGCCTCATTTGAAGTCGAAACGGGTCAGGATATGCCGAAAAATAGAGAACAAAAAAAATTTCCTTCCTATCCGTTCGAACCCGACCCAAATTAGAAAATTCAAAAATAAATGCAAAAAAAAATTTAAAAATTAGAAAACATCATCCAGGCCTCATTTGAAGTCGAAACGGGTCAGGACAGGCCGAAAAATAGAGAACAAAAAAAAATTCCTTCCTTTACTTTCGAAGCAGACCCGAATTACAAAATTCAAAAATAAATGCGAAAAAATTCTAAAAATTAAAAAACATCGTCCAGGGTTCATTTGAGGACGAAACGGGTCAGGACAGGCCGATACATAGAGAACAAAAAAAATTTCCTTTCTATCCATTCGAACCCGACCCGAATTAGAAAATTCAAAAATAAATGCAAAAAAATTTTAACAATTAGAAAACATCATTCAGGCCTCATTTGAAGTCGAAACGAGTCAGGACAAGCCGATAAATAGAGAACAAAAAAAATTTCCTTTCTATCCATTCGAACCCGACCCGAATTAGAAAATTCAAAAATCAATGCAAAAAAAATTTAAAAATTAGAAAACATCATCCAGGCCTCATTTGAAGTCGAAACGGGTCAGGACAGGCCGAAAAATAGAGAAGAAAAAAATTTCCTTCCTATCCGTTCGAACCCGACCCGAATTAGAAAATTCAAAAATAAATGCGAAAAAATTCTAAAAATTAAAAAACGTCATCCAGGCTTCATTTGAAGGCGAAACGGGTCAGGATAAGCTGAAAAATAGGGAACAAAAAAAATTTCCTTCCTATCCGTTCGAACCCGACCCGAATTAAAAAATTCAAAAATAAATGCAAAAAAATTTCAAAAACTAGAAAACATCATCCAGGCCTCATTTGAAGTCGAAACGGGTCAGGACAGGCCGAAAAATAGAGAACCAAAAAAATTTCCTTCCTATCCTTTCGAACTCGACCCGAATTAGAATATTCTAAAATAAATGCGAAAAAATTCTAAAAATTAAAAAACATCATCCAGGCTTTATTTCAAGAAGAAACGGGTCAGGACAAGCCGAAAAGTAGAGAAGAAAGAAAATTTTCTTCCTATCCGTTCGAACCCGACCCGAATTAGAAAATTCAAAAATAAATGCGAAAAAATTCTAAAAATTAAAAAACATCATCCAGGATTCATTTGAAGTTGAAACGGGTCAGGACAAGCTGAAAAATAGGGAACAAAAAAAATTTCCTTCCTATCCGTTCGAACCCGACACGAATTAAAAAATTCAAAAATAAATGCAAAAAAATTTTAAAAATTAGAAAACATCATCCAGGCCTCATTTGAAGTCGAAACGGGTCAGGACAGGCCGAAAAATAGAGAACAAAAAAAATTTCCTTCCTCTCCGTTCGAACCCGACCCGAGTTAGAAAATTCAAAAATAAATGCGAAAAAATTCTAAAATTTAAAAAACATCATCCTTGGTTCATTTGAAGACGAAACGGGTCAGGACAGGCCGATAAATAGGGAACAAAAAAAATTTCCTTCCTATCCGTTCGAACCCGACCGGAAATAGAAAATTCAAAAATAAATGCAAAAAAATTTTAAAAATTAGAAAACGTCATCCAGGCCTCATTTGAAGTCGAACCGGGTCAGGACAGGCCGATAAATAGGGAACAAAAAAAATTTCCTTCCTATCCGTTCGAACCCGACCCGAAATAAAAAATCGAAAAATAAATGCAAAAAAATTTTAAAAATTAGAAAACATCATCCAGGCCTCATTTGAAGTCGAAACGGGTCAGGATAGGCCGAAAAATAGAGAACAAAAAAAATTTCCTTCCTATCCGTTCGAATCCGACCCAAATTAGAAAATTCAAAAATAAATGTAAAAAAAATTTTAAAAATTAGAAAACATCATCCATGCCTCTTTTGAAGTCGAAACGGGTCAGGACAGGCCGAAAAATAGAGAACAAAAAAATTTTCCTTCCTTTACTTTCGAAGTAGACCCGAATTACAAAATTCAAAAATAAATGCGAAAAAATTCTAAAAATTAAAAAACATCGTCCAGGGTTCATTTGAAGACGAAACGGGTCAGGACAGGCCGATAAATAGAGAACAAAAAAAATTTCCTTTCTATCCATTCGAACCCGACCCGAATTAGAAAATTCAAAAATAAATGCAAAAAAAATTTTAAAATTAGAAAACATCATCCAGGCCTCATTTGAAGTCGAAACGGGTCAGGACAGGCCGAAAAATAGTGAACTAAAAAAATTTCCTTCCTATCCGTTCGAACCCGACCTGAATTAGAAAATTTAAAAATAAATGCGAAAAAATTCTAAAAATTAAAAAACATCATCCAGGGTTCATTTCAAGACAAAACGGGTCAGGACAGGTCGAAAAATAAAGAACAAAGAAAATTTCCTTCCTCTCCGTTCGAACCCGACTCGAGTTAGAAAATTCAAAAATAAATGCGAAAAAATTCTAAAAATTAAAAAACATCATCCAGGCTTCATTCCCAGTCGAAACGGGTCAGGACAGGCAGAAAAATAGAGAACAAAAAAATTTCCTTCCTTTACTTTTGAAGCCGACCCAAATTACAAAATTCAAAAATAAATGCGAAAAAATTATAAAAATTAAAAAATATCATCCAAGCTACATTTCTAGTCGAAACGGGTCAGGACAGGCCGAAAAATAGAGAAGAAAAAAAATTTCCTTCCTCTCCGTTCGAACCTGACCCGGATTAGAAAATTTTAAAATAAATGCGAAAAAATTCTAAAAATTAAAAAACATCATCCAAGCTACATTTCAAGTCGAAACGGATCAGGAAAGGCAGAAAAATAGAGAAGAAAAAAAAAATTCCTTCCTATCCGTTCGAACCCGACCCGAATTAGAAAATTCTAAAATAAATGCGAAAAAATTCTAAAAATTAAAAAATATCATCCTGGCTTCATTTCAAGAAGAAACGGGTCAGGACAATCCAAAAAATAGAGAAAAAAAAATTCCTTCCTCTCCGTTCGAACCCGACCAGAATTAGAAAATTAAAAAATAAATGCGAAAAAATTCTAAAAATTATAAAACATCATCCAGGCTTCATTTCCAGACGAAACGGGTAAGGACATGATAAAAAATAGCGAAAAAAAAAAAAAATTTCCTCCCTATCCATTCGAACCCGACCCAAATTAGAAAATTCAAAAATAAATGCAAAAAAATTTTAAAAATTAAAAAACAACATCCAGGCTTCATTTCAAGACGAAACGGATCTGGACAGGGCAAAAAATAGAGAGGAAAAAAAATTTTCTTCCTATCCGTTCGAACCCGACCCGAATTAGAAAATTCAAAAATAAATGCAAAAAAAATTTAAAAATTAGAAAACATCATCCAGGCTTCATTTCAAGACGAAACGGGTCAGGACAGGCCGAAAAATAGAGAAGAAATAAATTTTTCTTCCTATCCGTTCGAACCCGACCTGAAATAGAAAATTCAAAAATAAAAGCGAAAAAATTCTAAAAATTAAAAAACCACATCCAGGCTTCTTTTGAAGTCGAAACGGGTCAAGACATGCCAAAAAATAGAGAACAAAAAAAATTTCCTTCCCTTACTTTCGAAGCCGACCCGAATTAAAAAATTCAAATATAAATGCGAAAAAATTCTAAAAATTAAAAAACATCATCCAGGCTATACATTTCAAGTCCAAACGGGTCAGGACAGGCCGAAAAATAGCAAACTAAAAAAATTTCCTCCCTATCCGTTCGAACCCGACCCGAATTAGAAAATTTAAAAATAAATGCGAAAAATTCTTAAAATTAAAAACATAATCCAGGGTTCATTTCAAGACGAAACGGGTCAGGACTGACCGAAAAATAGAGAACAAAAAAAATTTCCTTCCTCTCCGTACAAACCCGACCTGAGTTAGAAAATTCGAAAATATATGCGAAAAAATTCTAAAAATTAAAAAACATCATCCAGGGTTCATTTGAAGACGAAACGGGTCAGGACAGACCGATAAATAGAGAACAAAAAAAATTTCCTCCCTATCCGTTCGAACCCGACCCGAATTAGAAAATTAAAAAATAAATGCGAAAAAATTCTAAAAATTAAAAAACATCATCCAGGCTTAATTTCAAGTCGAAACGGGTCAGGACAGACCGAAAAATAGAGAACAAAAAATATTTCCTTCCTAACCTTTCGAACTCGACCCGAATTAGAATATTCTAAAATAAATGCGAAAAAATTGTAAGAATTAAAAAACATCATCCAGGCTTTATTTCAAGACGAAATGGGTCAGGACAGGCCGAAAAATAGAGAAGAAAAAAAATTTTCTTCATATCCGTTCGAACCCGACCCGAATTAGAAAATTCTAAAATAAATGCGAAAAAATTCTAAAAATTAAAAAACATCATCCAGACTTCATTTGAAGTCGAAACGGGTCAGGACAAGCCGAAAAATTGAGAACAAAAAAAATTTCCTTCCTATCCGTTCGAACCCGGCCCGAATTAGAAAATTCAAAAATAAATGCGAAAAAATTCTAAAAATTAAAAAACATCATCCAGGCTTCATTTCCAGTCGAAACGGGTCAGGACAGGCCGAAAAATAGAGAACAAAAAAAATTTCCTTCCTTTACTTTCGAAGCCGACCCGAATTACAAAATTCAAAAATAAATGCGAAAAAATTCTAAAAATTAAAAAACATCATCCAGGCTATACATTTCAAGACGAA
This sequence comes from Quercus robur, assembly GCF_932294415.1. NCBI lineage: Eukaryota > Viridiplantae > Streptophyta > Magnoliopsida > Fagales > Fagaceae > Quercus > Quercus robur. Next base: position 43,727,658 of record NC_065535.1, read on the forward strand.
ACGGGTCAGGACAGGTCGAAAAATAAAGAACAAAAAAAATTTCCTTCCTCTCCGTTCGAACCCGACTCGAATTAGAAAATTCAAAAATAAATGCGAAAAAATTCTAAAAATTAAAAAACATCATCCAGGCTACATTTCAAGTTGAAACGGGTCAGGACAGGCCAAAAAATAGAGAATAAAAAAAATTTCCTTCCTATCCGTTCGAACCCGACCCGAATTAGAATATTCTAAAATAAATGCGAAAAAACTCTAAAAATTAAAAAACATCATCCAGGCTTCATTTGAAACGAAACGGGTCAGGACAGGCCGAAAAATAGCGAACTAAAAAAATTTCCTCCCTATCCGTTCGGACCCGACCCGAATTAGAAAATTCAAAAATAAATGCGAAAAAATTCTAAAAATTAAAAAACATCATCCAGGATACATTTCAGGACGAAACGTGTCAAGACAGGCCGAAAAATAGAGAAGAAAAAAAATTTCCTTCCTATCCGTTCGAACCCGACCCGAATTAGAAACTTCAAAAATAAATACGAAAAAATTTAAAAATTAGAAAACATCATCCAGGCCACATTTGAAGTCGAAACGGGTAAGGACAGGCCGAAAAATAGAGAACAAAAAAAAATTTCCTTCCTATCCGTTCGAACCCAACCCGAATTAGAAAATTCAAAAATAAATACGAAAAAATTCTAAAAATTAGAAAACATCATCCAGGCCTCATTTGAAGTCGAAACTGGTCAGGACAGGCCGAAAAATAGAGAAGAAAAAAAATTTCCTTCCTATCCGTTCGAACCTGACCCGAATTAGAAAATTTAAATATAAATACAAAAAAATTATAAAAATTAAAAAACATCATCCAGGCTACATTTCAAGTCGAACCGGGTCAGGACAGGCCGAAAAATTGAGAAAAAAAAAAATTTCCTTCCTATCCTTTCGAACACGACCCGAATTAGAATATTCTAAAATAAATTCGAAAAAATTCTAAAAATTAAAAAACATCATCCAGGCTTTATTTCAAGAAGAAACGGGTCAGGACAAGCCGAAAAGTAGAGAAGAAAAAAAATTTTCTTCCTATCCGTTCGAACCCGACCCGAATTAGAAAATTCAAAAATAAATGCGAAAAAATTCTAAAAATTTAAAAACATCATTCAGGCTTCATTTGAAGTCGAAACGGGTCAAGACAAGCCGAAAAATAGAGAACAAAAAAAATTTCCTTCCTATCCGTTCGAACCCGACACGAATTAGAAAATTCAAAAATAAATGCAAATAAATTTTAAAAATTAGAAAACATCATCCAGGCCTCATTTGAAGTCGAAACGGGTCAGGACAGGCCGAAAAATAGAGAACAAAAAAAATTTCCTTCCTCTCCGTTCGAACCCGACCTGAGTTAGAAAATTCAAAAATAAATGCGAAAAAATTCTAAAATTTAAAAACATCATCCAGGGTTCATTTGAAGACGAAACGGTTCAGGACAGGCCGGGAAATAGGGAACAAAAAAAATTTCCTTCCTATCCGTTCGAACCCGACCCGAAATAGAAAATTCAAAAATAAATGCAAAAAAATTTTAAAAATTAGAAAACATCATCCAGGCCTCATTTGAAGTCGAAACGGGTCCGGACAGGCCAATAAATAGGGAACAAAAAAAATTTCCTTCCTATCAGTTCGAACCCGACCCGAAATAGAAAATTCAAAAATAAATGCAAAAAAATTTTAAAAATTAGAAAACATCATCCAGGCCTCATTTGAAATCGAAACGGGTCAGGAGAGGCCGAAAAATAGAGAACAAAAAAAATTTCCTTCCCATCCGTTCGAACCCGACCCAAATTAGAAAATTCAAAAATAAATGCAAAAAAAATTTTAAAAATTAGAAAACATCATCCAGGCCTCATTTGAAGTCGAAACGGGTCAGGACAGGCCGAAAAATAGAGAACAAAAAAAATTTCCTTCCTTTACTTTCGAAGCCGACCCGAATTACAAAATTCAAAAATAAATGCGAAAAAATTCTAAAAATTAAAAAACATCGTCCAAGGTTCATTTGAAGACGAAACGGGTCAGGGCAGGCCGATAAATAGAGAACAAAAAAAATTTCCTTTCTATCCATTCGAACCCGACCTGAATTAGAAAATTCAAAAATGAATGCAAAAAAAATTTAAAAATTAGAAAACATCATCCAGGCCTCAATTGAAGTCGAAACGGGTCAGGGCAGGTCGATAAATAGAGAACAATAAAAATTTCCTTTCTATCCTTTCGAACCCGACCCGAATTAGAAAATTCAAAAATAAATGCAAAAAAATTTTAAAAATTAGAAAACATCATCCAGGCCTCATTTGAAATCGAAACGGGTCAGGGGAGGCCGAAAAATAGAGAACAAAAAAAATTTCCTTCCCATCCGTTCAAACCCGACCCAAATTAGAAAATTCAAAAATAAATGCAAAAAAAATTTAAAAATTAGAAAACATCATCCAGGCCTCATTTGAAGTCGAAACGGGTCAGGACAGGCCGAAAAATAGAGAACAAAAAAAATTTCCTTCCTTTACTTTCGAAGCAGACCCGAATTACAAAATTCAAAAATAAATGCGAAAAAATTCTAAAAATTAAAAAACATCGTCCAGGGTTCATTTGAAGACGAAACGGGTCAGGACAGGCCGATAAATAGAGAACAAAAAAAATTTACTTTCTATCCATTCGAACCCGACCTGAATTAGAAAATTCAAAAATGAATGCAAAAAAATTTTAAAAATTAGAAAACATCATCCAGGCCTCAATTGAAGTCGAAACGGGTCAGGACAGGCCGATAAATAGAGAACAAAAAAAATTTCCTTTCTATCATTTCGAACCCGACCCGAATTAGAAAATTCAAAAATAAATGCAAAAAAATTTTAAAAATTAGAAAACATCATCCAGGCCTCATTTGAAGTCGAAACGGGTCAGGACAGGCCGAAAAATAGAGAAGAAAAAAATTTTCCATCCTATCCGTTCGAACCCGACCCGAATTAGAAAATTCAAAAACAAATACGAAAAAATTCTAAAAATTAAAAAACATCATCCAGGCTTCATTCCCAGTCGAAACGGGTCAGGACAGGCAGAAAAATAGAGAACAAAAAAATTTCCTTCCTTTACTTTTGAAGCCGACCCAAATTACAAAATTCAAAAATAAATGCGAAAAAATTATAAAAATTAAAAAATATCATCCAAGCTACATTTCTAGTCGAAACAGGTCAGGACAGGCCGAAAAATAGAGAAGAAAAAAAATTTCCTTCCTCTCCGTTCGAACCTGACCCGGATTAGAAAATTTTAAAATAAATGCGAAAAAATTCTAAAAATTAAAAAACATCATCCAAGCTACATTTCAAGTCGAAACGGATCAGGAAAGGCAGAAAAATAGAGAAGAAAAAAAAAATTCCTTCCTATCCGTTCGAACCCGACCCGAATTAGAAAATTCTAAAATAAATGCGAAAAAATTCTAAAAATTAAAAAATATCATCCTGGCTTCATTTCAAGAAGAAACGGGTCAGGACAATCCAAAAAATAGAGAAAAAAAAATTTCCTTCCTCTCCGTTCGAACCCGACCAGAATTAGAAAATTAAAAAATAAATGCGAAAAAATTCTAAAAATTATAAAACATCATCCAGACTTCATTTCCAGACGAAACGGGTAAGGACATGATAAAAAATAGCGAAAAAAAAAAAATTCCTCCCTATCCATTCGAACCCGACCCAAATTAGAAAATTCAAAAATAAATGCAAAAAAATTTTAAAAATTAAAAAACATCATTCAGGCTTCATTTGAAGTCGAAACGGGTCAAGACAAGCCGAAAAATAGAGAACAAAAAAAATTTCCTTCCTATCCGTTCGAACCCGACACGAATTAGAAAATTCAAAAATAAATGCAAATAAATTTTAAAAATTAGAAAACATCATCCAGGCCTCATTTGAAGTCGAAACGGGTCAGGACAGGCCGAAAAATAGAGAGCAAAAAAAATTTCCTTCCTCTCCGTTCGAACCCGACCTGAGTTAGAAAATTCAAAAATAAATGCGAAAAAATTCTAAAATTTAAAAAACATCATCCAGGGTTCATTTGAAGACGAAACGGTTCAGGACAGGCCGGGAAATAGGGAACAAAAAAAATTTCCTTCCTATCCGTTCGAACCCGACCCGAAATAGAAAATTCAAAAATAAATGCAAAAAAATTTTAAAAATTAGAAAACATCATCCAGGCCTCATTTGAAGTCGAAACGGGTCCGGACAGGCCAATAAATAGGGAACAAAAAAAATTTCCTTCCTATCAGTTCGAACCCGACCCGAAATAGAAAATTCAAAAATAAATGCAAAAAAATTTTAAAAATTAGAAAACATCATCCAGGCCTCATTTGAAATCGAAACGGGTCAGGAGAGGCCGAAAAATAGAGAACAAAAAAAATTTCCTTCCCATCCGTTCGAACCCGACCCAAATTAGAAAATTCAAAAATAAATGCAAAAAAAATTTTAAAAATTAGAAAACATCATCCAGGCCTCATTTGAAGTCGAAACGGGTCAGGACAGGCCGAAAAATAGAGAACAAAAAAAATTTCCTTCCTTTACTTTCGAAGCAGACCCGAATTACAAAATTCAAAAATAAATGCGAAAAAATTCTAAAAATTAAAAAACATCGTCCAAGGTTCATTTGAAGACGAAACGGGTCAGGGCAGGCCGATAAATAGAGAACAAAAAAATTTCCTTTCTATCCATTCGAACCCGACCTGAATTAGAAAATTCAAAAATGAATGCAAAAAAAATTTAAAAATTAGAAAACATCATCCAGGCCTCAATTGAAGTCGAAACGGGTCAGGGCAGGCCGATAAATAGAGAACAAAAAAAATTTCCTTTCTATCCTTTCGAACCCGACCCGAATTAGAAAATTCAAAAATAAATGCAAAAAAATTTTAAAAATTAGAAAACATCATCCAGGCCTCATTTGAAATCGAAACGGGTCAGGGGAGGCCGAAAAATAGAGAACAAAAAAAATTTCCTTCCCATCCGTTCGAACCCGACCCAAATTAGAAAATTCAAAAATAAATGCAAAAAAAATTTAAAAATTAGAAAACATCATCCAGGCCTCATTTGAAGTCGAAACGGGTCAGGACAGGCCGAAAAATAGAGAACAAAAAAAATTTCCTTCCTTTACTTTCGAAGCAGACCCGAATTACAAAATTCAAAAATAAATGCGAAAAAATTCTAAAAATTAAAAAACATCGTCCAGGGTTCATTTGAAGACGAAACGGGTCAGGACAGGCCGATAAATAGAGAACAAAAAAAATTTACTTTCTATCCATTCGAACCCGACCTGAATTAGAAAATTCAAAAATGAATGCAAAAAAATTTTAAAAATTAGAAAACATCATCCAGGCCTCAATTGAAGTCGAAACGGGTCAGGACAGGCCGATAAATAGAGAACAAAAAAAATTTCCTTTCTATCATTTCGAACCCGACCCGAATTAGAAAATTCAAAAATAAATGCAAAAAAATTTTAAAAATTAGAAAACATCATCCAGGCCTCATTTGAAGTCGAAACGGGTCAGGACAGGCCGAAAAATAGAGAAGAAAAAAAATTTCCATCCTATCCGTTCGAACCCGACCCGAATTAGAAAATTCAAAAACAAATTCGAAAAAATTCTAAAAATTAAAAAACATCATCCAGGCTTCATTCCCAGTCGAAACGGGTCAGGACAGGCAGAAAAATAGAGAACAAAAAAATTTCCTTCCTTTACTTTTGAAGCCGACCCAAATTACAAAATTCAAAAATAAATGCGAAAAAATTATAAAAATTAAAAAATATCATCCAAGCTACATTTCTAGTCGAAACGGGTCAGGACAGGCCGAAAAATAGAGAAGAAAAAAAATTTCCTTCCTCTCCGTTCGAACCTGACCCGGATTAGAAAATTTTAAAATAAATGCGAAAAAATTCTAAAAATTAAAAAACATCATCCAAGCTACATTTCAAGTCGAAACGGATCAGGAAAGGCAGAAAAATAGAGAAGAAAAAAAAAATTCCTTCCTATCCGTTCGAACCCGACCCGAATTAGAAAATTCTAAAATAAATGCGAAAAAATTCTAAAAATTAAAAAATATCATCCTGGCTTCATTTCAAGAAGAAACGGGTCAGGACAATCCAAAAAATAGAGAAAAAAAAATTTCCTTCCTCTCCGTTCGAACCCGACCAGAATTAGAAAATTAAAAAATAAATGCGAAAAAATTCTAAAAATTATAAAACATCATCCAGGCTTCATTTCCAGACGAAACGGGTAAGGACATGATAAAAAATAGCGAAAAAAAAAAAAAAAATTCCTCCCTATCCATTCGAACCCGACCCAAATTAGAAAATTCAAAAATAAATGCAAAAAAATTTTAAAAATTAAAAAACAACATCCAGGCTTCATTTCAAGACGAAACGGATCTGGACAGGGCAAAAAATAGAGAGGAAAAAAAATTTTCTTCCTATCCGTTCGAACCCGACCCGAATTAGAAAATTCAAAAATAAATGCAAAAAAAATTTAAAAATTAGAAAACATCATCCAGGCTTCATTTCAAGACGAAACGGGTCAGGACAGGCCGAAAAATAGAGAAGAAATAAATTTTTCTTCCTATCCGTTCGAACCCGACCCGAAATAGAAAATTCAAAAACAAAAGCGAAAAAATTCTAAAAATTAAAAAACCACATCCAGGCTTCTTTTGAAGTCGAAACGGGTCAAGACATGCCGAAAAATAGAGAACAAAAAAAATTTCCTTCCCTTACTTTCGAAGCCGACCCGAATTAAAAAATTCAAATATAAATGCGAAAAAATTCTAAAAATTAAAAAACATCATCCAGGCTATACATTTCAAGTCCAAACGGGTCAGGACAGGCCGAAAAATAGCAAACTAAAAAAATTTCCTCCCTATCCATTCGAACCCGACCCGAATTAGAAAATTTAAAAATAAATGCGAAAAATTCTTAAAATTAAAAACATAATCCAGGGTTCATTTCAAGACGAAACGGGTCAGGACTGACAGAAAAATAGAGAACAAAAAAAATTTCCTTCCTCTCCGTACAAACCCGACCTGAGTTAGAAAATTCGAAAATATATGCGAAAAAATTCTAAAAATTAAAAAACATCATCCAGGGTTCATTTGAAGACGAAACGGGTCAGGACAGACCGATAAATAGAGAACAAAAAAAATTTCCTCCCTATCCGTTCGAACCCGACCCGAATTAGAAAATTCAAAAATAAATGCGAAAAAATTCTAAAAATTAAAAAACATCATCCAGGCTTAATTTCAAGTCGAAACGGGTCAGGACAGACCGAAAAATAGAGAACAAAAAATATTTTCTTCCTAACCTTTCGAACTCGACCCGAATTAGAATATTCTAAAATAAATGCGAAAAAATTGTAAAAATTAAAAAAGATCATCCAGGCTTTATTTCAAGACGAAATGGGTCAGGACAGGCCGAAAAATAGAGAAGAAAAAAAATTTTCTTCATATCCGTTCGAACCCAACCCGAATTAGAAAATTTTAAAATAAATGCGAAAAAATTCTAAAAATTAAAAAACATCATCCAGACTTCATTTGAAGTCGAAACGGGTCAGGACAAGCCGAAAAATTGAGAACAAAAAAAATTTCCTTCCTATCCGTTCGAACCCGGCCCGAATTAGAAAATTCAAAAATAAATGCGAAAAAATTCTAAAAATTAAAAAACATCATCCAGGCTTCATTTCCAGTCGAAACGGGTCAGGACAGGCCGAAAAATAGAGAACAAAAAAAATTTCCTTCCTTTACTTTCGAAGCCGACCCGAATTACAAAATTCAAAAATAAATGCGAAAAAATTCTAAAAATTAAAAAACATCATCCAGGCTATACATTTCAAGACGAAACGGGTCAGGACAGGTCGAAAAATAAAGAACAAAAAAAATTTCCTTCCTCTCCGTTCGAACCCGACTCGAATTAGAAAATTCAAAAATAAATGCGAAAAAATTCTAAAAATTAAAAAACATCATCCAGGCTACATTTCAAGTTGAAACGGGTCAGGACAGGCCAAAAAATAGAGAATAAAAAAAATTTCCTTCCAATCCGTTCGAACCCGACCCGAATTAGAATATTCTAAAATAAATGCGAAAAAACTCTAAAAATTAAAAAACATCATCCAGGCTTCATTTGAAACGAAACGGGTTAGGACAGGCCGAAAAATAGCGAACTAAAAAAATTTCCTCCCTATCCGTTCGGACCCGACCAGAATTAGAAAATTCAAAAATAAATGCGAAAAAATTCTAAAAATTAAAAAACATCATCCAGGATACATTTCAGGACGAAACGTGTCAAGACAGGCCGAAAAATAGAGAAGAAAAAAATTTTCCTTCCTATCCGTTCGAACCCGACCCGAATTAGAAACTTCAAAAATAAATACGAAAAAATTTAAAAATTAGAAAACATCATCCAGGCCACATTTGAAGTCGAAACGGGTAAGGACAAGCCGAAAAATAGAGAACAAAAAAAAATTTCCTTCCTATCCGTTCGAACCCAACCCGAATTAGAAAATTCAAAAATAAATACGAAAAAATTCTAAAAATTAGAAAACATCATCCAGGCCTCATTTGAAGTCGAAACTGGTCAGGACAGGCCGAAAAATAGAGAAGAAAAAAAATTTCCTTCCTATCCGTTCGAACCCGACCCGAATTAGAAAATTTAAATATAAATACAAAAAAATTATAAAAATTAAAAAACATCATCCAGGCTACATTTCAAGTCGAAACGGGTCAGGACAGGCCGAAAAATTGAGAAAAAAAAATTTCCTTCCTATCCTTTCGAACACGACCCGAATTAGAATATTCTAAAATAAATTCGAAAAAATTCTAAAAATTAAAAAATATCATCCAGGCTTTATTTCAAGAAGAAACGGGTCAGGACAAGCCGAAAAGTAGAGAAGAAAAAAAATTTTCTTCCTATCCGTTCGAACCCGACCCGAATTAGAAAATTCAAAAATAAATGCGAAAAAATTCTAAAAATTAAAAAACATCATTCAGGCTTCATTTGAAGTCGAAACGGGTCAAGACAAGCCGAAAAATAGAGAACAAAAAAAATTTCCTTTCTATCCGTTCGAACCCGACACGAATTAGAAAATTCAAAAATAAATGCAAATAAATTTTAAAAATTAGAAAACATCATCCAGGCCTCATTTGAAGTCGAAACGGGTCAGGACAGGCCGAAAAATAGAGAACAAAAAAAATTTCCTTCCTCTCCGTTCGAACCCGACCTGAGTTAGAAAATTCAAAAATAAATGCGAAAAAATTCTAAAATTTAAAAAACATCATCCAGGGTTCATTTGAAGACGAAACGGTTCAGGACAGGCCGGGAAATAGGGAACAAAAAAAATTTCCTTCCTATCCGTTCGAACCCGACCCGAAATAGAAAATTCAAAAATAAATGCAAAAAAATTTTAAAAATTAGAAAACATCATCCAGGCCTCATTTGAAGTCGAAACGGGTCCGGACAGGCCAATAAATAGGGAACAAAAAAAATTTCCTTCCTATCAGTTCGAACCCGACCCGAAATAGAAAATTCAAAAATAAATGCAAAAAAATTTTAAAAATTAGAAAATATCATTCAGGCCTCATTTGAAATCGAAACGGGTCAGGAGAGGCCGAAAAATAGAGAACAAAAAAAATTTCCTTCCCATCCGTTCGAACCCGACCCAAATTAGAAAATTCAAAAATAAATGCAAAAATAATTTTAAAAATTAGAAAACATCATCCAGGCCTCATTTGAAGTCGAAACGGGTCAGGACAGGCCGAAAAATAGAGAACAAAAAAAATTTCCTTCCTTTACTTTCGAAGCAGACCCGAATTACAAAATTCAAAAATAAATGCGAAAAAATTCTAAAAATTAAAAAACATCGTCCAAGGTTCATTTGAAGACGAAACGGGTCAGGGCAGGCCGATAAATAGAGAACAAAAAAAATTTCCTTTCTATCCACTCGAACCCGACCTGAATTAGAAAATTCAAAAATGAATGCAAAAAAAATTTAAAAATTAGAAAACATCATCCAGGCCTCAATTGAAGTCGAAACGGGTCAGGGCAGGCCGATAAATAGAGAACAAAAAAAATTTCCTTTCTATCCTTTCGAACCCGACCCGAATTAGAAAATTCAAAAATAAATGCAAAAAAATTTTAAAAATTAGAAAACATCATCCAGGCCTCATTTGAAATCGAAACGGGTCAGGGGAGGCCGAAAAATAGAGAACAAAAAAAATTTCCTTCCCATCCGTTCGAACCCGACCCAAATTAGAAAATTCAAAAATAAATGCAAAAAAAATTTAAAAATTAGAAAACATCATCCAGGCCTCATTTGAAGTCGAAACGGGTCAGGACAGGCCGAAAAATAGAGAACAAAAAAAATTTCCTTCCCTTACTTTCGAAGCAGACCCGAATTACAAAATTCAAAAATAAATGCGAAAAAATTCTAAAAATTAAAAAACATCGTCCAGGGTTCATTTGAAGACGAAACGGGTCAGGACAGGCCGATAAATAGAGAACAAAAAAAATTTACTTTCTATCCATTCGAACCCGACCTGAATTAGAAAATTCAAAAATGAATGCAAAAAAATTTTAAAAATTAGAAAACATCATCCAGGCCTCAATTGAAGTCGAAACGGGTCAGGACAGGCCGATAAATAGAGAACAAAAAAAATTTCCTTTCTATCATTTCGAACCCGACCCGAATTAGAAAATTCAAAAATAAATGCAAAAAAATTTTAAAAATTAGAAAACATCATCCAGGCCTCATTTGAAGTCGAAACGGGTCAGGACAGGCCGAAAAATAGAGAAGAAAAAAAATTTCCATCCTGTCCGTTCGAACCCGACCCGAATTAGAAAATTCAAAAACAAATACGAAAAAATTCTAAAAATTAAAAAACATCATCCAGGCAACATTTCAAGTCGAAACGGGTCAGGACAGGCAGAAAAATAAAGAAAAAAAAAATTCCTTCCTATCCTTTCGAACTCGACCCGAATTAGAATATTCTAAAATAAATGCAAAAAAATTCTAAAAATTAAAAAACATCATCCAGGCTTTATTTCAAGAAGAAACGGGTCAGGACAAGCCGAAAAGTGGAGAAGAAAAAAAATTTTCTTCCTATCCGTTCGAACCCGACCCGAATTAGAAACTTCAAAAATAAATACGAAAAAATTCTAAAAATTAGAAAACATCATCCAGGCCTCATTTGAAGTCGAAACGGGTCAGGACAGGCCGAAAAATAGAGAACAAAAAAAATTTCCTTCCTTTACTCTCGAAGCAGACCCGAATTACAAAATTCAAAAATAAATGCGAAAAAATTCTAAAAATTAAAAAACATCGTCCAGGGTTCATTTGGAGACGAAACGGGTCAGGACAGGCCGATAAATAGAGAACAAAAAAAATTTCCTTTCTATCCATTCGAACCCGACCCGAATTAGAAAATTCAAAAATAAATGCAAAAAAATTTTAAAACTTAGAAAACATCATCCAGGCCTCATTTGAAGTCGAAACGGGTCAGGACAGGCCGATAAATAGGTAACAAAAAAAATTTAATTCCTTTCCGTTCAAACCCGACCCGAAATAGAAAATTCAAAAATAAATGCAAAAAAATTTTTAAAATTAGAAAACATCATCCAGGCCTCATTTGAAGTCGAAACGGGTCAGGATAGGCCGAAAAATAGAGAACAAAAAAAATTTCCTTCCTATCCGTTCGAACCCGACCCAAATTAGAAAATTCAAAAATAAATGCAAAAAAAATTTTAAAAATTAGAAAACATCATCCAGGCCTCATTTGAAGTCGAAACGGGTTAGGACAGGCCGAAAAATGGAGAACAAAAAAAAATTCCTTCCTTTACTTTCGAAGCAGACCCGAATTACAAAATTCAAAAATAAATGCGAAAAAATTCTAAAAATTAAAAAACATCGTCCAGGGTTCATTTGAAGACGAAACGGGTCAGGACAGGCCGATAAATAGAGAACAAAAAAAATTTCCTTTCTATCCATTCGAACCCGACCCGAATTAGAAAATTCAAAAATAAATGCAAAAAAATTTTAAAAATTAGAAAACATCATCCAGGCCTCATTTGAAGTCGAAACGAGTCAGGACAGGCCGATAAATAGAGAATAAAAAAAATTTCCTTTCTATCCATTCGAACCCGACCCGAATTAGAAAATTCAAACATAAATGCAAAAAAATTTTAAAAATTAGAAAACATCATCCAGGCCTCATTTGAAGTCGAAACGGGTCAGGACAGGCCGAAAAATAGAGAAGAAAAAAAATTTCCTTCCTATCCGTTCGAACCCGACCCGAATTAGAAAATTCAAAAATAAATGCGAAAAAATTCTAAAAATTAAAAAACATCATCCAGGCTTCATTTGAAGTCGAAACGGGTCAGGACAAGCTGAAAAATAGGGAACAAAAAAAATTTCCTTCCTATCCGTTCGAACCCGACACGAATTAAAAAATTCAAAAATAAATGCAAAAAAATTTAAAAAATTAGAAAACATCATCCAGGCCTCATTTGAAGTCGAAACGGGTCAGGACAGGCCGAAAAATAGAGAACAAAAAAAATTTCCTTCCTATCCTTTCGAACTCGACCCGAATTAGAATATTCTAAAATAAATGCGAAAAAATTCTAAAAATTAAAAAACATCATCCAGGCTTCATTTGAAGTCGAAACGGGTCAGGACAAGCTGAAAAATAGGGAACAAAAAAAATTTCCTTCCTATCCGTTCGAACCCGACCCGAATTAAAAAATTCAAAAATAAATGCAAAAAAATTTTAAAAATTAGAAAACATCATCCAGACCTCATTTGAAGTCGAAACGGGTCAGCACAGGCCGAAAAATAGAGAACAAAAAAAATTTCCTTCCTCTCCATTCGAACCCGACCCAAATTAGAAAATTCAAAAATAAATGCGAAAAAATTCTAAAATTTAAAAAACATCATCCTTGGTTCATTTGAAGACGAAACGGGTCAGGACAGGCCGATAAATAGAGAACAAAAAAAATTTCCTTCCTATCCGTTCGAACCCGACCGGAAATAGAAAATTCAAAAATAAATGCAAAAAAATTTTAAAAATTAGAAAAGACCATCCAGGCCTCATTTGAAGTCGAACCGGGTCAGGACAGGCCGATAAATAGGGAACAAAAAAAAAATTCCTTCCTATCCGTTCGAACCCGACCCGAAATAAAAAATCCAAAAATAAATGCAAAAAAATTTTAAAAATTAGAAAACATCAACCAGGCCTCATTTGAAGTCGAAACGGGTCAGGCTAGTCCGAAAAATAGAGAACAAAAAAAATTTCCTTCCTATCCGTTCGAACCCGACCCAAATTAGAAAATTCAAAAATAAATGCAAAAAAAATTTTAAAAATTAGAAAACATCATCCATGCCTCATTTGAAGTCGAAACGGGACAGGACAAGCCGAAAAATAGAGAACGAAAAAAATTTCCTTCCTTTACTTTCGAAGCAGACCCGAATTACAAAATTCAAAAATAAATGCGAAAAAATTCTAAAAATTAAAAAACATCGTCCAGGGTTCATTTGAAGACGAAACGGGTCAGGACAAGCCGATAAATAGAGAACAAAAAAAATTTCCTTTCTATCCATTCGAACCCGACCCGAATTAGAAAATTCAAAAATAAATGCAAAAAAATTTTAAAAATTAGAAAACATCATCCAGGCCTCATTTGAAGTCGAAACGGGTCAGGACAGGCCGAAAAATAATGAACTAAAAAAATTTCCTTCCTATCCGTTCGAACCCGACCTGAATTAGAAAATTTAAAAATAAATGCGAAAAAATTCTAAAAATTTAAAAACATCATCCAGGGTTCATTTCAAGACGAAACGGGTCAGGACAGGTCGAAAAATAAAGAACAAAAAAAATTTCCTTCCTCTCCATTCGAACCCGACTCGAGTTAGAAAATTCAAAAATAAATGCGAAAAAATTCTAAAAATTAAAAAACATCATCCAGGCCTCATTTCCAGTCGAAACGGGTCTGGACAGGCCGAAAAATAGAGAACAAAAAAAATTTCCTTCCTTTACTTTTGAAGCCGACCCGAATTACAAAATTCAAAAATAAATGCGAAAAAATTATAAAAATTAAAAAACATCATCCAAGCTACATTTCAAGTCGAATCGGGTCAGGACTGGTCGAAAAATAGAGAAGAAAAAAAATTTCCTTCCTCTCCGTTCGAACCTGACCCGGATTAGAAAATTCTAAAATAAATGCGAAAAAATTCTAAAAATTAAAAAACTTCATCCAAGCTACATTTCAAGTCGAAACGGATCAGGAAAGGCAGAAAAATAGAGAAGAAAAAAAAATTTCCTTCCTATCCGTTCGAACCCGACCCGAATTATAAAATTCTAAAATAAATGCGAAAAAATTCTAAAAATTAAAAAATATCATCCTGGCTTCATTTCAAGAAGAAACGGGTCAGGACAAGCCAAAAAATAGAGAAAAAAAAATTTCCTTCCTCTCCGTTCGAACCCGACCAGAATTAGAAAATTAAAAAATAAATGCGAAAAAATTCTAAAAATTATAAAACATCATCCAGGCTTCATTTCCTGACGAAACGGGTAAGGACATGCCAAAAAATAGCGAAAAAAAAAAAATTCCTCCCTATCCGTTCGAACCCGACCCAAATTAGAAAATTCAAAAATAAATGCAAAAAAAATTTAAAAATTAGAAAACATCATCCCGGCTTCATTTCAAGACGAAACGGGTCAGGACAGGCCGAAAAATAGAGAAGAAAAAATTTTTTCTTCCTATCCGTTCGAACCCGACCCGAAATAGAAAATTCAAAAATAAATGCGAAAAATTTCTAAAAATTAAAAAACCACATCCAGGTTCTTTTGAAGTCGAAACGGGTCAAGACATGCCGAAAAATAGAGAACAAAAAAAATTTCCTTCCTTTACTTTCGAAGCCGACCCGTATTAAAAAATTCAAATATAAATGCGAAAAAATTCAAAAAATTAAAAAACATCATCCAGGCTATACATTTCAAGTCCAAACGGGTCAGGACAGGCAGAAAAATAGCGAACTAAAAAAATTTCCTCCCTATCCGTACGAACCCGACCCGAATTAGAAAATTTAAAATAAATACGAAAAATTCTTAAAATTAAAAACATAATCCAGGGTTCATTTCAAGACGAAACGGGTCAGGACTGACCGAAAAATAGAGAACAAAAAAAATTTCCTTCCTCTCCGTACGAACCCGACCTGTGTTAGAAAATTCGAAAATATATGCGAAAAAATTCTAAAAATTAAAAAACACATCCAGGGTTCATTTGAAGACGAAACGGGTCAGGACAGACCGATAAATAGAGAACAAAAAAAACTTCCTCCCTATCTGTTCAAACCCGACCCGAATTAGAAAATTCAAAAATAAATGCGAAAAAATTGTAAAAATTAAAAAACATCATCCAGGCTTAATTTCAAGTCGAAACGGGTCAGGACAGGCCAAAAAATAGAGAACAAAAAATATTTCCTTCCTATCCTTTCGAACTCGACCCGAATTAGAATATTCTAAAATAAATGCGAAAAAATTGTAAAAATTAAAAAACATCATCCAGGCTTTATTTCAAGACGAAATGGGTCAGGACAGGCCGAAAAATAGAGATGAAAAAAAATTTTCTTCATATCCGTTCGAACCCGACCCGAACTAGAAAATTCTAAAATAAATGCGAAAAAATTCAACAAATTAAAAAACATCATCCAGACTTCATTTAAAGTCGAAACGGGTCAGGACAAGCCGAAAAATTGAGAACAAAAAAAATTTCCTTCCTATCCGTTCGAACCCGACCCGAATTAGAAAATTCAAAAATAAATGCAAAAAAATTTTTAAAATTAGAAAAAATCATCCAGGCCTCATTTGAAGTCGAAACGGGTCAGGACAGGCCGAAAAATAGCGAACTAAAAAAATTTCCTCCCTATCCGTTCGAACCAAACCCGAATTAGAAAATTTAAAAATAAATGCGAAAAAATTCTTAAAATTAAAAAATATCATCCAGGGTTCATTTCAAGACGAAACGGGTCAGGACAGACCGAAAAATAGAGAACAAAAAAAATTTCCTTCGTCTCCGTTCGAACCCGACCCGAGTTAGAAAATTCGAAAATAAATGCGAAAAAATTCTAAAAATTAAAAAACATCATCCAGGGTACATTTGAAGACGAAACGGGTCAGGACAGGCCGATAAATAGAGGAGAAAAAAAATTTCCTTCCTATCCGTTCGAACCCGACCCGAATTAGAAAATTCAAAAAAAAAATGCGCAAAAATTCTAAAAATTCTAAAAATTAAAAAACATCATCCTGGCTCTATTTGAAGTCGAAACGGGTCAGGACAGGCCGAAAAATAGAGAGAAAAAAAAATTTCCTTCCTATCCGTTCGAACCCGGCCCGAATTAGAAAATTCTAAAATAAATGCGAAAAAATTCTAAAAATTAAAAAACATCATCCTGGCTTCATTTGAAGTCGAAACGGGTCAGGACAGGCCGAAAAATTGAGAGGAAAAAATTTCCTTCCTATTCGTTCGAACCCGGCCGGAATTAGAAAATTCTAAAATAAATGCGAAAAAATTCTAAAAATTAAAAAACATCATCCTGGCTTCATTTTAAGAGGAAACGGGTCAGGACAGACTGAAAAATAGAGAACAAAAAAAATTTCCTTCCTCTCCGTTCGAACCCGACCCGAGTTAGAAAATTCAAAAATAACTGCGAAAAAATTTTAAAAATTAAAAAACATCATCCAGGCTTCATTTCAAGACGAAACGTGTAAGGACAGGCCGAAAAATAGGGAAGAAAAAAAATTTCCTTCCTATCCGTTCGAACCAGACCCGAATTAGAAAATTCAAAAATAAATACGAAAAAATTCTAAAAATTAAAAAACGTCATCCGGGCTTCTTTTCAAGATGAAACGTGTCAGGACAGGCCGAAAAATAGAGAGGAAAAAAAATTTCCTTCCTATCCGTTCGAACCCGACCCGAATTGGAAAATTCAAAAATAAATACGAAAAAATTCAAAAAATTAAAAAACATCATCCAGGCTACATTTCAAGTCGAAACGGGTCAGGACAGGCCAAAAAATAGAGAACAAAAAAAATTTCCTTCCTATCCGTTCGAACCCGACCCGAATTAGAAAATTCAAAAATAAATGCGAAAAAATTCTAAAAATTAAAAAACATCATCCAGGCTTAATTTCAAGTCGAAACGGGTCAGGACAGGCCAAAAAATAGAGAACAAAAAATATTTCCTTCCTATCCTTTCGAACTGGACCCGAATTAGAATATTCTAAAATAAATGCGAAAAAATTCTAAAAATTAAAAAACATCATCCAGGTTTTATTTCAAGACGAAACGCGTCAGGACCAGCCGAAAAGTAGAGAAGAAAAAAAATTTTCTTCCTATCCGTTCGAACCCGACCTGAATTAGAAAATTCAAAAATAAATGCGAAAAAATTCTAAAAATTATAAAACATCATCCAGACTTCGTTTCAAGACGATACGTGTCAAGACAGGCCGAAAAATAGAGAAGAAAAAAAATTTCCTTCCTATCCGTTCGAACCCGACCCGAATTAGAAAATTCAAAAATAAATACGAAAAAATTCTAAAAATTAGAAAACATCATCCAGACCTCATTTCAAGTCGAAACGGGTCAGGACAAGCCGAAAAATAGAGAACAAAAAAAAATTTCCTTCCAATCCGTTCGAACCCGACCCGAATTAGAAAATTCAAAAATAAATACGAAAAAATTCTAAAAATTAGAAAACATCATCCAGGCCTCATTTGAAGTCGAAACGGGTCAGGACAGGCCGAAAAATAGAGAAGAAAAAATATTTCCTTCCTATCCTTTCGAACTCGACCCGAATTAGAATATTCTAAAATAAATGCGAAGAAACTCTAAAAATTAAAAAACATCATCCAGGCTTTATTTCAAGACGAAACGGGTCAAGACAGGACGAAAAATAGCGAACTAAAAAAATTTCCTCCCTATCCGTTCGAACCCGACCCGAATTAGAAAATTCAAAAATAAATGCGAAAAAATTCTAAAAATTAAAAAACATCATCCAGACTACATTTCAAGACGAAACGTGGCAAGACAGGCCGAAAAATAGAGAAAAAAAAAATTTCCTTCCTATCCGTTCGAACCCGACCCGAATTAGTAAATTCAAAAATAAATATGAAAAAATTCTAAAAATTAGAAAACATCATCCTGACCTCATTTGAAGCCGAAACGGGTCAGGACAGGCCGAATAATAGAGAACAAAAAAAAATTTCATTCCTATCCGTTCGAACCCGACCCGAATTAGAAAATTCAAAAATAAATACGAAAAAATTCTAAAAATTAGAAAACATCATCCAGGCCTCATTTGAAGTCGAAACGGGTCAGGACAGGCCGAAAAATAGAGAAGAAAAAAAATTTCCTTTCTATCCGTTCGAACCCGACCCGAATTAGAAAATTCAAAAATAAATACGAAAAAATTCTAAAAATTTAAAAACATCATCCAGGGTTCATTTGAAGACGAAACGGGTCAGGACAAGCCGAAAAATAGAGAACAAAAAAATTTCCTTCCTATCCGTTCGAACCCGACCCGAATTAGAATATTCTAAAATAAATGCGAAAAAACTCTAAAAATTAAAAAACATCATCCAGGCTTCATTTCAAGACGAAACGAGTCAGGACAGGACGAAAAATAGCGAACTAAAAAAATTTCCTCCCTATCCGTTCGAACCCGACCCGAATTAGAAAATTCAAAAATAAATGCGAAAAAATTCTAAAAATTAAAAAACATCATCCAGACTACATTTCAAGACGATACGTGTCAAGACAGGCCGAAAAATAGAGAAGAAAAAAAATTTCCTTCCTATCCGTTCGAACCCGACCCGAATTAGAAAATTCAAAAATAAATACGAAAAAATTCTAAAAATTAGAAAACATCATCCAGACCTCATTTCAAGTCGAAACGGGTCAGGACAGGCCGAAAAATAGAGAACAAAAAAAAATTTCCTTCCTATCCGTTCGAACCCGACCCGAATTAGAAAATTCAAAAATAAATACGAAAAAATTCTAAAAATTAGAAAACATCATCCAGGCCTCATTTGAAGTCGAAACGGGTCAGGACAGGCCGAAAAATAGAGAAGAAAAAAAATTTCCTTCCTATCCGTTCGTACCCGACCCGAATTAGAAAATTCAAAAATAAATACGAAAAAATTCTAAAAATTAAAAAACATCAACCAGGCTACATTTCAAGTCGAAACGGATCAGGAAAGGCCGAAAAATAGAGAAAAAAACAATTTCCTTCCTATCCTTTCGAACTCGACCCGAATTAGAATATTCTAAAATAAATGCGAAAAAATTCTAAAAATTAAAAAACATCATCCAGGTTTTATTTCAAGACGAAACGGGTCAGGACAAGCCGAAAAGTAGAGAAGAAAAAAAAATTTCTTCCTATCCGTTCGAACCCGACCCGAATTAGAAAATTCAAAAATAAATGCGAAGAAACTCTAAAAATTAAAAAACATCATCCAGGCTTTATTTCAAGACGAAACGGGTCAGGACAGGACGGAAAATAGCGAACTAAAAAAATTTCCTCCCTATCCGTTCGAACCCGACCCGAATTAGAAAATTCCAAAATAAATGCGAAAAAATTCTAAAAATTAAAAAACATCATCCAGACTACATTTCAAGACGAAACGTGTCAAGACAGGCCGAAAAATAGAGAAGAAAAAAAATTTCCTTCATAACGGTTCGAACCCGACCCGAATTAGAAAATTCAAAAATAAATATGAAAAAATTCTAAAAATTAGAAAACATCATCCAGACCTCATTTGTAGTCGAAACGGGTCAGGACAGGCCGAAAAATAGAGAACAAAAAAAAATTTCCTTCCTATCCGTTCGAACCCGACCCGAATTAGAAAATTCAAAAATAAATACGAAAAAATTCTAAAAAGTAGAAAACATCATCCAGGCCTCATTTGAAGTCGAAACAGGTCAGGACAGGCCGAAAAATAGAGAAGAAAAAAAATTTCCTTCCTATCCGTTCGAACCCGACCCGAATTAGAAAATTCAAAAATAAATACGAAAAAATTCTAAAAATTTAAAAACATCATCCAGGCTTCATTTGTAGTTGAAACGGGTCAGGACAGGCCGAAAAATAGAGAACAAAAAAAATTTCCCTCCTCTCCGTTCGAACCCGACCCGAGTTAGAAAATTCAAAAATAAATGCGGAAAAATTCTAAAATTTAAAAAATATCATCCAGGGTTCATTTGAAGACGAAACGGGTCAGGACAGGCCGATAAATAAGGAACAATAAAAATTTACTTCCTATCCGTTCGAACCCGACCCGAAATAGAAAATTCAAAAATAAATGCAAAAAAATTTTAAAAATTAGAAAACATCATCCAGGCCTCATTTGAAGTCGAAACGGGTCAGGACAGGCCGATAAATAGGGAACAAAAAAAATTTCCTTCCTATCAGTTCGAACCCGACCCGAAATAGAAAATTAAAAAATAAATGCAAAAAAATTTTAAAAATTAGAAAATTTCATACAGGCCTCGTTTGAAGTCGAAACGGGTCAGGACAAGCCGAAAAATAGAGAACAAAAAAAATTTCCAACCTATCCGTTCGAACCCGACCCAAATTATAAAATTCAAAAACAAATGCAAAAAAAATTTTAAAAATTAGAAAACATCATCCAGGCCTCATTTGAAGTCGAAACGGGTCAGGACAGGCCGAAAAATAGAGAACGAAAAAAATTTCCTTCCTTTACTTTCGAAGCAGACCCGAATTACAAAATTCAAAAATAAATGCGAAAAAATTCTAAAAATTAAAATATATCATCCAGGGTTCATTTGAAGACGAAACGGGTCAGGATAGGCCGATAAATAGAGAACAAAAAAAATTTCCTTTCGATCCGTTCGAACCCGACCCGAGTTAGAAAATTCAAAAATAAATGCGGAAAAATTGTAAAATTTAAAAAATATCATCCAGGGTTCATTTGAAGACGAAACGGGTCAGGACAGGCCGATAAATAAGGAACAATAAAAATTTCCTTCCTATCCGTTCGAACCCGACCCGAAATAGAAAACTCAAAAATAAATGCAAAAAAATTTTAAAAATTAGAAAACATCATCCAGGCCTCATTTGAAGACGAAACGGGTCAGGATAGGCCGATAAATAGAGAACAAAAAAAATTTCCTTTCGATCCGTTCGATCCCGACCCGAGTTAGAAAATTCAAAAATAAATGCGGAAAAATTCTAAAATTTAAAAAATATCATCCAGGGTTCATTTGAAGACGAAACGGGTCAGGACAGGCCGATAAATAAGGAACAATAAAAATTTCCTTCCTATCCGTTCGAACCCGACCCGAAATAGAAAATTCAAAAATAAATGCAAAAAAATTTTAAAAATTAGAAAACATCATCCAGGCCTCATTTGAAGTCGAAACGGGTCAGGACAGGCCGAAAAATAGTGAACTAAAAAAATTTCCTTCCTATCCGTTCGAACCCGACCTGAATTAGAAAATTTAAAAATAAATGCGAAAAAATTCTAAAAATTAAAAAACATCATGCAGGGTTCATTTCAAGACGAAACCGGTCCGGACAGGTCGAAAAATAGAGAACAGAAAGAATTTCCTTCCTCTCCGTTCGAACCCGACTCGAGTTAGAAAATTCAAAAATAAATGCGAAAAAATTCTAAAAATTAAAAAACATCATCCAGGGTTCATTTGAAGACGAAACAGGTCAGGACAGGCCGATAAATAGAGAACAAAAAAAAATTCCTCCCTATCCGTTCGAACCCGACCCGAATTAGAAAATTCAAAAATAAATGCAAAAAAATTCTAAAAATTAAAATACATCATCCAGGCTTCATTTCCAGTCAAAACGGGTCAGGACAGGCCGAAAAATAGAGAAAAAAAAAATTTCCTCCCTTTACTTTCGAAGCCGACCCGACTTACAAAATTCAAAAATAAATGCGAAAATATTCTAAAAATTAAAAAAAATCATCCAAGCTACATTTCAAGTCGAAACGGGTCAGGACAGGCCGAAAAATAGAGAAGAAAAAAAATTTCGTTCCTCTCCGTTCGAACCCGACCCGGATTAGAAAATTCTAAAATAAATGCGAAAAAATTCTAAAAATTATAAAACATCATCCAGGCTTCATTTCAAGTCGAAACGGATCAGGAAAGGCAGAAAAATAGAGAAGAAAAAAAATTTCCTTCCTATCCGTTCGAACCCGACCCGAATTAGAAAATTCTAAAATAAATGCGAAAAAATTCTAAAAATTAAAAAACATCATCCTGGCTTCATTTCAAGAAGAAACGGGTCAGGACGAGCCAAAAAATAGAGAAAAAAAATTTTTCCTTCCTCTCCGTTCGAACCCGACTAGAATTAGAAAATTCAAAAATATATGCGAAAAAATTCTAGAAATTATAAAACATCATCCAGGCTTCATTTCCAGACGAAACGGGTCAGGACATGCCAAAAAATAGCGAAAAAAAAATTTCCTCCCTATCCGTTCGAACCCGACCCAAATTAGAAAATTCAAAAAGAAATGCAAAAACATTTTAAAAATTAAAAAACAACATCCAGGCTTCATTTCAAAACGAAACGGATCTGGACAGGGTGAAAAATAGAGAAGAAAAAAAATTTTCTTCCTATCCGTTCGAACCCGACCCGAATTAGAAAATTCAAAAATAAATGCAAAAAAAATTTAAAAATTAGAAAACATCATCCAAGCTTCATTTCAAGACGAAACGGGTCAGGACAGGCCGAAAAATAGAGAAGAAAAGAAATTTTCTTCCTATCCGTTCGAACCCAACCCGAAATTGAAAATTCAAAAATAAATGCGAAAAAATTCTAAAAATTAAAAAACAACATCCAGGCTTCTTTTGAAGTCGAAACGGGTCAAGACAGTCCGAAAAATAGAGAACAAAAAAAATTTTCTTCCTTTACTTTCGAAGTCGAACCGAATTAAAAAATTCAAATATAAATGCGAAGAAATACTAAAAATTCAAAAACATCATCCAGGCTATACATTTCAAGTCGAAACGGGTCAGGACAGGCCAAAAAATAGCGAACTAAAAAAATTTCCTCCTTATCCGTTCGAACCCGACCCGAATTAGAAAATTTAAAAATAAATGCGAAAAAATTCTTAAAATTAAAAAACATAATCCATGGTTCATTTCAAGACGAAACGGGTCAGGGCTGACCGAAAAATAGAGAACAAAAAAAATTTCCTCCCTCCCGAATTAGAAAATTCAAAAATAAATGCGAAAAAATTCAAAAAATTAAAAAACATCATCCAGGCTTCATTTGAAGATGAAACGGGTCAGGACAGGCCGAAAAATAGAGAACAAAAAATATTTCCTTCCAATCCTTTCGAACTCGACCTGAATTAGAATATTCTAAAATAAATGCTAAAAAATTCTAAAAATTAAAAAACATCATCCAGGCTTTATTTCAAGACGAAACGGGTCAGGACAGGCTGAAAAATAGAGAAGAAAAAAAATTTTCTTCCTATCCGTTCGAACCCGACCCGAATTAGAAAATTCTAAAATAAATGCGAAAAAATTATAAAAATTAAAAAACATCATCCAGACTTCATTTGAAGTCGAAAAGGGTCAGGACAAGCCGAAAAATAAAGAACAAAAAAAATTTCCTTCCTATCCGTTCGAACCCGACCCGAATTAGAAAATTCAAAAATAAATGCGAAAATTTTTTTAAAATTAGAAAACATCATCCAGGCCTCTTTTGAAGTCGAAACGGGTCAGGACAGGCCTAAAAATAGAGAACAAAAAAAATTTCCTTCCTCTCCGTTCGAACCCGACCCGAGTTAGAAAATTCAAAAATAAATGCGAAAAAATTCTAAAATTTAAAAAACATCATCCAGGGTTCATTTGAAGACGAAACGGGTCAGGACAGGCCGATAAATAGATAACAAAAAAAATTTCCTTCCTATCCGTTCGAACCCGACCTGAATTAGAAAATTCAAAAATAAATGCAAAATAATTTTCAAAATTAGAAAACATCATCCAGGCCTCATTTGAAGTCGAAACGGGTCAGGACAGGCCGAAAAATAGAGAACAAAAAAAATTTCCTTCCTATCCGTTCGAGCCCGACCCGAATTAGAAGATTCGAAAATAAATGCACAAAAATTTTAAAAATTAGAAAACATCATCCAGGCTTCATTTGAAGTCGAAACGGGTCAGGACAGGCCGAAAAATAGAGAACAAAAAAAATTTCCTTCCTTTACTTTCGAAGCCGACCCGAATTACAAAATTCGAAAATAAATGCGAAAAAATTCTAAAAATTAAAAAACATCATCCAGGCTACATTTCAAGTCGAAACGGGTCATGACAAGCCGAAAAATAGCGAACTAAAACAATTTCCTCCCTATTCGTTCGAACCCGACCTGAATTAGAAAATTTAAAAATAAATGCGAAAAAATTCTAAAAATTAAAAAACATCATCCAGGGTTCATTTCAAGACGAAACGGGTCAGGACAAGTCGAAAAATATAGAACAAAAAAAATTTCCTTCCTCTCCGTTCGAACCCGACCCGAGTTAGAAAATTCAAAAATAATTTGAAAAAATTCTAAAAATTAAAAAACATCATCCAGGCTTCATTTCCAATCGAAACGGGTCAGGACAGGCCGAAAAATAGAGAACAAAAAAAATTTCCTTCCTTTACTTTCGAAGCCGACCCGAATTACAAAATTCAAAAATAAATGATAAAAAATTCTAAAAGTTAAAAAACATCATCCAGGCTATACATTTCAAGTCGAAACGGGTCAGGACAGGCCGAAAAATAGCGAACTAAAAAAATTTCCTCTCTATCCGTTCGAACTCGACCCGAATTAAAAAATTTAAAAATAAACTCGAAAAAATTCTTAAAATTAAAAAACATCATCCAGGGTTCATTTCAAGACGAAACGGGTCAGGACAGACCGAAAAATAGAGAACAAAAAAAATTTCCTTCTTCTCCGTTCGAACCCGACCCCAGTTAGAAAATTCGAAAATAAATGCGAAGAAATTCTAAAAATTAAAAAACATCATCCAGGGTTCATTTGAAGACAAAACGGGTCAGGACAGACCGATAAATAGAGAACAAAAAAAATTTCCTCCCTATCCGTTCGAACCCGACCCGAATTAGAAAATTCAAAAATAAATGCGAAAAAATTCTAAAAATTAAAAAACATCATCCAGGCTTCATTTCAAGTCGAAACGGGTCAGGAAAGGCCGAAAAATAGAGAACAAAAAATATTTACTTCCTATCCTTTCGAACTCGACCCGAATTAGAATATTCTAAAATAAAAGCGAAAAAATTCTAAAAATTAAAAAACATCATCCAGGGTACATTTGAAGACGAAACGGGTCAGGACAGGCCGATAAATAGAGAAGAAAAAAAATTTCCTCCATATCCGTTCGAACCCGCCCCGAATTAGAAAATTCAAAAATAAATGCGAAAAAATTCTAAAAATTAAAAAACATCATCCTGGCTTTATTTGAAGTCGAAACGGGTCAGGACAGGCCGAAAAATATAGAGAAAAAAAAATTTCCTTCCTATCCGTTCGAACCCGGCCCGAATTAGAAAATTCTAATATAAATGCGAAAAAATTCTAAAAATTAAAAAAGATCATCCTGGCTTCATTTTAAGAGTAAACGGGTCAGGACAGAGCGAAAAATAGAGAATAAAAAAAATTTCCTTCCTCTCCGTTCGAACCCGACCCGAGTTAGAAAATTCAAAAATAAATGCGAAAAAATTTTAAAAATTAAAAAACATCTTCCAGGCTTCATTTCAAGACGAAACGTGTCAGGACAGGCCGAAAAATAGAGAAGAGAAAAAATTTCCTTCCTATCCGTTCGAACCCGCCCCGAATTAGAAAATTCAAAAATAAATACGAAAAAATTCAAAAAATTAAAAAACATCATCCAGGCTACATTTCAAGTCGAAACGGGTCAGGACAGGCCAAAAAATAGAGAACAAAAAAAATTTCCTTCCTATCCGTTCGAACCGGACCCGAATTAGAATATTCTAAAATAAATGCGAAAAAACTCTAAAAATTAAAAAACATCATCCAGGCTTCATTTCAAGACGAAAAGGGTCAGGACAGGCCGAAAAATAGCGAACTAAAAAAATTTCCTTCCTATCCGTTCGAACCTGACCCGAATTAGAAAATTCAAAAATAAATGCGAAAAAATTCTAAAAATTAAAAAACATCATCGAGGCTACATTTCAAGACGAAACGTGTCAAGACAGGCCGAAAAATAGAGAAGAAAAAAAATTTCCGTCCTATCCGTTCGAACCCGACCCGAATTAGAAAATTCAAAAATAAATACGAAAAAATTCTAAAAATTAGAAAACATCATCCAGGCATTATTTCAAGACGAAACGGGTCAGGACAAGCCGAAAAGTAGAGAAGAAAAAAATTTTTCTTCCTATCCGTTCGAACCCGACCCGAATTAGAAAATTCAAAAATAAATGCGAAAAAATTCTCAAAATTAAAAAACATCATCCAGGCTTCATTTGTAGTCGAAACGGGTCAGGACAGGCCGAAAAATAGAGAAGAAAAAAAATTTCCTTTCTATCCGTTCGAACTCGACCCGAATTAGAAAATTCAAAAATAAATACGAAAAAATTCTAAAAATTAAAAAACATCATCCAGGCTACATTTCAAGTCGAAACGGGTCAGGACAGGCCAAAAAATAGAGAATAAAAAAAGTTTCCTTCCTATCCTTTCGAACTCGACCCGAATTAGAATATTCTAAAATAAATGCGAAAAAATTCTAAAAAATAAAAATCATCATCCAGGCTTTATTTCAAGACGAAACGGGTCAGGACAAGCCGAAAAGTAGAGAAGAAAAAAAAATTTCTTCCTATCCGTTCGAACCCGACCCGAATTAGAAAATTCAAAAATAAATGCGAAAAAATTCTAAAAATTAAAAAACATCATCCAGGCTTCATTTGTAGTCGATACGGATCAGGACAGGCCGAAAAATAGAGAACAAAAAAAATTTCCTTCCTATCCGTTCGAACCCGACCCGAATTAGAAAATTCAAAAATAAATGCAAAAAAATTTTAAAAATTAGAAAATATCATCCAGGCCTCATTTGAAGTCGAAACGGGTCAGGACAGGCCGAAAAATAGAGAACAAAAAAAATTTCCTTCCTCTCCGTTCGAACCCGACCCGAGTTAGAAAATTCAAAAATAAATTCGTAAAAATTCTAAAAATTAAAAAACATCATCCAGGCTATATTTCAAGTCGAAACGGGTCATGACAGGCCGAAAAATAATGAACTAAAAAAATTTCCTCCCTATTCGTTCGAGCCCGACCCGAATTAGAAAATTTAAAAATAAATGCGAAAAAATTCTAAAAATTAAAAAACATCATCCAGGGTTCATTTCAAGACGAAACGGCTCAGGACAAGTCGAAAAATAGAGAACAAAAAAAATTTCCTTCCTCTCCGTTCGAACCCGACCCGAGTTAGAAAATTCAAAAATAATTTGAAAAAATTCTAAAAATTGAAAAACATCATACAGGCTTCATTTCCAGTCGAAACGGGTCAGGACAGGCCGAAAAATAGAGAACAAAAAAAATTTCCTTCCTTTACTTTCGAAGCCTACCCGAATTACAAAATTCAAAAATAAATGATAAAAAATTCTAAAAATTAAAAAACATCATCCAGGCTATACATTTCAAGTCAAAACGGGTCAGGGCAGGCCGAAAAATTGCGAACTAAAAAAATTTCCTCCCTATCCGTTCGAACCCGACCCGAATTAGAAAATTTAAAAATAAATGCGAAAAAATTCTTAAAATTAAAAAACATCATCCCGGGTTCATTTCAAGACGAAACGGGTCAGGACAGACCGAAAAATAGAGAAAAAAAAAATTTTCTTCCTATCCTTTCGAACTCGACCCGAATTAGAATATTCTAAAATAAATGCGAAAAAATTCTAAAAATTAAAAAAAATCATCCAGGGTACATTTGAAGACGAAACGGGTCAGGACAGGCCGATAAATAGAGAAGAAAAAAAATTTCCTCCATATCCGTTCGAACCCGCCCCGAATTAGAAAATTCAAAAATAAATGCGAAAAAATTCTAAAAATTAAAAAACATCATCCTGGCTTTATTTGAAGTCGAAATGGGTCAGGACAGGCCGAAAAATATAGAGAAAAAAAAATTTCCTTCCTATCCGTCCGAACCCGGCCCGAATTAGAAAATTCTAATATAAATGCGAAAAAATTCTAAAAATTAAAAAAGATCATCCTGGCTTCATTTTAAGAGGAAACGGGTCAGGACAGACCGAAAAATAGAGAACAAACAAAATTTCCTTCCTCTCCGTTCGAACCCGACCCGAGTTAGAAAATTCAAAAATAAATGCGAAAAAATTTTAAAAATTAAAAAACATCATCCAGGCTTCATTTCAAGACGAAACGTGTCAGGACAGGCCGAAAAATAGAGAAGAAAAAAAATTTCCTTCCTATCCGTTCGAACCCGCCGCGAATTAGAAAATTCAAAAATAAATGCGAAAAAATTCTAAAAATTAAAAAACATCATCCAGGCTTCATTTCATGACGAAACGTGTCAGTACAGGCCGAAAAATAGAGAAGAAAAAAAATTTCCTTCCTATCCGTTCGAACCCGACCCGAATTAGAAAATTCAAAAATAAATACGAAAAAATTCAAAAAATTAAAAAACATCATCCAGGCTACATTTCAAGTCGAAACGGGTCAGGACAGGCCAAAAAATAGAGAAAAAAAAAAATTTTCCTTCCTATCCGTTCGAACCGGACCCGAATTAGAATATTCTAAAATAAATGCAAAAAAACTCTAAAAATTAAAAAACATCATCCAGGCTTCATTTCAAGACGAAACGGGTCAGGACAGGCCGAAAAATAGCGAACTAAAAAAATTTCCTTCCTATCCGTTCGAACCTGACCCGAATTAGAAAATTCAAAAATAAATACGAAAAAATTCTAAAAATTAAAAAACATCATCCAGGCTACATTTCAAGACGAAACGTGTCAAGACAGGCCGAAAAATAGAGAAGAAAAAAAATTTCCGTCCTATCCGTTCGAACCCGACCCAAATTAGAAAATTCAAAAATAAATACGAAAAAATTCTAAAAATTAGAAAACATCATCCAGGGTTTATTTCAAGACGAAACGGGTCAGGACAAGCCGAAAAGTAGAGAACAAACAAAATTTCCTTCCTCTCCGTTCGAACCCGACCCGAGTTAGAAAATTCAAAAATAAATGCGAAAAAATTCTAAAAATTAAAAAAAATCATCCAAGCTACATTTCAAGTCGAAACGGGTCAGGACAGGCCGAAAAATAGAGAAGAAAAAAAATTTCGTTCCTCTCCGTTCGAACCCGACCCGAGTTAGAAAATTCAAAAATAAATGCGAAAAAATTCTAAAAATTAAAAAAAATCATCCAAGCTACATTTCAAGTCGAAACGGGTCAGGACAGGCCGAAAAATAGAGAAGAAAAAAAATTTCGTTCCTCTCCGTTCGAACCCGACCCGGATTAGAAAATTCTAAAATAAATGCGAAAAAATTCTAAAAATTATAAAACATCATCCAGGCTTCATTTCAAGTCGAAACGGATCAGGAAAGGCAGAAAAATAGAGAAGAAAAAAAATTTCCTTCCTATCCGTTCGAACCCGACCCGAATTAGAAAATTCTAAAATAAATGTGAAAAAATTCTAAAAATTAAAAAATATCATCCTGGCTTCATTTCAAGAAGAAACGGGTCAGGACGAGCCAAAAAATAGAGAAAAAAAATTTTTCCTTCCTCTCCGTTCGAACCCGACTAGAATTAGAAAATTCAAAAATATATGCGAAAAAATTCTAGAAATTATAAAACATCATCCAGGCTTCATTTCCAGACGAAACGGGTCAGGACATGCCAAAAAATAGCGAAAAAAAAAATTTCCTCCCTATCCGTTCGAACCCGACCCAAATTAGAAAATTCAAAAAGAAATGCAAAAAAATTTTAAAAATTAAAAAACAACATCCAGGCTTCATTTCAAGACGAAACGGATCTGGACAGGGTGAAAAATAGAGAAGAAAAAAAATTTTCTTCCTATCCGTTCGAACCCGACCCGAATTAGAAAATTCAAAAATAAATGCAAAAAAAATTTGAAAATTAGAAAACATCATCCAAGCTTCATTTCAAGACGAAACGGGTCAGGACAGGCCGAAAAATAGAGAAGAAAAGAAATTTTCTTCCTATCCGTTCGAACCCAACCCGAAATTGAAAATTCAAAAATAAATGCGAAAAAATTCTAAAAATTAAAAAACAACATCCAGGCTTCTTTTGAAGTCGAAACGGGTCAAGACAGTCCGAAAAATAGAGAACAAAAAAAATTTTCTTCCTTTACTTTCGAAGTCGAACCGAATTAAAAAATTCAAATATAAATGAGAAGAAATTCTAAAAATTAAAAAACATCATCCAGGCTATACATTTCAAGTCGAAACGGGTCAGGACAGGCCAAAAAATAGCGAACTAAAAAAATTTCCTCCTTATCCGTTCGAACCCGACCCGAATTAGAAAATTTAAAAATAAATGCGAAAAAATTCTTAAAATTAAAAAACATAATCCATGGTTCATTTCAAGACGAAACGGGTCAGGGCTGACCGAAAAATAGAGAACAAAAAAAATTTCCTCCCTCCCGAATTAGAAAATTCAAAAATAAATGCGAAAAAATTCAAAAAATTAAAAAACATCATCCAGGCTTCATTTGAAGATGAAACGGGTTAGGACAGGCCGAAAAATAGAGAACAAAAAATATTTCCTTCCAATCCTTTCGAACTCGACCTGAATTAGAATATTCTAAAATAAATGCTAAAAAATTCTAAAAATTAAAAAACATCATCCAGGCTTTATTTCAAGACGAAACGGGTCAGGACAGGCTGAAAAATAGAGAAGAAAAAAAATTTTCTTCCTATCCGTTCGAACCCGACCCGAATTAGAAAATTCTAAAATAAATGCGAAAAAATTATAAAAATTAAAAAAAAACATCATCCAGACTTCATTTGAAGTCGAAAAGGGTCAGGACAAGCCGAAAAATAAAGAACAAAAAAAATTTCATTCCTATCCGTTCGAACCCGACCCGAATTAGAAAATTCAAAAATAAATGCGAAAATTTTTTTAAAATTAGAAAACATCATCCAGGCCTCTTTTGAAGTCGAAACGGGTCAGGACAGGCCTAAAAATAGAGAACAAAAAAAATTTCCTTCCTCTCCGTTCGAACCCGACCCGAGTTAGAAAATTCAAAAATAAATGCGAAAAAATTCTAAAATTTAAAAAACATCATCCAGGGTTCATTTGAAGACGAAACGGGTCAGGACAGGCCGATAAATAGATAACAAAAAAAATTTCCTTCCTATCCGTTCGAACCCGACCTGAATTAGAAAATTCAAAAATAAATGCAAAATAATTTTCAAAATTAGAAAACATCATCCAGGCCTCATTTGAAGTCGAAACGGGTCAGGACAGGCCGAAAAATAGAGAACAAAAAAAATTTCCTTCCTATCCGTTCGAGCCCGACCCGAATTAGAAGATTCGAAAATAAATACACAAAAATTTTAAAAATTAGAAAACATCATCCAGGCTTCATTTGAAGTCGAAACGGGTCAGGACAGGCCGAAAAATAGAGAACAAAAAAAATTTCCTTCCTTTACTTTCGAAGCCGACCCGAATTACAAAATTCGAAAATAAATGCGAAAAAATTCTAAAAATTAAAAAACATCATCCAGGCTACATTTCAAGTCGAAACGGGTCATGACAAGCCGAAAAATAGCGAACTAAAACAATTTCCTCCCTATTCGTTCGAACCCGACCTGAATTAGAAAATTTAAAAATAAATGCGAAAAAATTCTAAAAATTAAAAAACATCATCCAGGGTTCATTTCAAGACGAAACGGGTCAGGACAAGTCGAAAAATAGAGAACAAAAAAAATTTCCTTCCTCTCCGTTCGAACCCGACCCGAGTTAGAAAATTCAAAAATAATTTGAAAAAATTCTAAAAATTAAAAAACATCATCCAGGCTTCATTTCCAATCGAAACGGGTCAGGACAGGCCGAAAAATAGAGAACAAAAAAAATTTCCTTCCTTTACTTTCGAAGCCGACCCGAATTACAAAATTCAAAAATAAATGATAAAAAATTCTAAAAGTTAAAAAACATCATCCAGGCTATACATTTCAAGTCGAAACGGGTCAGGACAGGCCGAAAAATAGCGAACTAAAAAAATTTCCTCTCTATCCGTTCGAACTCGACCCGAATTAGAAAATTTAAAAATAAACTCGAAAAAATTCTTAAAATTAAAAAACATCATCCAGGGTTCATTTCAAGACGAAACGGGTCAGGACAGACCGAAAAATAGAGAACAAAAAAAATTTCCTTCTTCTCCGTTCGAACCCGACCCCAGTTAGAAAATTCGAAAATAAATGCGAAGAAATTCTAAAAATTAAAAAACATCATCCAGGGTTCATTTGAAGACAAAACGGGTCAGGACAGACCGATAAATAGAGAACAAAAAAAATTTCCTCCCTATCCGTTCGAACCCGACCCGAATTAGAAAATTCAAAAATAAATGCGAAAAAATTCTAAAAATTAAAAAACATCATCCAGGCTTCATTTCAAGTCGAAACGGGTCAGGAAAGGCCGAAAAATAGAGAACAAAAAATATTTACTTCCTATCCTTTCGAACTTGACCCGAATTAGAATATTCTAAAATAAAAGCGAAAAAATTCTAAAAATTAAAAAACATCATCCAGGGTACATTTGAAGACGAAACGGGTCAGGACAGGCCGATAAATAGAGAAGAAAAAAAATTTCCTCCATATCCGTTCGAACCCGCCCCGAATTAGAAAATTCAAAAATAAATGCGAAAAAATTCTAAAAATTAAAAAACATCATCCTGGCTTTATTTGAAGTCGAAACGGGTCAGGACAGGCCGAAAAATATAGAGAAAAAAAAATTTCCTTCCTATCCGTTCGAACCCGGCCCGAATTAGAAAATTCTAATATAAATGCGAAAAAATTCTAAAAATTAAAAAAGATCATCCTGGCTTCATTTTAAGAGTAAACGGGTCAGGACAGAGCGAAAAATAGAGAATAAAAAAAATTTCCTTCCTCTCCGTTCGAACCCGACCCGAGTTAGAAAATTCAAAAACAAATGCGAAAAAATTTTAAAAATTAAAAAACATCTTCCAGGCTTCATTTCAAGACGAAACGTGTCAGGACAGGCCGAAAAATAGAGAAGAGAAAAAATTTCCTTCCTATCCGTTCGAACCCGCCCCGAATTAGAAAATTCAAAAATAAATACGAAAAAATTCAAAAAATTAAAAAACATCATCCAGGCTACATTTCAAGTCGAAACGGGTCAGGACAGGCCAAAAAATAGAGAACAAAAAAAATTTCCTTCCTATCCGTTCGAACCGGACCCGAATTAGAATATTCTAAAATAAATGCGAAAAAACTCTAAAAATTAAAAAACATCATCCAGGCTTCATTTCAAGACGAAAAGGGTCAGGACAGGCCGAAAAATAGCGAACTAAAAAAATTTCCTTCCTATCCGTTCGAACCTGACCCGAATTAGAAAATTCAAAAATAAGTGCGAAAAAATTCTAAAAATTAAAAAACATCATCGAGGCTACATTTCAAGACGAAACGTGTCAAGACAGGCCGAAAAATAGAGAAGAAAAAAAATTTCCGTCCTATCCGTTCGAACCCGACCCGAATTAGAAAATTCAAAAATAAATACGAAAAAATTCTAAAAATTAGAAAACATCATCCAGGCATTATTTCAAGACGAAACGGGTCAGGACAAGCCGAAAAGTAGAGAAGAAAAAAATTTTTCTTCCTATCCGTTCGAACCCGACCCGAATTAGAAAATTCAAAAATAAATGCGAAAAAATTCTCAAAATTAAAAAACATCATCCAGGCTTCATTTGTAGTCGAAACGGGTCAGGACAGGCCGAAAAATAGAGAAGAAAAAAAATTTCCTTTCTATCCGTTCGAACTCGACCCGAATTAGAAAATTCAAAAATAAATACGAAAAAATTCTAAAAATTAAAAAACATCATCCAGGCTACATTTCAAGTCGAAACGGGTCAGGACAGGCCAAAAAATAGAGAATAAAAAAAGTTTCCTTCCTATCCTTTCGAACTCGACCCGAATTAGAATATTCTAAAATAAATGCGAAAAAATTCTAAAAAATAAAAAACATCATCCAGGCTTTATTTCAAGACGAAACGGGTCAGGACAAGCCGAAAAGTAGAGAAGAAAAAAAAATTTCTTCCTATCCGTTCGAACCCGACCCGAATTAGAAAATTCAAAAATAAATGCGAAAAAATTCTAAAAATTAAAAAACATCATCCAGGCTTCATTTGTAGTCGATACGGATCAGGACAGGCCGAAAAATAGAGAACAAAAAAAATTTCCTTCCTATCCGTTCGAACCCGACCCGAATTAGAAAATTCAAAAATAAATGCAAAAAAATTTTAAAAATTAGAAAATATCATCCAGGCCTCATTTGAAGTCGAAACGGGTCAGGACAGGCCGAAAAATAGAGAACAAAAAAAATTTCCTTCCTCTCCGTTCGAACCCGACCCGAGTTAGAAAATTCAAAAATAAATGCGTAAAAATTCTAAAAATTAAAAAACATCATCCAGGCTATATTTCAAGTCGAAACGGGTCATGACAGGCCGAAAAATAATGAACTAAAAAAATTTCCTCCCTATTCGTTCGAGCCCGACCCGAATTAGAAAATTTAAAAATAAATGCGAAAAAATTCTAAAAATTAAAAAACATCATCCAGGGTTCATTTCAAGACGAAACGGCTCAGGACAAGTCGAAAAATAGAGAACAAAAAAAATTTCCTTCCTCTCCGTTCGAACCCGACCTGAGTTAGAAAATTCAAAAATAATTTGAAAAAATACTAAAAATTGAAAAACATCATCCAGGCTTCATTTCCAGTCGAAACGGGTCAGGACAGGCCGAAAAATAGAGAACAAAAAAAATTTCCTTCCTTTACTTTCGAAGCCTACCCGAATTACAAAATTCAAAAATAAATGATAAAAAATTCTAAAAATTAAAAAACATCATCCAGGCTATACATTTCAAGTCAAAACGGGTCAGGGCAGGCCGAAAAATTGCGAACTAAAAAAATTTCCTCCCTATCCGTTCGAACCCGACCCGAATTAGAAAATTTAAAAATAAATGCGAAAAAATTCTTAAAATTAAAAAACATCATCCCGGGTTCATTTCAAGACGAAACGGGTCAGGACAGACCGAAAAATAGAGAAAAAAAAAAATTTTCTTCCTATCCTTTCGAACTCGACCCGAATTAGAATATTCTAAAATAAATGCGAAAAAATTCTAAAAATTAAAAAAAATCATCCAGGGTACATTTGAAGACGAAACGGGTCAGGACAGGCCGAAAAATAGAGAACAAACAAAATTTCCTTCCTCTCCGTTCGAACCCGACCCGAGTTAGAAAATTCAAAAATAAATGCGAAAAAATTTTAAAAATTAAAAAACATCATCCAGGCTTCATTTCAAGACGAAACGTGTCAGGGCAGGCCGAAAAATAGAGAAGAAAAAAAATTTCCTTCCTATCCGTTCGAACCCGCCGCGAATTAGAAAATTCAAAAATAAATGCGAAAAAATTCTAAAAATTAAAAAACATCATCCAGGCTTCATTTCATGACGAAACGTGTCAGTACAGGCCGAAAAATAGAGAAGAAAAAAAATTTCCTTCCTATCCGTTCGAACCCGACCCGAATTAGAAAATTCAAAAATAAATACGAAAAAATTCAAAAAATTAAAAAACATCATCCAGGCTACATTTCAAGTCGAAACGGGTCAGGACAGGCCAAAAAATAGAGAAAAAAAAAATTTTCCTTCCTATCCGTTCGAACCGGACCCGAATTAGAATATTCTAAAATAAATGCAAAAAAACTCTAAAAATTAAAAAACATCATCCAGGCTTCATTTCAAGACGAAACGGGTCAGGACAGGCCGAAAAATAGCGAACTAAAAAAATTTCCTTCCTATCCGTTCGAACCTGACCCGAATTAGAAAATTCAAAAATAAATGCGAAAAAATTCTAAAAATTAAAAAACATCATCCAGGCTACATTTCAAGACGAAACGTGTCAAGACAGGCCGAAAAATAGAGAAGAAAAAAAATTTCCGTCCTATCCGTTCGAACCCGACCCGAATTAGAAAATTCAAAAATAAATACGAAAAAATTCTAAAAATTAGAAAACATCATCCAGGGTTTATTTCAAGACGAAACGGGTCAGGACAAGCCGAAAAGTAGAGAAGAAAAAAAAATTTCTCCTTATCCGTTCGAACCCGACCCGAATTAGAAAATTCAAAAATAAATGCAAAAAAATTCTAAAAATTAAAAAACATCATCCATGCTTCATTAGTAGTCGAAACGGGTCAGGACAGGCCGAAAAATAGAGAAGAAAAAAAATTTCCATCCTATCCGTTCGAACCCGACCCGAATTAGAAAATTCAAAAATAAATACGAAAAAATTCTAAAAATTAAAAAACATCATCCAGGCTACATTTCAAGTCGAAACGGGTCAGGACAGGCCGAAAAATAGAGAAAAAAAAAATTTTCCTTCCTATCCTTTCGAACTCGACCCGAATTAGAATATTCTAAAACAAATGCGAAAAAATTCTAAAAATTAAAAAACATCATCCAGGCTTTATTTCAAGACGAAACGGGTCAGGACAAGCCGAAAAGTAGAGAAGAAAAAAAAATTTCTCCTTATCCGTTCGAACCCGACCCGAATTTGAAAATTCAAAAATAAATGCGAAAAAATTCTAAAAATTAAAAAACATCATCCAGGCTTCATTTGTAGTCGAAACGGGTCAGGAAGAGCCGAAAAATAGAGAACAAAAAAAATTTCCTTCCTATCCGTTCAAACCCGACCCGAATTAGAAAATTCAAAAATAAATGCAAAAAAATTTTAAAAATTAGAAAACATCATCCAGGACTCATTTGAAGTCGAAACGGGTCAGGACAGGCCGAAAAAGAGAGAACAAAAAAAATTTCCTTCCTCTCCGTTCGAACTCGACCCGAGTTAGAAAATTCAAAAATAAATGCGAAAAAATTCTAAAATTTAAAAAACATCATCCTGGGTTCATTTGAAGACGAAACGGGTCAGGACAGGCTGATAAATAAGGAACAAAAAAAATATCCTTCCTATCCGTTCGAACCCGACCCGAAATAGAAAATTCAAAAATAAATGCAAAAAAATTTTAAAAATTAGAAAACATCATCCAGCCCTCATTTGAAGTCGAAACGGGTCAGGACAGGCCGATAAATAGGGAACAAAAAAAATTTCCTTCCTATCCGTTCGAACCCGACCCGAAATAGAAAATTCAAAAATAAATGCAAAAAAATTTAAAAAATTAGAAAACATCATCCAGGCCTCATTTGAAGTCGAAACGGGTCAGGACATGCCGAAAAATAGAGAACAAAAAAAATTTCCTTCCTATCCGTTCGAACCCGACCCAAATTAGAAAATTCAAAAATAAATGCAAAAAAAATTTTAAAAATTAGAAAACATCATCCAGACCTCATTTGAAGTTGAAACGGGTCAGAACAGGCCGAAAAATAGAGAGCAAAAAAAATTTCCTTCCTTTACTTTTGAAGCAGACCCGAATTACAAAATTCAAAAATAAATGAGAAAAAATTCTAAAAATTAAAAAATATCATCCAGGGTTCATTTGAAGACGAAAAGGGTCAGTACAGGCCGATAAATAGAGAACAAAAAAAATTTCCTTTCTATCCGTACGAACCCGACCCGAATTAGAAAATTCAAAAATAAATGCAAAAAAATTTTAAAAATTGGAAAACATCATCCAGGCCTCATTTGAAGTCGAAACGGGTCAGGACAGGCCGAAAAATAGTGAACTAAAAAAATTTCCTTCCTATCCGTTCGAACCCGACCTGAATTAGAAAATTTAAAAATAAATGCGAAAAAATTCGAAAAATTAAAAAACATCATCCAGGCTCATTTCATGATGAAACGGGTCAGGACAGGTCGAAAAATAAAGAACAAAAAAAATTTCCTCCCTATCCGTTCGAACCCGACCCGAATTAGAAAATTCAAAAATAAATGCGAAAAAATTCTAAAAATTAAAAAACATCATCCAGGCTTCATTTCCAGTCGAAACGGGTCAGGACAGGCCTAAAAATAGAGAACAAAAAAAATTTCCTTCCTTTACTTTCGTAGACGACCCGAATTACAAAATTCAAAAATAAATGCGAAAAAATTCTAAAAATTAAAAAACATCATCCAAGCTACATTTCAAGTCAAAACGGGTCAGGACAGCCCGAAAAATAGAGAAGAAAAAAAATTTCCTTCCTCTCCGTTCGAACCCGACCCGGATTAGAAAATTCTAAAATAAATGCGAAAAAATTCTAAAAATTGTAAAACATCATCCAGGCTTCATTTCAAGTCGAAACGGATCAGAAAAGGCAGAAAAATAGAAAAGAAAAAAAATTTCCTTCCTATTCGTTCGAACCCGCCCCGAATTAGAAAATTCTAAAATAAATGAGAAAAAATTCTAATAATTATAAAACATCATCCAGGCTTTATTTCCAGACGAAACGGGTCAGGACATGCCAAAAAATAGCGAAAAAAAAAAAATTTCCTCCCTATCCGTTCGAACCCGACCCAAATTATAAAATTCAAAAATAAGTGCAAAAAAATTTTAAAAATTAAAAAACAACATCCAGGCTTCATTTCAAGACGAAACGGATCTGGGCAGGGGAAAAATAGAGAAGAAAAAAAATTTTCTTCCTATCCGTTCGAACCCGACCCGAATTAGAAAATTCAAAAATAAATGCAAAAAAATTTAAAAATTAGAAAACATCATCCAGGCTTCATTTCAAGACGAAACGGGTCAGGACAGGCCGAAAAATAGAGAAGAAAAAAAAAAATTCTTCCTATCCGTTCGAACCCGACCCGAAATAGAAAATTCAAAAATATATGCGAAAAAATTCTAAAAATTAAAAAACAACATCCAGGCTTCTTTTGAAATCGAAACGGGTCAAGACAGGCCGAAAAATAGAGAACAAAAAAAATTTTCTTCCTTTACTTTCGAAGCCGACCCGAATTAAAAAATTCAAATATAAATGCGAAAAAATTCTAAAAATTAAAAAACATCATCCAGGCTATACATTTCAAGTCGAAACGGGTCAGGACAGGCCGAAAAATAGCAAACTAAAAAAATTTCATCCCTATCCGTTCGAACCCGACCCGAATTAGTAAATTTAAAAATAAATGCGAAAAAATTCTTAAAATTGAAAAACACAATCCAGGCCTCATTTGAAGACGAAACGGGTCAGGACAGGCCGAAAAATAGAGAAAAAAAAATATTTCCTTCCTATCCTTTCGAACTCGACCCGAATTAGAATATTCTAAAATAAATGCGAAAAAATTCTAAAAATTGAAAAACATCATCCAGGCTTTATTTCAAGACGAAACGGGTCAGGACAGGCCGAAAAATAGGGATGAAAAAAAATTTTCTTCCTATCCGTTCGAACCCGACCCGAATTAGAAAATTCTAAAATAAATGCGAAAAAATTCTAAAAATTAAAAAACATCATCTAGACTTCATTTGAAGTCGAAACGGGTCAGGACAAGCCGAAAAATAGAGAACAAAAAAAATTTCCTTCCTATCCGTTCGAACCCGACCCGAATTAGAAAATTCAAAAATAAATGCAAAAAAATTTTTAAAATTAGAAAACATCATCCAGGCCTCATTTGAAGTCGAAACGGGTCAGGACATGCCGAAAAATAGAGAACAAAAAAAATTTCCTTCCTCTCCGTTCGAACTCGACCCGAGTTAGAAAATTCAAAAATAAATGCAAAAAAATTTTAAAAATTAGAAAACATCATCCAGGCCTCATTTGAAGTCAAAACAGGTCAGGACAGGCCGATAAATAGGGAGCAAAAAAAATTTCCTTCCTATCCGTTCGAACCCGACCCGAAATAGAAAATTCAAAAATAAATGCAAAAAAATTTAAAAAATTAGAAAACATCATCCAGGCCTCATTTGAAGACGAAACGGGTCAGGACAGACCGATAAATAGGGAACAAAAAAAATTTCCTTCCTATCCGTTCGAACCCGACCGGAAATAGAAAATTCAAAAATAAATGCAAAAAAATTTTAAAAATTAGAAAACATCATCCAGGCCCCATTTGATGTCAAACCGGGTCAGGACAGGCCGATAAATAGGGAACAAAAAAAAATTTCCTTCCTATCCGTTCGAACCCAACCCGAAATAAAAAATACAAAAATAAATGCAAAAAAATTTTAAAAATTAGAAAACATCATCCAGGCCCCATTTGATGTCGAACCGGGTCAGGACAGGCCGATAAATAGGGAACAAAAAAAAAATTCCTTCCTATCCGTTCGAACCCAACCCGAAATAAAAAATCCAAAAATAAATGCAAAAAAATTTTAAAAATTAGAAAACATCAACCAGGCCTCATTTGAAGTCGAAACGGGTCAGGATAGGCCGAAAAATAGAGAACAAAAAAAATTTCCTTCCTATCCGTTCGAACCCGACCCAAATTAGAAAATTTAAAAATAAATGCAAAAAAAATTTTAAAAATTAGAAAACATCATCCATGCCTCATTTGAAGTCAAAACGGGTCAGGACAGGCCGAAAAATAGAGAACAAAAGAAATTTCCTTCCTTTACTTTCGAAGCAGACCCGAATTACAAAATTCAAAAATAAATGCGAAAAAATTCTAAAAATTAAAAAACATCGTCCAGGGTTCATTTGAAGACGAAACGGGTCAGGACAAGCCGATAAATAGAGAACAAAAAAAATTTCCTTTCTATCCATTCGAACCCGACCCGAATTAGAAAATTCAAAAATAAATGTAAAAAAATTTTAAAAATTAGAAAACATCATCCAGGCCTCATTTGAAGTCGAAACGGGTCAGGACAGGCCGAAAAATAGTGAACTAAAAAAATTTCCATCCTATCCGTTCGAACCCGACCTGAATTAGGAAATTTAAAATAAATGCAAAAAAATTCTAAAAATTAAAAAACATCATCCAGGGTTCATTTCAAGACGAAACGGGTCAGGACAGGTCGAAAAATAAAGAACAAAAAAAATTTCCTTCCTCTCCGTTCGAACCCGACTCGAGTTAAAAAATTCTAAAATAAATGCGAAAAAATTCTAAAAATTAAAAAATATCATTCTAGCTTCATTCCAAGAAGAAACGGGTCAGGACAAGCCAAAAAATAGAGAAAAAAAAATTTCCTTCCCCTCCGTTCGAACCTGACCATAATTAGAAAATTAGAAAATAAATGCGAAAAAATTCTAAAAATTATAAAACATCATCCAGGCTTCATTTCCAGACGAAACGGGTAAGGACATGCCAAAAAATAGCGAAAAAAAAAAAATTCCTCCCTATTCGTTCGAACCCGACCAAAATTAGAAAATTCAAAAATAAATGCAAAAAAATTTTAAAAATTAAAAAACAACATCCAGGCTTCATTTCAAGACGAAACGGATCTGGACAGGGCAAAAAATAGAGAAGAAAAAAAAATTTCTTCCTATCCGTTCGAACCCGACCCGAATTAGAAAATTCAAAAATAAATGCAAAAAAAATTTAAAAATTAGAAAACATCATCCAGGCTTCATTTCAAGACGAAACGGGTCAGGACAGGCCGAAAAATAGAGAAGAAAAAAATTTTTCTTCCTATCCGTTCGAACCCGACCCGAAATAGAAAATTCAAAAATAAATGCGAAAAAATTCTAAAAATTAAAAAACCACATCCAGGATTCTTTTGAAGTCGAAACGGGTCAAGACATGCCGAAAAATAGAGAACAAAAAAAATTTCCTTCCTTTACTTTCGAAGCCGTCCCGAATTAAAAAATTCAAATATAAATGCGAAAAAATTCTAAAAATTAAAAAACATCATCCAGGCTATACATTTCAAGTCCAAACGGGTCAGGACAGGCCGAAAAATAGCGAACTAAAAAAATTTCCTACCTATCCGTTCGAACCCGACCCGAATTAGAAAATTTAAAAATAAATGCGAAAAATTCTTAAAATTAAAAACATAATCCAGGGTTCATTTCAAGACGAAACGGGTCAGGACTGACCGAAAAATAGAGAACAAAAAAAATTTCCTTCCTCTCCGTACAAACCCGACCTGAGTTAGAAAATTCGAAAATATATGCGAAAAAATTCTAAAAATTAAAAAACATCATCCAGG
This sequence comes from Quercus robur, assembly GCF_932294415.1. Lineage (NCBI taxonomy): Eukaryota > Viridiplantae > Streptophyta > Magnoliopsida > Fagales > Fagaceae > Quercus > Quercus robur. The sequence continues at coordinate 43,769,962 of NC_065535.1, forward strand.
GTTCATTTGAAGACGAAACGGGACAGGACAGACCGATAAATAGAGAACAGAAAAAATTTCCTCCCTATCCGTTCGAACCCGACCCGAATTAGAAAATTCAAAAATAAATGCGAAAAAATTCTAAAAATTAAAAAACATCATCCAGGCTTAATTTCAAGTCGAAACGGGTCAGGACAGGCCAAAAAATAGAGAACAAAAAATATTTCCTTCCTATCCTTTCGAACTCGACCCGAATTAGAATATTCTAAAATAAATGCGAAAAAATTGTAAAAATTAAAAAACATCATCCAGGCTTTATTTCAAGACGAAAAGGGTCAGGACTGGCCGAAAAATAGAGAAGAAAAAAAATTTTCTCCATATCCGTTCGAACCCGACCCGAATTAGAAAATTCTAAAATAAATGCGAAAAAATTCTAAAAATTAAAAAACATCATCCAGACTTCATTTGAAGTACAAACGGGTCTGGACAAGCCGAAAAATTGAGAACAAAAAAAATTTCCTTCCTATCCGTTCGAACCCGACCCGAATTAGAAAATTCAAAAATAAATGCAAAAAAATTTTTAAAATTAGAAAACATCATCCAGGCCTCATTTGAAGTCGAAACGGGTCAGGACAGGCCGAAAAATAGCGAACTAAAAAAATTTCCTCCCTATCCGTTCGAACCCGACCCGAATTAGAAAATTTAAAAATAAATGCGAAAAAATTCTTAAAATTAAAAAATATCATCCAGGGTTCATTTCAAGTCGAAACTGGTCAGGACAGACCGAAAAATAGAGAACAAAAAAAATTTCCTTCTTCTCCGTTCGAACCCGACCCGAGTTAGAAAATTCGAAAATAAATGCGAAAAAATTCTAAAAATTAAAAAACATCATCCAGGGTACATTTGAAGACGAAACGGGTCAGGACAGGCCGATAAATAAAGAAGAGAAAAAATTTCCTCCCTATCCGTTCGAACCCGACCCGAATTAGAAAATTCAAAAAAAAATGCGAAAAAATTCTAAAAATTAAAAAACATCATCCTGGCTTTATTTGAAGTCGAAACGGGTCAGGACAGGCCGAAAAATAGAGAGAAAAAAAAATTTCCTTCCTATCCGTTCGAACCCGGCCCGAATTAGAAAATTCTAAAATAAATGCGAAAAAATTCTAAAAATTAAAAAACATCATCCTGGCTTCATTTGAAGTCGAAACGGGTCAGGACAGGCCGAAAAATAGAGAGAAAAAAATTTTCTTCCTATTCGTTCGAACCCGGCCCGAATTAGAAAATTCTAAAATAAATGCGAAAAAATTCTAAAAATTAAAAAACATCATCCTGGCTTCATTTTTAGAGGAAACGGGTCAGGACAGACCAAAAAATAGAGAACAAAAAAAATTTCCTTCCTCTCCGTTCGAATCCGACCCAAGTTAGAAAATTCAAAAATAAATGCGAAAAAATTTTAAAAATTAAAAAACATCATCCAGGCTTCATTTCAAGACGAAACGTGTAAGGACAGGCCGAAAAATAGAGAAGAAAAAAAATTTCCTTCCTATCCGTTCGAACCCGACCCGAATTAGAAAATTCAAAAATAAATGCGAAAAAATTATAAAAATTAAAAAACGTCATCCGGGCTTCATTTCAAGATGAAACGTGTCAGGACAGACCGAAAAATAGAGAGGAAAAAAAATTTCCTTTCTATCCGTTCGAACCCGACCCGAATTAGAAAATTCAAAAATAAGTACGAAAAAATTCAAAAAATTAAAAAACATCATCAAGGTTACATTTCAAGTCGAAACGGGTCAGGACAGGCCAAAAAATAGAGAACAAAAAAAATTTCCTTCCTATCCGTTCGAACCCGACCCGAATTAGAATATTCTAAAATAAATGCGAAAAAACTCTAAAAATTAAAAAACATCATCCAGGCTTCATTTCAAGACGAAACGAGTCAGGACAGGACGAAAAATAGCGAACTAAAAAAATTTCCTCCCTATCCGTTCGAACCAGACCCGAATTAGAAAATTCAAAAATAAATGCGAAAAAATTTTAAAAATTAAAAAACATCATCCAGGCTTCATTTCAAGACGAAACGTGTAAGGACAGGCCGAAAAATAGAGAAGAAAAAAAATTTCTTTCCTATCCGTTCGAACCCGACCCGAATTAGAAAATTCAAAAATAAATACGAAAAAATTCTAAAAATTAGAAAACATCATCCAGACCTCATTTGAAGTCGAAACGGGTAAGGACAGGCCGAAAAATAGAGAAGAAAAAAAAATTTCCTTCCTATCCGTTCGAACCCGACCCGAATTAGAAAATTCAAAAATAAATACGAAAAAATTCTAAAAATTAAAAAACATCATCCAGGCTACATTTCAAGTCGAAACGGGTCAGGACAGGCCGAAAAATAAAGAGAAAAAAAAATTTCCTTCCTACCCGTTCGAACCCGGCCCGAATTAGAAAATTCTAAAATAAATGCGAAAAAATTCTAAAAATTAAAAAACATCATCCTGGCTTCATTTTAAGAGGAAACGGGTCAGGACAGACCGAAAAATAGAGAACAAAAAAAATTTCCTTCCTCTCCGTTCGAACCCGACCCGAGTTAGAAAATTTAAAAATAAATGCGAAAAAATTTTAAAAATTAAAAAACATCATCCAGGCTTCATTTCAAGACGAAAAGTGTAAGGACAGGCCGAAAAATAGAGAATAAAAAAAATTTCCTTCCTATCCGTTCGAACCCGACCCGAATTAGAAAATTAAAAAATAAATGCGAAAAAATTCTAAAAATTAAAAAAGGTCATCCGGGCTTTATTTCAAGAGGAAACGTGTCAGGACAGACCGAAAAATAGAGAGGAAAAAAAATTTCCTTCCTATCCGTTCGAACCCGACCCGAATTAGAAAATTCCAAAATAAATACGAAAAAATTAAAAAATTAAAAAACATCATCCAGGCTACATTTCAAGTCGAAACGGGTCAGGACAGGCCAAAAAATAGAGAACAAAAAAAATTTCCTTCCTATCCGTTCGAACTCGATCCGAATTAGAATATTCTAAAATAAATGCGAAAAAACTCTAAAAATTAAAAAACATCATCCAGGCTTCATTTCAAGACGAAACGAGTCAGGACCGGACGAAAAATAGCGAACTAAAAAAATTTCCTCCCTATCCGTTCGAACCCGACCCGAATTAGAAAATACAAAAATAAATGCGAAAAAATTCTAAAAATTAAAAAACATCATCCAGACTACATTTCAAGACGAAACGTGTCAAGACAGGCCGAAAAATGGAGAAGAAAAAAAATTTCCTTCCTATCCGTTCGAACCCGACCCGAATTAGAAAATTCAAAAATAAATACGAAAAAATTCTAAAAATTAGAAAACATCATCCAGACCTCATTTGAAGTCGAAACGGGTCAGGACAGACCAACAAATAGAGAACAAAAAAAAATTTCCTTCCTATCCGTTCGAACCCGACCCGAATTAGAAAATTCAAAAATAAATACGAAAAAATTCTAAAAATTAGAAAACATCATCCAGGCCTCATTTGAAGTCGAAACGGGTCAGGACAGGCCGAAAAATAGAGAAGAAAAAAAATTTCCTTCCTATCCGTTCGAACCCGACCCGAATTAGAAAATTCAAAAATAAATACGAAAAAATTCTAAAAATTAAAAAACATCATCCAGGCTACATTTCAAGTCAAAACGGGTCAGGAAAGGCCGAAAAATAGAGAAAAAAAAATTTCCTTCCTATCCTTTCGAACTCGACCCGAATTAGAATATTCTAAAATAAATTCGAAAAAATTCTAAAAATTAAAAAACATCATCCAGGTTTTATTTCAAGACGAAACGGGTCAGGACAAGCCGAAAAGTAGAGAAGAAAAAAAATTTTCTTCCTATCCGTTCGAACCCGACCCGAATTACAAAATTCAAAAATAAATGCGAAGAAACTCTAAAAATAAAAAAACATCGTCCAGGCTTTATTTCAAGACGAAACGGGTCAGGATAGGACGAAAAATAGCGAACTAAAAAAATTTCCTCCCTATCCGTTCGAACCCGACCCGAATTAGAAAATTCAAAAATAAATGCGAAAAAATTGTAAAAATTAAAAAACATCATCCAAAGTACATTTCAAGACGAAACGTGTCAAGACAGGCCGAAATATAGAGAAGAAAAAAAATTTCCTTCCTATCCGTTCGAACCCGACCCGAATTAGAAAATTCAAAAATAAATGCGAAAAAATTATAAAAATTAAAAAACGTCATCCGGGCTTCATTTCAAGATGAAACGTGTCAGGACAGACCGAAAAATAGAGAGGAAAAAAAATTTCCTTCCTATCCGTTCGAACCCGACCCGAATTAGAAAATTCAAAAATAAATACGAAAAAATTCAAAAAATTAAAAAACATCATCCAGGTTACATTTCAAGTCGAAACGGGTCAGGACAGGCCAAAAAATAGAGAACAAAAAAAATTTCCTTCCTATCCGTTCGAACCCGACCCGAATTAGAATATTCTAAAATAAATGCGAAAAAACTCTAAAAATTAAAAAACATCATCCAGGCTTCATTTCAAGACGAAACGAGTCAGGACAGGACGAAAAATAGCGAACTAAAAAAATTTCCTCCCTATCCGTTCGAACCCGACCCGAATTAGAAAATTCAAAAATAAATGCGAAAAAATTCTAAAAATTAAAAAACATCATCCAGACTACATTTCAAGACGAAACGTGTCAAGACAGGTCGAAAAATAGAGAAGACAAAAAATTTCTTTCCTATCCGTTCGAACCCGACCCGAATTAGAAAATTCAAAAATAAATACGAAAAAATTCTAAAAATTAGAAAACATCATCCAGACCTCATTTGAAGTCGAAACGGGTCAGGACAGGCCGAAAAATAGAGAACTAAAAAAAATTTCCTTCCTATCCGTTCGAACCCGACCCGAATTAGAAAATTCGAAAATAAATACGAAAAAATTCTAAAAATTAGAAAACATCATCCAGGCCTCATTTGAAGTCGAAACGGGTCAGGACAGGCCGAAAAATAGAGAACAAAAAAAAATTTCCCTCCTATCCGTTCGAACCCGACCCGAATTAGAAAATTCAAAAATAAATACGAAAAAATTCTAAAAATCAGAAAACATCATCCAGGCCTCATTTGAAGTCGATACGGGTCAGGACAGGCCGAAAAATAGAGAACAAAAAAAAATTTCCCTCCTATCCGTTCGAACCCGACCCGAATTAGAAAATTCAAAAATAAACACAAAAAAATTCAAAAAATTAAAAAACATCATCCAGGTTACATTTCAAGTCGAAACGGGTCAGGACAGGCCAAAAAATAGAGAAGAAAAAAAATTTCCTTCCTATCCGTTCGAACCCGACCCGAATTAGAAAATTCAAAAATAAATACGAAAAAATTCTAAAAATTAAAAAACATCATCCAGGCTACATTTCAAGTCGAAACGGGTCAGGAAAGGCCGAAAAATAGAAAAAAAAAAATTTCCTTCCTATCCTTTCGAACTAGACCCGAATTAGAATATTCTAAAATAAATGCGAAAAAATTCTAAAAATTAAAAAACATCATCCAGGTTTTATTTCAAAACGAAACGGGTCAGGACAAGCCGAAAAGTAGAGAAGAAAAAAAATTTTCTTCCTATCCGTTCGAACCCGACCCGAATTAGAAAATTCAAAAATAAATGCGAAGAAACTCTAAAAATTAAAAAACATCATCCAGGCTTTATTTCAAGACGAAACGGGTCAGGACAGGACGAAAAATAGCGAACTAAAAAAATTTCCTCCCTATCCGTTCGAACCCGACCCGAATTAGAAAATTCAAAAATAAATGCGAAAAAATTCTAAAAATTAAAAAACATCATCCAGACTACATTTCAAGACGAAACGGGTCAAGACAGGCCGAAAAATAGAGAAGAAAAAAAAATTCCTTCCTATCCGTTCGAAACCGACCCGAATTAGAAAATTCAAAAATAAATATGAAAAAATTCTAAAAATTAGAAAACATCATCCTGACCTCATTTGAAGCCGAAACGGGTCAGGACAGGCCGAAAAATAGAGAACAAAAAAAAATTTCCCTCCTATCCGTTCGAACCCGACCCGAATTAGAAAATTCAAAAATAAATACGAAAAAATTCTAAAAATTAGAAAACATCATCCAGGCCTCATTTGAAGTCGAAACGGGTCAGGACAGGCCGAAAAATAGAGAACAAAAAAAATTTCCTTCCTATCCGTTCGAACCCGACCCGAATTAGAAAATTCAAAAATAAATACGAAAAAATTCTAAAAATTTAAAAACATCATCCAGGGTTCATTTGAAGACGAAACGGGTCAGGACAAGCCGAAAAATAGAGAACAAAAAAAATTTCCTTCCTATCCGTTCGAACCCGACCCGAATTAGAAAATTCAAAAATAAATGCAAAAAAATTTTAAAAATTAGAAAACATCATCCAGGCCTCATTTGAAGTCGAAACGGGTCAGGACAGGCCGAAAAATAGAGAACAAAAAAACTTTCCCTCCTCTCCGTTCGAACCCGACCCGAGTTAGAAAATTCAAAAATAAATGCGGAAAAATTCTAAAATTTAAAAAACATCATCCAGGGTTCATTTGAAGACGAAACGGGTCAGGACAGGCCGATAAATAAGGAACAATAAAAATTTCCTTCCTATCCGTTCGAACCTGACCCGAATTAGAAAATTCAAAAATAAATGCAAAAAAAATTTTAAAATTAGAAAACATCATCCAGGCCTCATTTGAAGTCGAAACGGGTCAGGACAGGCCGAAAAATAGCGAACTAAAAAAATTTCCTCCCTATCCGTTCGAACCCGACCCGAATTAGAAAATTTAAAAATAAATGCGGAAAAATTCTTAAAATTAAAAAATATCATCCAGGGTTCATTTCAAGACGAAACGGGTCAGGACAGACCGAAAAATAGAGACCAAAAAAATTTCCTTCTTCTCCGTTCGAACCCGACCCGAGTTAGAAAATTCGAAAATAAATGCGAAAAAATTTTAAAAATTAAAAAACATCATCCAGGGTACATTTGAAGACGAAACGGGTCAGGACAGGCCGATAAATAGAGAAGAAAAAAATTTCCTCCCTATCCGTTCGAACCCGACCCGAATTAGAAAATTAAAAAAAAAATGCGAAAAAATTCTAAAAATTAAAAAACATCATCCTGGCTTTATTTGAAGTCGAAACGGGTGAGGACAGGCCGAAAAATAGAGAGAAAAAAAAATTTCCTTCCTATCCGTTCGAACCCGACCCGAATTAGAAAATTAAAAAATAAATGCGAAAAAATTCTAAAAATTAAAAAACATCATCCTGGCTTCATTTTAAGAGGAAACGGGTCAGGACAGACCGAAAAATAGAGAAAAAAAAAATTTCCTTCCTCTCCGTTCGAACCCGACCCGAGTTAGAAAATTCAAAAATAAATGCGAAAAAATTTTAAAAATTAAAAAACATCATCCAGGCTTCATTTCAAGACGAAACGTGTAAGGACAGGCCGAAAAATAGAGAAGAAAAAAAATTTCCTTCCTATCCGTTCGAACCCGACCCGAATTAGAAAATTAAAAAATAAATGCGAAAAAATTCTAAAAATTAAAAAACGTCATCCGGGCTTTATTTCAAGAGGAAACGTGTCAGGACAGACCGAAAAATAGAGAGGAAAAAAAATTTCCTTCCTATCCGTTCGAACCCGACCCGAATTAGAAAATTCAAAAATAAATACGAAAAAATTAAAAAATTAAAAAACATCATCCAGGCTACATTTCAAGTCGAAACGGGTCAGGACAGGCCAAAAAATAGAGAACAAAAAAAATTTCCTTCCTATCCGTTCGAACCCGATCCGAATTAGAATATTCTAAAATAAATGCGAAAAAACTCTAAAAATTAAAAAACATCATCCAGGCTTCATTTCAAGACGAACCGAGTCAGGACCGGACGAAAAATAGCGAACTAAAAAAATTTCCTCCCTATCCGTTCGAACCCGACCCGAATTAGAAAATTCAAAAATAAATGCGAAAAAATTCTAAAAATTAAAAAACATCATCCAGACTACATTTCAAGACGAAACGTGTCAAGACAGGCCGAAAAATAGAGAAGAAAAAAAATTTCCTTCCTATCCGTTCGAACCCGACCCGAATTAGAAAATTCAAAAATAAATACGAAAAAATTCTAAAAATTAGAAAACATCATCCAGACCTCATTTGAAGTCGAAACGGGTCAGGACAGACCAACAAATAGAGAACAAAAAAAAATTTCCTTCCTATCCGTTCGAACCCGACCCGAATTAGAAAATTCAAAAATAAATACGAAAAAATTCTAAAAATTAGAAAACATCGTCCAGGCCTCATTTGAAGTCGAAACGGGTCAGGACAGGCCGAAAAATAGAGAAGAAAAAAAATTTCCTTCCTATCCGTTCGAACCCGACCCGAATTAGAAAATTCAAAAATAAATACGAAAAAATTCTAAAAATTAAAAAACATCATCCAGGCTACATTTCAAGTCGAAACGGGTCAGGAAAGGCTGAAAAATAGAGAAAAAAAAAATTTCCTTCCTACCCTTTCGAACTCGACCCGAATTAGAATATTCTAAAATAAATTCGAAAAAATTCTAAAAATTAAAAAACATCAACCAGGCTACATTTCAAGTCGAAACGGATCAGGAAAGGCCGAAAAATAGAGAAAAAAAAAATTTCCTTCCTATCCTTTCGAACTCGACCCGAATTAGAATATTCTAAAATAAATGCGAAAAAATTCTAAAAATTAAAAAACATCATCCAGGTTTTATTTCAAGACGAAACGGGTCTGGACAAGCCGAAAAGTAGAGAAGAAAAAAAATTTTCTTCCTATCCGTTCGAACCCGACCCGAATTAGAAAATTCAAAAATAAATGCGTAGAAACTCTAAAAATAAAAAAACATCGTCCAGGCTTTATTTCAAGACGAAACGGGTCAGGACAGGCCGAAAAATAGCGAACTAAAAAAATTTCCTCCCTATCCGTTCGAACCCGACCCGAATTAGAAAATTCAAAAATAAATGCGAAAAAATTCTAAAAATTAAAAAACATCATCCAAAGTACATTTCAAGACGAAACGTGTCAAGACAGGCCGAAAAATAGAGAAGAAAAAAAATTTCCTTCCTATCCGTTCGAACCCGACCCGAATTAGAAAATTCAAAAATAAATACGAAAAAATTCTAAAAATTAGAAAACATCATCCAGGCCTCATTTGAAGTCGAAACGGGTCAGGACAGGCCGAAAAATAGAGAAGAAAAAAAAATTTCCTTTCTATCCGTTCGAACCCGACCCGAATTAGAAAATTAAAAAATAAACACAAAAAAATTCTAAAAATTTAAAAACATCATCCAGGGTTCATTTGAAGACGAAACGGGTCAGGACAGGCCGATAAATAGAGAAGAAAAAAAATTTCCACCCTATCCGTTCGAACCCGACCCGAATTAGAAAATTCAAAAATAAATGCGAAAAAATTCTAAAAATTAAAAAACATCATCCAGACTACATTTCAAGACGAAACGTGTCAAGACAGGCCGAAAAATATAGAAGAAAAAAAATTTCCTTCCTATCCGTTCGAACCCGACCCGAATTAGAAAATTCAAAAATAAATATGAAAAAATTCTAAAAATTAGAAAACATCATCCAGACCTCATTTGAAGTCGAAACGGGTCAGGACAGACCAACAAATAGAGAAGAAAAAAAATTTCCTTCCTATCCGTTCGAACCCGACCTGAATTAGAAAATTCAAAAATAAATACGAAAAAATTCTAAAAATTAAAAAACATCATCCAGGCTACATTTCAAGTCGAAACGGGTCAGGACAGGCCGAAAAATAGAGAGAAAAAAAAATTTCCTTCCTATCCGTTCGAACCCGGCCCGAATTAGAAAATTCTAAAATAAATGCGAAAAAATTCTAAAAATTAAAAAATATCATCCGGGCTTCATTTGAAGTCGAAACGGGTCAGGACAGGCCGAAAAATAGAGAGAAAAAAATTTCCTTCCTATCCGTTCGAACCCGGCCCGAATTAGAAAATTCTAAAATAAATGCGAAAAAATTCTAAAAATTAAAAAACATCATCCTGGCTTCATTTTAAGAGGAAACGGGTCAGGACAGACCGAAAAATAGAGAACAAAAAAAATTTCCTACCTCTCCGTTCGAACCCGATCCGAATTAGAATATTCTAAAATAAATGCGAAAAAACTCTAAAAATTAAAAAACATCATCCAGGCTTCATTTCAAGACGAAACGAGTCAGGACCGGACGAAAAATAGCGAACTAAAAAAATTTCCTCCCTATCCGTTCGAACCCGACCCGAATTAGAAAATTCAAAAATAAATGCGAAAAAATTCTAAAAATTAAAAAACATCATCCAGACTACATTTCAAGACGAAACGTGTCAAGACAGGCCGAAAAATAGAGAAGTAAAAAAATTTCCTTCCTATCCGTTCGAACCCGACCCGAATTAGAAAATTCAAAAATAAATACGAAAAAATTCTAAAAATTAGAAAACATCATCCAGACCTCATTTGAAGTCGAAACGGGTCAGGACAGGCCGACAAATAGAGAACAAAAAAAAATTTCCTTCCTATCCGTTCGAACCCGACCCGAATTAGAAAATTCAAAAATAAATACGAAAAAATTCTAAAAATTAGAAAACATCGTCCAGGCCTCATTTGAAGTCGAAACGGGTCAGGACAGGCCGAAAAATAGAGAAGAAAAAAAATTTCCTTCCTATCCGTTCGAACCCGACCCGAATTATAAAATTCAAAAATAAATACGAAAAAATTCTAAAAATTAAAAAACATCATCCAGGCTACATTTCAAGTCGAAACGGGTCAGGAAAGGCCGAAAAATAGAGAAAAAAAAAATTTGCTTCCTATCCTTTCGAACTCGACCCGAATTAGAATATTCTAAAATAAATGCGAAAAAATTCTAAAAATTAAAAAACATCATCCAGGCTTTATTTCAAGACGAAACGGGTCAGGACAAGCCGAAAAGTAGAGAAGAAAAAAAATTTTCTTCCTATCCGTTCGAACCCGACCCGAATTAGAAAATTCAAAAATAAATGCGAAGAAACTCTAAAAATAAAAAAACATCGTCCAGGCTTTATTTCAAGACGAAACGAGTCAGGACAGGACGAAAAATAGCGAACTAAAAAAATTTCCTCCCTATCCGTTCGAACCCGACCCGAATTAGAAAATTCAAAAATAAATGCGAAAAAATTCTAAAAATTAAAAAACATCATCCAGACTACATTTCAAGACGAAACGTGTCAAGACAGGCCGAAAAATAGAGAAGAAAAAAAATTTCCTTCCTATCCGTTCGAACCCGACCCGAATTAGAAAATTCAAAAATAAATATGAAAAAATTCTAAAAATTAGAAAACATCATCCTGACCTCATTTGAAGCAGAAACGGGTCAGGACAGGCCGAAAAATAGAGAACAAAAAAAAATTTCCCTCCTATTCGTTCGAACCCGACCCGAATTAGAAAATTCAAAAATAAATACGAAAAAATTCTAAAAATTAGAAAACATCATCCAGGCCTCATTTGAAGTCGAAACGGGTCAGGACAGGCCGAAAAATAGAGAAGAAAAAAAATTTCCTTTCTATCCGTTCGAACCCAACCCGAATTAGAAAATTCAAAAATAAACACGAAAAAATTCTAAAAATTTAAAAACATCATCCAGGGTTCATTTGAAGGCGAAACGGGTCAGGACAAACCGAAAAATAGAAAACAAAAAAAATTTCCTTCCTATCCGTTCGAACCCGACCCGAATTAGAAAATTCAAAAATAAATGCAAAAAAATTTTAAAAATTAGAAAACATCATCCAGGCCTCATTTGAAGTCGAAACGGGTCAGGACAGGCCGAAAAATAGAGAACAAAAAAAATTTCCCTTCTCTCCGTTCGAACCCGACCTGAGTTAGAAAATTCAAAAATAAATGCGGAAAAATTCTAAAATTTAAAAAATATCATCCAGGGTTCATTTGAAGACGAAACGGGTCAGGACAGGCCGATAAATAAGGAACAATAAAAATTTCCTTCCTATCCGTTCGAACCCGACCCGAATTAGAAAATTCAAAAATAAATGCAAAAAAATTTTTAAAATTAGAAAACATCATCCAGGCCTCATTTGAAGTCGAAACGGGTCAGGACAGGCCGAAAAATAGCGAACTAAAAAAATTTCCTCCCTATCCGGTCGAACCCGACCCGAATTAGAAAATTTAAAAATAAATGCGAAAAAATTCTTAAAATTAAAAAATATCATCCAGGGTTCATTTCAAGACGAAACGGGTCAGGACAGACCGAAAAATAGAGAACAAAAAAAATTTCCTTCTTCTCCGTTCGAACCCGACCCGAGTTAGAAAATTCGAAAATAAATGCGAAAAAATTCTAAAAATTAAAAAACATCATCCAGGGTACATTTGAAGACGAAACGGGTCAGGACAGGCCGATAAATAGAGAAGAAAAAAAATTTCCTCCCTATCCGTTCGAACCCGACCCGAATTAGAAAATTCAAAAAAAAAATGCGAAAAAATTCTAAAAATTAAAAAAGATCATCCTGGCTTTATTTGAAGTCGAAACGGGTCAGGACAGGCCGAAAAATAGAGAGAAAAAAAAATTTCCTTCCTATCCGTTCGACCCCGGCCCGAATTAGAAAATTCTAAAATAAATGCGAAAAAATTCTAAAAATTAAAAAACATCATCCTGGCTTCATTTCAAGTTGAAACGGGTCAGGACAGGCCGAAAAATAGAGAGAAAAAAATTTCCTTCCTATTCGTTCGAACCCGGCCCGAATTAGAAAATTCTAAAATAAATGCGAAAAAATTCTAAAAATTAAAAAACATCATCCTGGCTTCATTTTAAGAGGAAACGGGTCAGGACAGACCGAAAAATAGAGAACAAAAAAATTTCCTTCCTCTCCGTTCGAACCCGACCCGAGTTAGAAAATTCAAAAATAAATGCGAAAAAATTTTAAAAATTAAAAAACATCATCCAGGCTTCATTTCAAGACGAAACGTGTAAGGACAGGCCGAAAAATAGAGAAGAAAAAAAATTTCCTTCCTATCCGTTCGAACCCGACCCAAATTAGAAAATTCAAAAATAAATGCGAAAAAATTCTAAAAATTAAAAAACGTCATCCGGGCTTCATTTCGAGACGAAACGTGTCAGGACAGGCCGAAAAATAGAGAGGAAAAAAAATTTCCTTTCTATCCGTTCGAACCCGACCCGAATTAGAAAATTCAAAAATAAATACGAAAAAATTCAAAAAATTAAAAAACATCATCCAGGCTACATTTCAAGTCGAAACGGGTCAGGACAGGCCAAAAAATGGAGAACAAAAAAAATTTCCTTCCTATCCGTTCGAACCCGACCCGAATTAGAATATTCTAAAATAAATGCGAAAAAACTCTAAAAATTAAAAAACATCATCCAGGCTTCATTTCAAGACGAAACGAGGCAGGACAGGACGAAAAATAGCGAACTAAAAAAATTTCCTCCCTATCCGTTCGAACCCGACCCGAATTAGAAAATTCAAAAATAAATGCGAAAAAATTCTAAAAATTAAAAAACATCATCCAGGCTACATTTCAAGACGAAACGTGTCAAGACAGGCCGAAAAATAGAGAAGAAAAAAAATTTCCTTCCTATCCGTTCGAACCCGACCCGAATTAGAAAATTCAAAAATAAATACGAAAAAATTCTAAAAATTAGAAAACATCATCCAGACCTCATTTGAAGTCGAAACGGGTCAGGACAGACCAACAAATAGAGAAGAAAAAAAATTTCCTTCCTATCCGTTCGAACCCGACCTGAATTAGAAAATTCAAAAATAAATACGAAAAAATTCTAAAAATTAAAAAACATCATCCAGGCTACATTTCAAGACGAAACGGGTCAGGACAGGCCGAAAAATAGAGAGAAAAAAAAATTTCCTTCCTATCCGTTCGAACCCGGCCCGAATTAGAAAATTCTAAAATAAATGCGAAAAAATTCTAAAAATTAAAAAACATTATCCTGGCTTCATTTGAAGTCGAAACGGGTCAGGACAGGCCGAAAAATAGAGAGAGAAAAATTTCCTTCCTATTCGTTCGAACCCGGCCCGAATTAGAAAATTCTAAAATAAATGCGAAAAAATTCTAAAAATTAAAAAACATCATCCTGGCTTCATTTTAAGAGGAAACGGGTCAGGACAGACCGAAAAATAGAGAACAAAAAAAATTTCCTTCCTCTCCGTTCGAACCCGATCCGAATTAGAATATTCTAAAATAAATGCGAAAAAACTCTAAAAATTAAAAAACATCATCCAGGCTTCATTTCAAGACGAAACGAGTCAGGACCGGACGAAAAATAGCGAACTAAAAAAATTTCCTCCCTATCCGTTCGAACCCGACCCGAATTAGAAAATTCAAAAATAAATGCGAAAAAATTCTAAAAATTAAAAAACATCATCCAGACTACATTTCAAGACGAAACGTGTCAAGACAGGCCGAAAAATAGAGAAGTAAAAAAATTTCCTTCCTATCCGTTCGAACCCGACCCGAATTAGAAAATTCAAAAATAAATACGAAAAAATTCTAAAAATTAGAAAACATCATCCAGACCTCATTTGAAGTCGAAACGGGTCAGGACAGACCAACAAATAGAGAACAAAAAAAAATTTCCTTCCTATCCGTTCGAACCCGACCCGAATTAGAAAATTCAAAAATAAATACGAAAAAATTCTAAAAATTAGAAAACATCGTCCAGGCCTCATTTGAAGTCGAAACGGGTCAGGACAGGCCGAAAAATAGAGAAGAAAAAAAATTTCCTTCCTATCCGTTCGAACCCGACCCGAATTATAAAATTCAAAAATAAATACGAAAAAATTCTAAAAATTAAAAAACATCATCCAGGCTACATTTCAAGTCGAAACGGGTCAGGAAAGGCCGAAAAATAGAGAAAAAAAAAAATTTGCTTCCTATCCTTTCGAACTCGACCCGAATTAGAATATTCAAAAATAAATGCGAAAAAATTCTAAAAATTAAAAAACATCATCCAGGTTTTATTTCAAGACGAAACGGGTCAGGACAAGCCGAAAAGTAGAGAAGAAAAAAAATTTTCTTCCTATCCGTTCGAACCCGACCCGAATTAGAAAATTCAAAAATAAATGCGAAGAAACTCTAAAAATAAAAAAGCATCGTCCAGGCTTTATTTCAAGACGAAACGAGTCAGGACAGGACGAAAAATAGCGAACTAAAAAAATTTCCTCCCTATCCGTTCGAACCCGACCCGAATTAGAAAATTCAAAAATAAATACGAAAAAATTCTAAAAATTAGAAAACATCATCCAGACCTCATTTGAAGTCGAAACGGGTCAGGACAGACCAACAAATAGAGAAGAAAAAAAATTTCCTTCCTATCCGTTCGAACCCGACCTGAATTAGAAAATTCAAAAATAAATACGAAAAAATTCTAAAAATTAAAAAACATCATCCAGGCTACATTTCAAGTCGAAACGGGTCAGGACAGGCCGAAAAATAGAGAGAAAAAAAAATTTCCTTCCTATCCGTTCGAACCCGGCCCGAATTAGAAAATTCTAAAATAAATGCGAAAAAATTCTAAAAATTAAAAAATATCATCCGGGCTTCATTTGAAGTCGAAACGGGTCAGGACAGGCCGAAAAATAGAGAGAAAAAAATTTCCTTCCTATTCGTTCGAACCCGGCCCGAATTAGAAAATTCTAAAATAAATGCGAAAAAATTCTAAAAATTAAAAAACATCATCCTGGCTTCATTTTAAGAGGAAACGGGTCAGGACAGACCGAAAAATAGAGAACAAAAAAAATTTCCTTCCTCTCCGTTCGAACCCGATCCGAATTAGAATATTCTAAAATAAATGCGAAAAAACTCTAAAAATTAAAAAACATCATCCAGGCTTCATTTCAAGACGAAACGAGTCAGGACCGGACGAAAAATAGCGAACTAAAAAAATTTCCTCCCTATCCGTTCGAACCCGACCCGAATTAGAAAATTCAAAAATAAATGCGAAAAAATTCTAAAAATTAAAAAACATCATCCAGACTACATTTCAAGACGAAACGTGTCAAGACAGGCCGAAAAATAGAGAAGTAAAAAAATTTCCTTCCTATCCGTTCGAACCCGACCCGAATTAGAAAATTCAAAAATAAATACGAAAAAATTCTAAAAATTAGAAAACATCATCCAGACCTCATTTGAAGTCGAAACGGGTCAGGACAGACCAACAAATAGAGAACAAAAAAAAATTTCCTTCCTATCCGTTCGAACCCGACCCGAATTAGAAAATTCAAAAATAAATACGAAAAAATTCTAAAAATTAGAAAACATCGTCCAGGCCTCATTTGAAGTCGAAACGGGTCAGGACAGGCCGAAAAATAGAGAAGAAAAAAAATTTCCTTCCTATCCGTTCGAACCCGACCCGAATTATAAAATTCAAAAATAAATACGAAAAAATTCTAAAAATTAAAAAACATCATCCAGGCTACATTTCAAGTCGAAACGGGTCAGGAAAGGCCGAAAAATAGAGAAAAAAAAAAATTTGCTTCCTATCCTTTCGAACTCGACCCGAATTAGAATATTCAAAAATAAATGCGAAAAAATTCTAAAAATTAAAAAACATCATCCAGGCTTTATTTCAAGACGAAACGGGTCAGGACAAGCCGAAAAGTAGAGAAGAAAAAAAATTTTCTTCCTATCCGTTCGAACCCGACCCGAATTAGAAAATTCAAAAATAAATGCGAAGAAACTCTAAAAATAAAAAAACATCGTCCAGGCTTTATTTCAAGACGAAACGGGTCAGGACAGGACGAAAAATAGCGAACTAAAAAAATTTCCTCCCTATCCGTTCGAACCCGACCCGAATTAGAAAATTCAAAAATAAATGCGAAAAAATTCTAAAAATTAAAAAACATCATCCAGACTACATTTCAAGACGAAACGTGTCAAGACAGGCCGAAAAATAGAGAAGAAAAAAAATTTCCTTCCTATCCGTTCGAACCCGACCCGAATTAGAAAATTCAAAAATAAATATGAAAAAATTCTAAAAATTAGAAAACATCATCCTGACCTCATTTGAAGCAGAAACGGGTCAGGACAGGCCGAAAAATAGAGAACAAAAAAAAATTTCCCTCCTATTCGTTCGAACCCGACCCGAATTAGAAAATTCAAAAATAAATACGAAAAAATTCTAAAAATTAGAAAACATCATCCAGGCCTCATTTGAAGTCGAAACGGGTCAGGACAGGCCGAAAAATAGAGAAGAAAAAAAATTTCCTTTCTATCCGTTCGAACCCAACCCGAATTAGAAAATTCAAAAATAAACACGAAAAAATTCTAAAAATTTAAAAACATCATCCAGGGTTCATTTGAAGGCGAAATGGGTCAGGACAAACCGAAAAATAGAGAACAAAAAAAATTTCCTTCCTATCCGTTCGAACCCGACCCGAATTAGAAAATTCAAAAATAAATGTAAAAAAATTTTAAAAATTAGAAAACATCATCCAGGCCTCATTTGAAGTCGAAACGGGTCAGGACAGGCCGAAAAATAGAGAACAAAAAAAATTTCCCTTCTCTCCGTTCGAACACGACCTGAGTTAGAAAATTCAAAAATAAATGCGGAAAAATTCTAAAATTTAAAAAATATCATCCAGGGTTCATTTGAAGACGAAACGGGTCAGGACAGGCCGATAAATAAGGAACAATAAAAATTTCCTTCCTATCCGTTCGAACCCGACCCGAATTAGAAAATTCAAAAATAAATGCAAAAAAATTTTTAAAATTAGAAAACATCATCCAGGCCTCATTTGAAGTCGAAACGGGTCAGGACAGGCCGAAAAATAGCGAACTAAAAAAATTTCCTCCCTATCCGGTCGAACCCGACCCGAATTAGAAAATTTAAAAATAAATGCGAAAAAATTCTTAAAATTAAAAAATATCATCCAGGGTTCATTTCAAGACGAAACGGGTCAGGACAGACCGAAAAATAGAGAACAAAAAAAATTTCCTTCTTCTCCGTTCGAACCCGACCCGAGTTAGAAAATTCGAAAATAAATGCGAAAAAATTCTAAAAATTAAAAAACATCATCCAGGGTACATTTGAAGACGAAACGGGTCAGGACAGGCCGATAAATAGAGAAGAAAAAAAATTTCCTCCCTATCCGTTCGAACCCGACCCGAATTAGAAAATTCAAAAAAAAAATTCGAAAAAATTCTAAAAATTAAAAAAGATCTCCTAGCTTTATTTGAAGTCGAAACGGGTCAGGACAGGCCGAAAAATAGAGAGAAAAAAAAATTTCCTTCCTATCCGTTCGACCCCGGCCCGAATTAGAAAATTCTAAAATAAATGCGAAAAAATTCTAAAAATTAAAAAACATCATCCTGGCTTCATTTCAAGTTGAAACGGGTCAGGACAGGCCGAAAAATAGAGAGAAAAAAATTTCCTTCCTATTCGTTCGAACCCGGCCCGAATTAGAAAATTCTAAAATAAATGCGAAAAAATTCTAAAAATTAAAAAACATCATCCTGGCTTCATTTTAAGAGGAAACGGGTCAGGACAGACCGAAAAATAGAGAACAAAAAAATTTCCTTCCTCTCCGTTCGAACCCGACCCGAGTTAGAAAATTCGAAAATAAATGCGAAAAAATTCTAAAAATTAAAAAACATCATCCAGGGTACATTTGAAGACGAAACGGGTCAGGACAGGCCGATAAATAGAGAAGAAAAAAAATTTCCTCCCTATCCGTTCGAACCCGACCCGAATTAGAAAATTCAAAAAAAAAATTCGAAAAAATTCTAAAAATTAAAAAAGATCTCCTAGCTTTATTTGAAGTCGAAACGGGTCAGGACAGGCCGAAAAATAGAGAGAAAAAAAAATTTCCTTCCTATCCGTTCGACCCCGGCCCGAATTAGAAAATTCTAAAATAAATGCGAAAAAATTCTAAAAATTATAAAACATCATCCTGGCTTCATTTCAAGTTGAAACGGGTCAGGACAGGCCGAAAAATAGAGAGAAAAAAATTTCCTTCCTATTCGTTCGAACCCGGCCCGAATTAGAAAATTCTAAAATAAATGCGAAAAAATTCTAAAAATTAAAAAACATCATCCTGGCTTCATTTTAAGAGGAAACGGGTCAGGACAGACCGAAAAATAGAGAACAAAAAAATTTCCTTCCTCTCCGTTCGAACCCGACCCGAGTTAGAAAATTCAAAAATAAATGCGAAAAAATTTTAAAAATTAAAAAACATCATCCAGGCTTCATTTCAAGACGAAACGTGTAAGGACAGGCCGAAAAATAGAGAAGAAAAAAAATTTCCTTCCTATCCGTTCGAACCCGACCCAAATTAGAAAATTCAAAAATAAATGCGAAAAAATTCTAAAAATTAAAAGACGTCATCCGGGCTTCATTTCGAGACGAAACGTGTCAGGACAGGCCGAAAAATAGAGAAGAAAAAAAATTTCCTTCCTATCCGTTCGAACCCGACCCGAATTAGAAAATTCAAAAATAAATACGAAAAAATTCAAAAAATTAAAAAACATCATCCAGGCTACATTTCAAGTCGAAACGGGTCAGGACAGGCCAAAAAATAGAGAACAAAAAAAATTTCCTTCCTATCCGTTCGAACCCGACCCGAATTAGAATATTCTAAAATAAATGCGAAAAAACTCTAAAAATTAAAAAACATCATCCAGGCTTCATTTCAAGACGAAACGAGGCAGGACAGGACGAAAAATAGCGAACTAAAAAAATTTCCTCCCTATCCGTTCGAACCCGACCCGAATTAGAAAATTCAAAAATAAATGCGAAAAAATTCTAAAAATTAAAAAACATCATCCAGGCTACATTTCAAGACGAAACGTGTCAAGACAGGCCGAAAAATAGAGAAGAAAAAAAATTTCCTTCCTATCCGTTCGAACCCGACCCGAATTAGAAAATTCAAAAATAAATACGAAAAAATTCTAAAAATTAGAAAACATCATCCAGTCCACATTTGAAGTCGAAACGGGTCAGGACAGACCAACAAATAGAGAAGAAAAAAAATTTCCTTCCTCTCCGTTCGAACCCGACCCGAATTAGAAAATTTAAAACTAAATACGAAAAAATTCTAAAAATTAAAAAACATCATCCAGGCTACATTTCAAGTCGAAACGGGTCAGGACAGGCCGAAAAATAGAGAGAAAAAAAAATTTCCTTCCTATCCGTTCGAACCCGGCCCGAATTAGAAAATTCTAAAATAAATGCGAAAAAATTCTAAAAATTAAAAAATATCATCCGGGCTTCATTTGAAATCGAAACGGGTCAGGACAGGCCGAAAAATAGAGAGAAAAAAATTTCCTTCCTATTCGTTCGAACCCGGCCCGAATTAGAAAATTCTAAAATAAATGCGAAAAAATTCTAAAAATTAAAAAACATCATCCAGACTACATTTCAAGACGAAACGTGTCAAGACAGGCCGAAAAATAGAGAAGAAAAAAAATTTCCTTCCTATCCGTTCGAACCCGACCCGAATTAGAAAATTCAAAAATAAATATGAAAAAATTCTAAAAATTAGAAAACATCATCCTGACCTCATTTGAAGCAGAAACGGGTCAGGACAGGCCGAAAAATAGAGAACAAAAAAAAATTTCCCTCCTATTCGTTCGAACCCGACCCGAATTAGAAAATTCAAAAATAAATACGAAAAAATTCTAAAAATTAGAAAACATCATCCAGGCCTCATTTGAAGTCGAAACGGGTCAGGACAGGCCGAAAAATAGAGAAGAAAAAAAATTTCCTTTCTATCCGTTCGAACCCAACCCGAATTAGAAAATTCAAAAATAAACACGAAAAAATTCTAAAAATTTAAAAACATCATCCAGGGTTCATTTGAAGGCGAAACGGGTCAGGACAAACCGAAAAATAGAGAACAAAAAAAATTTCCTTCCTATCCGTTCGAACCCGACCCGAATTAGAAAATTCAAAAATAAATGCAAAAAAATTTTAAAAATTAGAAAACATCATCCAGGCCTCATTTGAAGTCGAAACGGGTCAAGACAGGCCGAAAAATAGAGAACAAAAAAAATTTCCCTTCTCTCCGTTCGAACCCGACCTGAGTTAGAAAATTCAAAAATAAATGCGGAAAAATTCTAAAATTTAAAAAATATCATCCAGGGTTCATTTGAAGACGAAACGGGTCAGGACAGGCCGATAAATAAGGAACAATAAAAATTTCCTTCCTATCCGTTCGAACCCGACCCGAATTAGAAAATTCAAAAATAAATGCAAAAAAATTTTTAAAATTAGAAAACATCATCCAGGCCTCATTTGAAGTCGAAACGGGTCAGGACAGGCCGAAAAATAGCGAACTAAAAAAATTTCCTCCCTATCCGGTCGAACCCGACCCGAATTAGAAAATTTAAAAATAAATGCGAAAAAATTCTTAAAATTAAAAAATATCATCCAGGGTTCATTTCAAGACGAAACGGGTCAGGACAGACCGAAAAATAGAGAACAAAAAAAATTTCCTTCTTCTCCGTTCGAACCCGACCCGAATTAGAAAATTCAAAAATAAATGCGAAAAAATTCTAAAAATTAAAAAACATCATCCAGGGTACATTTGAAGACGAAACGGGTCAGGACAGGCCGATAAATAGAGAAGAAAAAAAATTTCCTCCCTATCCGTTCGAACCCGACCCGAATTAGAAAATTCAAAAAAAAAATGCGAAAAAATTCTAAAAATTAAAAAAGATCATCCTGGCTTTATTTGAAGTCGAAACGGGTCAGGACAGGCCGAAAAATAGAGAGAAAAAAAAATTTCCTTCCTATCCGTTCGACCCCGGCCCGAATTAGAAAATTCTAAAATAAATGCGAAAAAATTCTAAAAATTAAAAAACATCATCCTGGCTTCATTTCAAGTTGAAACGGGTCAGGACAGGCCGAAAAATAGAGAGAAAAAAATTTCCTTCCTATTCGTTCGAACCCGGCCCGAATTAGAAAATTCTAAAATAAATGCGAAAAAATTCTAAAAATTAAAAAACATCATCCTGGCTTCATTTTAAGAGGAAACGGGTCAGGACAGACCGAAAAATAGAGAACAAAAAAATTTCCTTCCTCTCCGTTCGAACCCGACCCGAGTTAGAAAATTCAAAAATAAATGCGAAAAAATTTTAAAAATTAAAAAACACCATCCAGGCTTCATTTCAAGACGAAACGTGTAAGGACAGGCCGAAAAATAGAGAAGAAAAAAAATTTCCTTCCTATCCGTTCGAACCCGACCCAAATTAGAAAATTCAAAAATAAATGCGAAAAAATTCTAAAAATTAAAAAACGTCATCCGGGCTTCATTTCGAGACGAAACGTGTCAGGACAGGCCGAAAAATAGAGAGGAAAAAAAATTTCCTTTCTATCCGTTCGAACCCGACCCGAATTAGAAAATTCAAAAATAAATACGAAAAAATTCAAAAAATTAAAAAACATCATCCAGGCTACATTTCAAGTCGAAACGGGTCAGGACAGGCCAAAAAATGGAGAACAAAAAAAATTTCCTTCCTATCCGTTCGAACCCGACCCGAATTAGAATATTCTAAAATAAATGCGAAAAAACTCTAAAAATTAAAAAACATCATCCAGGCTTCATTTCAAGACGAAACGAGGCAGGACAGGACGAAAAATAGCGAACTAAAAAAATTTCCTCCCTATCCGTTCGAACCCGACCCGAATTAGAAAATTCAAAAATAAATGCGAAAAAATTCTAAAAATTAAAAAACATCATCCAGGCTACATTTCAAGACGAAACGTGTCAAGACAGGCCGAAAAATAGAGAAGAAAAAAAATTTCCTTCCTATCCGTTCGAACCCGACCCGAATTAGAAAATTCAAAA
Organism: Quercus robur; assembly: GCF_932294415.1. Taxonomy (NCBI): domain Eukaryota; kingdom Viridiplantae; phylum Streptophyta; class Magnoliopsida; order Fagales; family Fagaceae; genus Quercus; species Quercus robur. The sequence goes on from NC_065535.1 coordinate 43,792,823, forward strand.
ATAAATACGAAAAAATTCTAAAAATTAGAAAACATCATCCAGGCCTCATTTGAAGTCGAAACGGGTCAGGACAGACCAACAAATAGAGAAGAAAAAAAATTTCCTTCCTATCCGTTCGAACCCGACCTGAATTAGAAAATTCAAAAATAAATACGAAAAAATTCAAAAAATTAAAAAACATCATCCAGGCTACATTTCAAGTCGAAACGGGTCAGGACAGGCCGAAAAATAGAGAGAAAAAAAAATTTCCTTCCTATCCGTTCGAACCCGGCCCGAATTAGAAAATTCTAAAATAAATGCGAAAAAATTCTAAAAATTAAAAAACATCATCCTGGCTTCATTTGAAGTCGAAACGGGTCAGGACAGGCCGAAAAATAGAGAGAAAAAAATTTCCTTCCTATTCGTTCGAACCCGGCCCGAATTAGAAAATTCTAAAATAAATGCGAAAAAATTCTAAAAATTAAAAAACATCATCCTGGCTTCATTTTAAGAGGAAACGGGTCAGGACAGACCGAAAAATAGAGAACAAAAAAAATTTCCTTCCTCTCCGTTCGAACCCGATCCGAATTAGAATATTCTAAAATAAATGCGAAAAAACTCTAAAAATTAAAAAACATCATCCAGGCTTCATTTCAAGACGAAACGAGTCAGGACCGGACGAAAAATAGCGAACTAAAAAAATTTCCTCCCTATCCGTTCGAACCCGACCCGAATTAGAAAATTCAAAAATAAATGCGAAAAAATTCTAAAAATTAAAAAACATCATCCAGACTACATTTCAAGACGAAACGTGTCAAGACAGGCCGAAAAATAGAGAAGTAAAAAAATTTCCTTCCTATCCGTTCGAACCCGACCCGAATTAGAAAATTCAAAAATAAATACGAAAAAATTCTAAAAATTAGAAAACATCATCCAGACCTCATTTGAAGTCGAAACGGGTCAGGACAGACCAACAAATAGAGAACAAAAAAAAATTTCCTTCCTATCCGTTCGAACCCGACCCGAATTAGAAAATTCAAAAATAAATACGAAAAAATTCTAAAAATTAGAAAACATCGTCCAGGCCTCATTTGAAGTCGAAACGGGTCAGGACAGGCCGAAAAATAGAGAAGAAAAAAAATTTCCTTCCTATCCGTTCGAACCCGACCCGAATTATAAAATTCAAAAATAAATACGAAAAAATTCTAAAAATTAAAAAACATCATCCAGGCTACATTTCAAGTCGAAACGGGTCAGGAAAGGCCGAAAAATAGAGAAAAAAAAAATTTGCTTCCTATCCTTTCGAACTCGACCCGAATTAGAATATTCTAAAATAAATGCGAAAAAATTCTAAAAATTAAAAAACATCATCCAGGCTTTATTTCAAGACGAAACGGGTCAGGACAAGCCGAAAAGTAGAGAAGAAAAAAAATTTTCTTCCTATCCGTTCGAACCCGACCCGAATTAGAAAATTCAAAAATAAATGCGAAGAAACTCTAAAAATAAAAAAACATCGTCCAGGCTTTATTTCAAGACGAAACGAGTCAGGACAGGACGAAAAATAGCGAACTAAAAAAATTTCCTCCCTATCCGTTCGAACCCGACCCGAATTAGAAAATTCAAAAATAAATGCGAAAAAATTCTAAAAATTAAAAAACATCATCCAGACTACATTTCAAGACGAAACGTGTCAAGACAGGCCGAAAAATAGAGAAGAAAAAAAATTTCCTTCCTATCCGTTCGAACCCGACCCGAATTAGAAAATTCAAAAATAAATATGAAAAAATTCTAAAAATTAGAAAACATCATCCTGACCTCATTTGAAGCAGAAACGGGTCAGGACAGGCCGAAAAATAGAGAACAAAAAAAAATTTCCCTTCTCTCCGTTCGAACCCGACCTGAGTTAGAAAATTCAAAAATAAATGCGGAAAAATTCTAAAATTTAAAAAATATCATCCAGGGTTCATTTGAAGACGAAACGGGTCAGGACAGGCCGATAAATAAGGAACAATAAAAATTTCCTTCCTATCCGTTCGAACCCGACCCGAATTAGAAAATTCAAAAATAAATGCAAAAAAATTTTTAAAATTAGAAAACATCATCCAGGCCTCATTTGAAGTCGAAACGGGTCAGGACAGGCCGAAAAATAGCGAACTAAAAAAATTTCCTTCCTATCCGTTCGAACCCGACCCGAATTAGAAAATTCAAAAATAAATATGAAAAAATTCTAAAAATTAGAAAACATCATCCTGACCTCATTTGAAGCAGAAACGGGTCAGGACAGGCCGAAAAATAGAGAACAAAAAAAAATTTCCCTCCTATTCGTTCGAACCCGACCCGAATTAGAAAATTCAAAAATAAATACGAAAAAATTCTAAAAATTAGAAAACATCATCCAGGCCTCATTTGAAGTCGAAACGGGTCAGGACAGGCCGAAAAATAGAGAAGAAAAAAAATTTCCTTTCTATCCGTTCGAACCCAACCCGAATTAGAAAATTCAAAAATAAACACGAAAAAATTCTAAAAATTTAAAAACATCATCCAGGGTTCATTTGAAGGCGAAACGGGTCAGGACAAACCGAAAAATAGAGAACAAAAAAAATTTCCTTCCTATCCGTTCGAACCCGACCCGAATTAGAAAATTCAAAAATAAATGCAAAAAAATTTTAAAAATTAGAAAACATCATCCAGGCCTCATTTGAAGTCGAAACGGGTCAGGACAGGCCGAAAAATAGAGAACAAAAAAAATTTCCCTTCTCTCCGTTCGAACCCGACCTGAGTTAGAAAATTCAAAAATAAATGCGGAAAAATTCTAAAATTTAAAAAATATCATCCAGGGTTCATTTGAAGACGAAACGGGTCAGGACAGGCCGATAAATAAGGAACAATAAAAATTTCCTTCCTATCCGTTCGAACCCGACCCGAATTAGAAAATTCAAAAATAAATGCAAAAAAATTTTAAAAATTAGAAAACATCATACAGGCCTCATTTGAAGTCGAAACGGGTCAGGACAGGCCGAAAAATAGAGAACAAAAAAAAATTTCCTTCTTATCCGTTCGAACCCGACCCGAATTAGAAAATTCAAAAATAAATACGAAAAAATTCTAAAAATTAGAAAACATCATCCTGGCCTCATTTGAAGTCGAAACGGGTCAGGACAGGCCGAAAAATAGAGAAGAAAAAAAATTTCCATCCTATCCGTTCGAACCCGACCCGAATTAGAAAATTCAAAAATAAATACGAAAAAATTCTAAAAATTAAAAAACATCATCCAGGCTACATTTCAAGTCGAAACGGGTCAGGAAAGGCCGAAAAATAGAGAAAAAAAAAATTTCCTTCCTATCCTTTTGAACTCGACCCGAATTAGAATATTCTAAAATAAATGCGAAAAAATTCTAAAAATTAAAAAACATCATCCAGGCTTTATTTCAAGACGAAACGGGTCAGGACAGGACGAAAAATAGCGAACTAAAAAAATTTCCTCCCTATCCGTTCGAACCCGACCCGAATTAGAAAATTCCAAAATAAATGCGAAAAAATTCTAAAAATTAAGAAACATCATCCAGACTACATTTCAAGACGAAACGTGTCAAGACAGGCCGAAAAATAGAGAAGAAAAAAAATTTCCTTCATATCCGTTCGAACCCGACCCGAATTAGAAAATTCAAAAATAAATGCGAAAAAATTCTAAAAATTAGAAAACATCATCCAGGCCACATTTGAAGTCGAAACGGGTCAGGACAGGCCGAAAAATAGAGAACAAAAAAAAATTTCCTTCCTATCCGTTCGAACCCGACCCGAATTAGAAAATTCAAAAATAAATACGAAAAAATTCTAAAAATTAGAAAACATCATCCAGGCCTCATTTGAAGTCGAAACGGGTCAGGACAGGCCGAAAAATAGAGAAGAAAAAAAATTTCCTTCCTATCCGTTCGAACCCGACCTGAATTAGAAAATTCAAAAATAAATACGAAAAAATTCTAAAAATTTAAAAACATCATCCAGGCTTCATTTGTAGTGGAAACGGGTCAGGACAAGCCGAAAAATAGAGAACAAAAAAAATTTACTTCCTATCCGTTCAAACCCGACCCGAATTAGAAAATTCAAAAATAAATGCAAAAAAAATTTAAAAATTAGAAAACATCATCCAAGCCTCATTTGAAGTAGAAACGGGTCAGGACAGACCGAAAAATAGAGAACAAAAAAAATTTCCCTCCTCTCCGTTCGAACCCGACCCAAGTTAGAAAATTCAAAAATAAATGCGGAAAAATTCTAAAATTTAAAAAACACCATCCAGGGTTCATTTGAAGACGAAACGGGTCAGGACAGGCCGATAAATAAGGAACAATAAAAATTTCCTTCCTATCCGTTCGAACCGGACCCGAAATAGAAAATTCAAAAATAAATGCAAAAAAATTCTAAAAATTAGAAAACATCATCCAGGCCTCATTTGAAGTCGAAACGGGTCAGGACAGGCCGATAAATAGGGAACAAAAAAAATTTCCTTCCTATCAGTTCGAACCCGACCCGAAATAGAAAATTAAAAAATAAATGCAAAAAAATTTTAAAAATTAGAAAATTTCATACAGGCCTCGTTTGAAGTCGAAACGGGTCAGGACATGCCGAAAAATAGAGAACAAAAAAAATTTCCAACCTATCCGTTCAAACCCGACCCAAATTATAAAATTCAAAAACAAATGCAAAAAAAATTTTAAAAATTAGAAAACATCATCCAGGCCTCATTTGAAGTCGAAACGGGTCAGGACAGGCCGAAAAATAGAGAACGAAAAAAATTTCCTTCCTTTACTTTCGAAGAAGACCCGAATTACAAATTTCAAAAATAAATGCGTAAAAATTCTAAAAATTAAAAAATATCATCTAGGGTTCATTTGAATACGAAACGGGTCAGGACAGGCCGATAAATAGAGAACAAAAAAAATTTCCTTACGATCCGTTCGAACCCGACCCGAATTAGAAAATTCAAAAATAAATGCAAAAAAATTTTAAAAATTAGAAAACATCATCCAGGCCTCATTTGAAGTCGAAACGGGTCAGGACAGGCCGAAAAATAGTGAACTAAAAAAATTTCCTTCCTATCCGTTCGAACCCGACCTGAATTAGAAAATTTAAAAATAAATGCGAAAAAATTCTAAAAATTAAAAAACATCATCCAGGGTTCATTTCAAGACGAAACCGGTCCGGACAGGTCGAAAAATAGAGAACAGAAAGAATTTCCTTCCTCTCCGTTCGAACCCGACTCGAGTTAGAAAATTCAAAAATAAATGCGAAAAAATTCTAAAAATTAAAAAACATCATCAAGGGTTCATTTGAAGACGAAACAGGTCAGGACAGGCCGATAAATAGAGAACAAAAAAAAATTCCTCCCTATCCATTCGAACCCGACCCGAATTAGAAAATTCAAAAATAAATGCAAAAAAATTCTAAAAATTAAAAAACATCATCCAGGCTTCATTTCCAGTCGAAACGGGTCAGGACAGGCCGAAAAATAGAGAAAAAAAAAATTTCCTTCCTTTACTTTCGAAGCTGACCCGAATTACAAAATTCAAAAATAAATGCGAAAAAATTCTAAAAATTAAAAAAAAATCATCCAAGCTACATTTCAAGTCGAAACGGGTCAGGACAGGCCGAAAAATAGAGAAGAAAAAAAATTTCGTTCCTCTCCGTTCGAACCCGACCCGGATAAGAAAATTCTAAAATAAATGCGAAAAAATTCTAAAAATTAAAAAACATCATCCAGACTTCATTTGAAGTCGAAAAGGGTCAGGACAAGCCGAAAAATAAAGAACAAAAAAAATTTCCTTCCTATCCGTTCGAACCCGACCCGAATTAGAAAATTCAAAAATAAATGCGAAAAAATTTTTAAAATTAGAAAACATCATCCAGGCCTCATTTGAAGTCGAAACGGGTCAGGACAGGCCGAAAAATAGAGAACAAAAAAAATTTCCTTCCTCTCCGTTCGAACCCGACCCGAGTTAGAAAATTCAAAAATAAATGCGAAAAAATTCTAAAATTTAAAAAACATCATCCAGGGTTCATTTGAAGACGAAACGGGTCAGGACAGGCCGATAAATAGATAACAAAAAAAATTTCCTTCCTATCCGTTCGAACCCGACCTGAATTAGAAAATTCAAAAATAAATGCAAAAAAATTTTCAAAATTAGAAAACATCATCCAGGCCTCATTTGAAGTCGAAACGGGTCAGGACAGGCCGAAAAATAGAGAACAAAAAAAATTTCCTTCCTATCCGTTCGAGCCCGACCCGAATTAGAAGATTCGAAAATAAATGCACAAAAATTTTAAAAATTAGAAAACATCATCCAGGCCTCATTTGAAGTCGAAACGGGTCAGGACAGGCCGAAAAATAGAGAACAAAAAAAATTTCCTTCCTTTACTTTCGAAGCCGACCCGGATTACAAAATTCGAAAATAAATGCGAAAAAATTCTAAAAATTAAAAAACATCATCCAGGCTACATTTCAAGTCGAAACGGGTCATGACAGGCCGAAAAATAGCGAACTAAAAAAATTTCCTCCCTATTCGTTCGAACCCGACCCGAATTAGAAAATTTAAAAATAAATGCGAAAAAATTCTAAAAATTAAAAAACATCATCCAGGGTTCATTTCAAGACGAAACGGGTCAGGACAAGTCGAAAAATAGAGAACAAAAAAAATTTCCTTCCTCTCCGTTCGAACCCGACCCGAGTTAGAAAATTCAAAAATAATTTGAAAAAATTCTAAAAATTAAAAAACATCATCCAGGCTTCATTTCCAGTCGAAACGGGTCAGGACAGGCCGAAAAATAGAGAACAAAAAAAATTTCCTTCCTTTACTTTCGAAGCCGACCCGAATTACAAAATTCAAAAATAAATGATAAAAAATTCTAAAAATTAAAAAACATCATCCAGGCAATACATTTCAAGTCGAAACGGGTCAGGACAGGCCGAAAAATAGCGAACTAAAAAAATTTCCTCCCTATCCGTTCGAACTCGACCCGAATTAGAAAATTTAAAGATAAAGGCGAAAAAATTCTTAAAATTAAAAAACATCATCCAGGGTTCATTTCAAGACGAAACGGGTCAGGACAGACCGAAAAATAGAGAACAAAAAAAATTTCCTTCATCTCCGTTCGAACCCGACCCCAGTTAGAAAATTCGAAAATAAATGCGAAGAAATTCTAAAAATTAAAAAACATCGTCCAGGGTTCATTTGAAGACAAAACAGGTCAGGACAGACCGATAAATAGAGAACAAAAAAGATTTCCTCCCTATCCGTTCGAACCCGACCCGAATTAGAAAATTCAAAAATAAATGCGAAAAAATTCTAAAAATTAAAAAACATCATCCAGGCTTCATTTTAAGTCGAAACGGGTCAGGAAAGGTCGAAAAATAGAGAACAAAAAATATTTCCTTCCAATCCTTTCGAACTCGACCCGAATTAGAATATTCTAAAATAAATGCGAAAAAATTCTAAATTTTAAAAAACATCATCCAGGGTACATTTGAAGACGAAACGGGTCAGGACAGGCCGATAAATAGAGAAGAAAAAAAATTTCCTCCATATCCGTTCGAACCCGCCCCGAATTAGAAAATTCAAAAATAAATGCGAAAAAATTCTAAAAATTAAAAAACATCATCCTGGCTTTATTTGAAGTCGAAACGGGTCAGGACAGGCCGAAAAATATAGAGAAAAAAAAAATTTCCTTCCTATCCGTTCGAACCCGGCCCGAATTAGATAATTCTAATATAAATGCGAAAAAATTCTAAAAATTAAAAAAGATCATCCTGGCTTCATTTTAAGAGGAAACGGGTCAGGACAGACCGAAAAATAGAGAACAAAAAAAATTTCCTTCCTCTCCGTTCGAACCCGACCCAAGTTAGAAAATTCAAAAATAAATGCGAAAAAATTCTAAAATTTAAAAAACATCATCCAGGCTACATTTCAAGTCGAAACGGGTCAGGACAGGCCTAAAAATAGAGAACAAAAAAAATTTCCTCCCTATCCGTTCGAATCCGACCCGAATTAGAAAATTCAAAAATAAATGCGAAAAAATTCTAAAAATTAAAAAACATCATCCAGGCTTCATTTCAAGATGAAACGTGTCATGACAGGCCGAAAAATAGAGAAGAAAAAAAATTTCCTTCCTATCCGTTCGAACTCGACCCGAATTAGAAAATTCAAAAATAAATACGAAAAAAATCTAAAAATTAGAAAACATCATCCAGGCCTTATTTGAAGTCGAAACAAGTCAGGACAGGCCGAAAAATAGTGAACAAAAAAAAATTTCCTTCTTATCCGTTCGAACCCGACCCGAATTAGAAAATTCAAAAATAAATACGAAAAAATTCTAAAAATTAGAAAACATCATCCAGGCCTCATTTGAAGTCGAAACGGGTAGGCCGAAAAATAGAGAAGAAAAAAAATTTCCTTCCTATCCGTTCGAACCCGACCCGAATTAGAAAATTCAAAAATAAATACGAAAAAATTCTAAAAATTAAAAAACATCATCCAGGCTACATTTCAAGTCGAAACGGGTCAGGACAGGCCGAAAAATAGAGAAAAAAAAAATTTCCTTCCTCTCCGTTCGAACCCGACCCTAGTTAGAAAATTAAAAAATAAATGCGAAAAAATTCTAAAATTTGAAAAACATCATCCAAGGTTCATTAGAAGACGAAACGGGTCAGGGCAGGCCGATAAATAGAGAACAAAAAAAATTTCCTTCCTATCCGTTCGAACCCGACCCGAATTAGAAAATTCAAAAATAAAAACGAAAAAATTCAAAAAATTAAAAAAACATCATCCAGGCTACATTTCAAGTCGAAACGGGTCAGGACAGGCCTAAAAATAGAGAACAAAAAAAATTTCCTTCCTCTCCGTTCGAACCCGACCCGAGTTACAAAATTCAAAAATAAATGCAAAAAAATTTTAAAATTAAAAAACATCATCCAGGCTTCATTTCAAGACGAAACGTGTCAAGACAGGCCGAAAAATAGAGAAGAAAAAAAATTTCCTTCCTATCCTTTCGAACCCGACACGAAATAGAAAATTCAAAAATAAATGCGAAAAAATTCTAAAAATTAAAAAACATCATCCAGGCTTCATTTCCAGTCGAAACGGGTCAGGACAGGCCGAAAAATAGCGAACAAAAAAAATTTCCTTCCTTTACTTTCGAAGCCGACCCGAATTACAAAATTAAAAAATAAATGCGAAAAAATTCTAAAAATTAAAAAACATCATCCAAGCTACATTTCAAGTCGAACGGGTCAGGACAGGCCAAAAAATAGAGAAGAAAGAAATTTTCCTTCCTCTCCGTTCGAACCCGACCCGAATTAGAAAATTCTAAAATAAATGCGAAAAAATTCTAAAAATTATAAAACATCATCCAGACATCATTTCAAGTCGAAACGGATCAGGAAAGGCTGAAAAATAGAGAAGAAAAAAAATTTGCTTCCTATCCGTTCGAACCCGACCCGAAACAGAAAATTCAAAAATAAATGCGAAAAAATTCTAAAAATTAAAAAACATCATCCAGGCTTCATTTCAAGACGAAAAGTGTCAGGACAGGCCGAAAAATAGAGAAGAAAAAAACATTTTCCTTCCTATCCGTTCGAACCCGACCCGGATTAGAAAATTCAAAAATAAATACGAAAAAATTCAAAAAATTAAAAAACATCATCCAGGCTACATTTCAAGTCGAAACGGGTCAGGACAGGCCAGAAAATAGGGAACAAAAAAAATTTCCTTCCAATCCGTTTGAACCCGACCCGAATTAGAATATTCTAAAATAAATGCGAAAAAATTCTAAAAATTAAAAAACATCATCCAGGCTTCATTTCAAGACGAAACAGGTCAGGACTGGCCGAAAAATAGCGAACTAAAAAAATTTCCTCCCTATCCGTTCGAATCCGACCCGAATTAGAAAATTCAAAAATAAATGCGAAAAAATTCTAAAAATTAAAAAACATCATCCAGGCTTCATTTCAAGACGAAACGTGTCATGACAGGCCGAAAAATAGAGAAGAAAAAAAATTTCCTTCCTATCCGTTCGAACTCGACCCGAATTAGAAAATTCAAAAATAAATACGAAAAAATTCTAAAAATTAGAAAACATCATCCAGGCCTCATTTGAAGTCGAAACGAGTCAGGACAGGCCGAAAAATAGTGAACAAAAAAAAATTTCCTTCCTATCCGTTCGAACCCGACCCGAATTAGAAAATTCAAAAATAAATACGAAAAAATTCTAAAAATTAGAAAACATCATCCAGGCCTCATTTGAAGTCGAAACGGGTAGGCCGAAAAATAGAGAAGAAAAAAAATTTCCTTCCTATCCGTTCGAACCCGACCCGAATTAGAAAATTCAAAAATAAATACGAAAAATTCTAAAAATTTAAAAACATCATCCAGGCTACATTTCAAGTCGAAACGGGTTAGGACAGGCCGAAAAATAGAGAAAAAAAAAATTTCCTTCCTCTCCATTCGAACCCGACCCTAGTTAGAAAATTAAAAAATAAATGCGAAAAAATTCTAAAATTTGAAAAACATCATCCAAGGTTCATTTGTAGACGAAACGGGTTAGGACAGGCCGATAAATAGAGAACAAAAAAAATTTCCTTCCTATCCGTTCGAACCCGACCCGAATTAGAAAATTCAAAAATAAATACGAAAAAATTCAAAAAATTAAAAAACATCATCCAGGCCACATTTCAAGTCGAAACGGGTCAGGACAGTCCTAAAAATAGAGAACAAAAAAAATTTCCTTCCTATCCGTTCGAACCCGACCCGAATTAGAATATTCTAAAATAAATGCGAAAAAATTCTAAAAATTAAAAAATATCATCCAGGCTTCATTTCAAGACGAAACAGGTCAGGACAGGCCGAAAAATAGCGAACTAAAAAAATTTCCTCCCTATCCGTTCGAATCCGACCCGAATTAGAAAATTCAAAAATAAATGCGAAAAAATTCTAAAAATTAAAAAACATCATCCAGGCTTCATTTCAAGACGAAACGTGTCAAGACAGGCCGAAAAATAGAGAAGAAAAAAAATTTCCTTCCTATCCGTTCGAACCAGACCCGAATTAGAAAATTCAAAAATAAATACGAAAAAATTCTGAAAATTAGAAAACATCATCCAGGTCTCATTTGAAGTCGAAACGAGTCAGGACAAGCCGAAAAATAGTGAACAAAAAAAAATTTCCTTCTTATCCGTTCGAACCCGACCCGAATTAGAAAATTCAAAAATAAATACGAAAAAATTCTATAAATTAGAAAACATCATCCAGGCCTCATTTGAAGTCGAAACGGGTAGGCCAAAAAATAGAGAAGAAAAAAAATTTCCTTCCTATCCGTTCGAACCCGACCCAAATTAGAAAATTCAAAAATAAATACGAAAAAATTCTAAAAATTAAAAAACATCATCCAGGCTACATTTCAAGTCGAAACGGGTCAGGACAGGCCGAAAAATAGAGAAAAAAAAAATTTCCTTCCTCTCCGTTCGAACCCGACCCTAGTTAGAAAATTAAAAAATAAATGCGAAAAAATTCTAAAATTTGAAAAACATCATCCAAGGTTCATTAGAAGACGAAACGGGTCAGAACAGGCCGATAAATAGAGAACAAAAAAAATTTCCTTCCTATCCGTTCGAACCCGACCCGAATTAGAAAATTCAAAAATAAATACGAATAAATTCTAAAAATTAGAAAACATCATCCAGGCCTCATTTGAAGTGGAAACGAGTCAGGACAGGCCGAAAAATAGTGAACAAAAAAAAATTTCCTTCCTATCCGTTCGAACCCGACCCGAATTAGAAAATTCAAAAATAAATACGAAAAAATTCTTAAAATTAGAAAACATCATCCAGGCCTCATTTGAAATCGAAACGGGTAGGCCGAAAAATAGAGAAGAAAAAAAATTTCCTTCCTATCCGTTCGAACCCGACCCGAATTAGAAAATTCAAAAATAAATACGAAAAAATTCTAAAAATTAAAAAACATCATCCAAGCTACATTTCAAGTCGAAACGGGTCAGGACAGGCCGAAAAATAGAGAAAAAAAAAAATTTCCTTCCTCTCCATTCGAACCCGACCCTAGTTAGAAAATTAAAAAATAAATGCGAAAAAATTCTAAAATTTGAAAAACATCATCCAAGGTTCATTTGAAGACGAAACGGGTTAGAACAGGCCGATAAATAGAGAACAAAAAAAATTTCCTTCCTATCCGTTCGAACCCGACCCGAATTAGAAAATTCAAAAATAAATACGAAAAAATTCAAAAAATTAAAAAACATCACCCAGGCCACATTTCAAGTCGAAACGGGTCAGGACAGTCCTAAAAATAGAGAACAAAAAAAATTTCCTTCCTATCCGTTCGAACCCGACCCGAATTAGAATATTCTAAAATAAATGCGAAAAAATTCTAAAAATTAAAAAATATCATCCAGGCTTCATTTCAAGACGAAACAGGTCAGGACAGGCCGAAAAATAGCGAACTAAAAAAATTTCCTCCTTATCCGTTCGAATCCGACCCGAATTAGAAAATTCAAAAATAAATGCGAAAAAATTCTAAAAATTAAAAAACATCATCCAGGCTTCATTTCAAGACGAAACGTGTCAAGACAGGCCGAAAAATAGAGAAGAAAAAAAATTTCCTTCCTATCCGTTCGAACCAGACCCGAATTAGAAAATTCAAAAATAAATACGAAAAAATTTTGAAAATTAGAAAACATCATCCAGGTCTCATTTGAAGTCGAAACGAGTCAGGACAGACCGAAAAATAGTGAACAAAAAAAAATTTCCTTCTTATCCGTTCGAACCCGACCCGAATTAGAAAATTCAAAAATAAATACGAAAAAATTATATAAATTAGAAAACGTCATCCAGGCCTCATTTGAAGTCGAAACGGGCAGGCCGAAAAATAGAGAAGAAAAAAAATTTCCTTCCTATCCGTTCGAACCCGACCCGAATTAGAAAATTCAAAAATAAATACGAAAAAATTCTAAAAATTAAAAAACATCATCCAGGCTACATTTCAAGTCGAAACGGGTCAGGACAGGCCGAAAAATAGAGAAAAAAAAAATTTCCTTCCTCTCCGTTCGAACCCGACCCTAGTTAGAAAATTAAAAAATAAATGCGAAAAAATTCTAAAATTTGAAAAACATCATCCAAGGTTCATTAGAAGACGAAACGGGTCAGGACAGGCCGATAAATAGAGAACAAAAAAAATTTCCTTCCTATCCGTTCGAACCCGACCCGAATTAGAAAATTCAAAAATAAATACGAAAAAATTCAAAAAATTAAAAAACATCCTCCAGGCTACATTTCAAGTCGAAACGTGTTAGGACAGGCCTAAAAATAGAGAACAAAAAAAATTTCCTTCCTCTCCGTTCGAACCCGACCCGAGTTACAAAATTCAAAAATAAATGCGAAAAAATTTTAAAATTAAAAAACATCACCCAGGCTTCATTTCAAGACGAAACGTGTCAGGACAGGCCGAAAAATAGAGAAGAAAAAAAATTTCCTTCCTATCTGTTCGAACCCGACCCGAAATAGAAAATTCAAAAATAAATGCGAAAAAATTCTAAAAATTAAAAAACATCATCCAGGCTTCATTTCAAGACGAAACGTGTCAGGACAGGCCGAAAAATAGAGAAGAAAAAAAATTTCTTTCCTATCCGTTCGAACCCGACCCGAATTAGAAAATTCAAAAATAAATGCGAGAAAATTCTAAAAATTAAAAAACATCATCCAGGCTTCATTTCCAGTCGAAACGGGTCAGGACAGGCCGAAAAATAGAGAACAAAAAAAATTTCCTTCCTTTACTTTCGAAGCCGACCCGAATTACAAAATTAAAAAATAAATGCGAAAAAATTCTAAAAATTAAAAAACATCGTCCAAGCTACATTTCAAGTCGAAACGGGTCAGGACAGGCCAAAAAATAGAGGAGAAAAAAAATTTCCTTCCTCTCCGTTCGAACCCGACCCGAATTAGAAAATTCTAAAATAAATGCGAAAAAATTCTAAAAATTATAAAACATCATCCAGGCATCATTTCAAGTCGAAACGGATCAGGAAAGGATGAAAAATAGAGAAGAAAAAAAATTTCCTTCCTATCCGTTCGAACCCGACCCGAATTAGAAAATTCAAAAATAAATGCGAAAAAATTCTAAAAATTAAAAAACATCATCCAGGCTTCATTTCAAGACGAAACGTGTCAGGACAGGCCGAAAAATAGAGAAGAAAAAAAAAATTTCCTTCCTATCCGTTCGAACCCGACCCGAATTAGAAAATTCAAAAATAAATACGAAAAAATTCAAAAAATTAAAAAACATCATCCAGACTACATTTCAAGTCGAAACGGGTCAGGACAGGCCAAAAAATAGGGAACAAAAAAAATTTACTTCCTATCCGTTTGAACCCGACCCGAATTAGAATATTCTAAAATAAATGCGAAAAAATTCTAAAAATTAAAAAACATCATCCAGGCTTCATTTCAAGACGAAACAGGTCAGGACTGGCCGAAAAATAGCGAACTAAAAAAATTTCCTCCCTATCCGTTCGAATCCGACCCGAATTAGAAAATTCAAAAATAAATGCGAAAAAATTCTAAAAATTAAAAAACATCATCCAGGCTTCATTTCAAGACGAAACGTGTCATGACAGGCCGAAAAATAGAGAAGAAAAAAAATTTCCTTCCTATCCGTTCGAACTCGACCCGAATTAGAAAATTCAAAAATAAATACGAAAAAATTCTAAACATTAGAAAACATCATTCAGGCCTCATTTGAAGTCGAAACGAGTCAGGACAAGCCGAAAAATAGTGAACAAAAAAAAATTTCCTTCCTATCCGTTCGAACCCGACCCGAATTAGAAAATTCAAAAATAAATACGAAAAAATTCTAAAAATTAGAAAACATCATCCAGGCCTCATTTGAAGTCGAAACGGGTAGGCCGAAAAATAAAGAAGAAAAAAAATTTCCTTCCCATCCGTTCGAACCCGATCCGAATTAGAAAATTAAAAAATAAATACGAAAAAATTCTAAAAATTAAAAAACATCATCCAGGCTACATTTCAAGTCGAAACGGGTCAGGACAGGCCAAAAAATAGAGAAAAAAAAATTTCCTTCCTCCCCATTCGAACCCGACCCTAGTTAGAAAATTAAAAAATAAATGCGAAAAAATTCTAAAATTTGAAAAACATCATCCAAGGTTCATTTGAAGACGAAACGGGTCGGGACAGGCCGATAAATAAAGAACAAAAAAAATTTCCTTCCTATCCGTTCGAACCCGACCCGAATTAGAAAATTCAAAAATAAATGCGAAAAAATTCAAAAAATTAAAAAACATCATCCAGGCTACATTTCAAGTCGAAACGGGTCAGGACAGGCCGAAAAATAGCGAACTAAAAAAATTTCCCCCCTATCCGTTCGAATCCGACCCGAATTAGAAAATTCAAAAATAAATGCGAAAAAATTCTAAAAATTAAAAAACATCATCCAGGCTTCATTTCAAGACGAAACGTGTCAAGACTGGCCGAAAAATAGAGAAGAAAAAAAATTTTCTTCCAATCCGTTCAAACCCGACTCGAATTAGAAAATTCAAAAATAAATGCGAAAAAATTCTAAAAATTAAAAAACATCATCCAGACTTCATTTGAAGTTGAAACGGGTTAGGACAGGCCAAAAAATAAAGAACAAAAAAAATTTCCTCCCTATCCGTTCGAACTCGACCAGAACTAGAAAATTAAAAAATAAAAGAAAAAATTTTAAAAATTAGAAAACATCATCCAGGCCTCATTTGAAGTCGAAACGGGTCAGGACAGGCCGAAAAATAGAGAACAAAAAAAATTTCCTCCCTTTACTTTCGAAGCCGACCCGAATTACAAAATTCAAAAAGGAATGCCAAAAAATTCTAAAAATTAGAAAACATCATCCAGGCCTCATTTGAAGTCGAAACGAGTCAGGACAGGCCGAAAAATTGTGAACAAAAAAAATTTCCTTCCTATCCGTTCGAACCCGACCCGAATTAGAAAATTCAAAAATAAATGCGAAAAAATTCTAAAAATTAAAAAACATCATCCAGACTTCATTTGAAGTCGAAACGGGTCAGGACAGGCCAAAAAATAAAGAACAAAAAAAATTTCCTCCCTATCCGTTCGAACTCGACCAGAACTAGAAAATTAAAAAATAAAAGCAAAAAAATTTTAAAAATTAGAAAACATCATCCAGGCCTCATTTGAAGTCGAAACGGGTCAGGACAGGCCGAAAAATAGAGAACAAAAAAAATTTCCTCCCTTTACTTTCGAAGCCGACCCGAATTACAAAATTCAAAAAGGAATGCCAAAAAATTCTAAAAATTAGAAAACATCATCCAGGCCTCATTTGAAGTCGAAACGAGTCAGAACAGGCCGAAAAATAGTGAACAAAAAAAATTTCCTTCCTATCCGTTCGAACCCGACCCGAATTAGAAAATTCAAAAATAAATGCAAAAAAATTTTAAAAATTAGAAAACATCATCAAGGCCTCATTTGAAGTGGAAACGGGTCAGGACAGGCCGAAAAATAGAGAACAAAAAAAATTTCCTTCCTATCCGTTCGAACCTGATCCAAATTAGAAAATTCAAAAATAAATGCAAAAAAATTTTAAAAATTAGAAAACATAATCCAGGCTTCATTTCAAGTCGAAACGGGTCAGGGCAGGCCGAAAAATAGAGAACAAAAAAAATTTCCTTCCTATCCGTTCGAACCCGACCCGAATTAGAAAATTCAAAAATAAATACGAAAAAATTCTAAAAATTAGAAAACATCATCCAGGCCTCATCTGAAGTCGAAACGGGTAGGCCGAAAAATAGAGAAGAAAAAAAATTTCCTTCCTATCCGTTCGAACCCGACCCGAATTAGAAAATTCAAAAATTAATACGAAAAAATTCTAAAAATTAAAAAACATCATCCAGGGTACATTTCAAGTCGAAACGGGTCAGGACAGGCCGAAAAATAGAGAAAAAAAAAATTTCCTTCCTCTCCGTTCGAACCCGACCCTAGTTAGAAAATTCAAAAATAAATGCGAAAAAATTCTAAAATTTGAAAAACATCATCCAAGGTTCATTTGAAGACGAAACGGGTCAGGACAGGCCGATAAATAGAGAACAAAAAAAATTTCCTTCCTATCCGTTCGAACCCGACCCGAATTAGAAAATTCAAAAATAAATACGAAAAAATTCAAAAAATTAAAAAACATCATCCAGGCTACATTTCAAGTCGAAACGGGTCAGGACAGGCCTAAAAATAGAGAACAAACAAAATTTCCTTCCTATCCGTTCGAACCCGACCCGAATTAGAAAATTCAAAAATAAATACGAAAAAATTCTAAAAATTAGAAAACATCATCCAGGTCTCATTTGAAGTGGAAACGAGTCAGGACAGGCCGAAAAATAGAGAACAAAAAAAAATTTCCTTCCTATCCGTTCGAACCTGACCCGAATTAGAAAATTCAAAAATAAATGCAAAAAAATTTTAAAAATTAGAAAACATCATCCAGGCCTCATTTGAAGTCGAAACGGGTCAGGGCAGACCGAAAAATAGAAAACAAAAAAAATTTCCTTCCTCTCCGTTCGAACCCGACCCTAGTTAGAAAATTCAAAAATAAATGCGAAAAAATTCTAAAATTTAAAAAACATCATCCAGGGTTCATTTGAAGACGAAACGGGTCAGGACGGGCCGATAAATAGAGAACAAAAAAAATTTCCTTCCTATCCGTTCGAACCCGACCCGAATTAGAAAATTCAAAAATAAATGCAAAAAAATTTTAAAAATTAGAAAACATCATCCAGGCCTCATTTGAAGTGGAAACGGGTCAGAACAGGCCGAAAAATAGAGAACAAAAAAAATTTCCTTCCTATCCGTTCGAACCTGACCCGAATTAGAAAATTCAAAAATAAATGCAAAAAAATTTTAAAAATTAGAAAACATCATCCAGGCCTCATTTGAAGTCGAAACGGGTCAGGGCAGACCGAAAAATAGAAAACAAAAAAAATTTCCTTCTTTTACTTTCGAAGCAGACCCGAATTACAAAATTCAAAAATAAATGCGAAAAAATTCTAAAAATTAAAAAACATTATCCAGGGTTCATTTGAAGACGAAACGGGTCAGGACAGGCCGATAAATAGAGAACAAAAAAAATTTCCTCCCTATCCGTTCGAACCTGACCCGAATTAGAAAATTCAAAAATAAATGCGAAAAAATTCTAAAAATTAAAAAACATCATCCAGGCTTCATTTCCAGTCGAAACGGGTCAGGACAGGCCGAAAAATAGAGAACAAAAAAAATTTCCTTCCTTTACTTTCGAAGCCGACCCGAATTACAAAATTCAAAAATAAATGCGAAAAAATTCTAAAAATTAAAAAGCATCATCCAAGCTACATTTCAAGTCGAAACGGGTCAGGACAGGCCAAAAAATAGAGAAGAAAAAAAATTTCCTTCCTCTCCGTTCGAACCCGACCCGAATTAGAAAATTCTAAAATAAATGCGAAAAAATTCTAAAAATTATAAAACATCATCCAGGCTTCATTTCAAGTCGAAACGGATCAGGAAAGGCTGAAAAATAGTGAAGAAAAAAAATTTCCTTCCTATCCGTTCGAACCCGACCAGAATTAGAAAATTCAAAAATAAATGCGAAAAAATTCTAAAAATTAAAAAACATCACCCAAGCTACATTTCAAGTCGAAACGGGTCAGGACAGGCCGAAAAATAGAGAAGAAAAAAAATTTCCTTCCTCTCCGTTCGAACCCGACCCGAATTAGAAAATTCTAAAATAAATGCGAAAAAATTCTAAAAATTATAAAACATCATCCAGGCTTCATTTCAAGTCGAAACGGATCAGGAAAGGCTGAAAAATAGTGAAGAAAAAAAATTTCCTTCCTATCCGTTCGAACCCGACCAGAATTAGAAAATTCAAAAAATAAATGCGAAAAAATTCTAAAAATTAAAAAACATCATCCAGGCTTCATTTGAAGTTAAAACGGGTCAGGACAGGCCGAAAAATAGAGAACCAAAAAAATTTCCTTCCTATCCGTCCGAACCCGACCCAAATTAGAAAATTCAAAAATAAATGCGAAAAAATTCTAAAATTAAAAAACATCATTTAGGCTTCAATAGAAGACGAAACGGGTCAGGACAGGTCGATAAATAGAGAACAAAAAAAATTTCCTTCCTATCCGTTCGAACCCGACCCGAATTAGAAAATTCAAAAATAAATACGAAAAAATTCAAAAAATTAAAAAACATCCTGCAGGCTACATTTCAAGTCGAAACGGGTCGGGACAGGCCTAAAAATAGAGAACAAAAAAAATTTCCTTCCTCTCCGTTCGAACCCGACCCGAGTTACAAAATTCAAAAATAAATTCACAAAAATTTTTAAAATTAAAAAACATCATCCAGGCTTCATTTCAAGACGAAACGTGTCAGGACAGGCCGAAAAATAGAGAAGAAAAAAAATTTCCTTCCTATCCGTTCGAACCCGACCCGAATTAGAAAATTCAAAAATAAATACGAAAAAATTATAAAAATTAAAAAACATCATCCAGGCAACATTTCAAGTCGAAACGGGTCAGGACAGGCCGAAAAATAGAGAATAAAAAAAATTTCCTTCCTATCCGTTCGAACCCGACCCGAATTAGAATATTCTAAAATAAATGCGAAAAAATTCTTAAAATTAAAAAACATCATCCAGGCTTCATTTCAAGTCGAAACGGGTCAGGACAGGCCGAAAAATAGCGAACTAAAAAAATTTCCCCCCTATCCGTTCGAACCCGACCGGAATTAGAAAATTTAAAAATAAATGCGAAAAAATTCTTAAAATTAAAAAACATAATCCAGGGTTCATTTCAAGACGAAACAGGTCAGGACAGACCGAAAAATAGAGAAAAAAAAAATTTTCCTTCCTCTCCGTTCGAACCCGACCCAAGTTAGAAAATTCGAAAATAAATGCGAAAAAATTCTAAAAATTAAAAAACATCATCTAGGGTTCATTTGAAGATGAAACGGGTCAGGACAGGCCGATAAATAGGGAAGAAAAAAAATTTCCTTCCTATCCGTTCGAACCCAAACCGAATTAGAAAATTCTAAAATATATTTGAAAAAATTCTAAGAATTAAAAAACATCATCCAGCCTTCATTTCAAGACGAGACGTGTCAGGAGAGTCCGAAAAATAGAAAAGAAAAAAAATTTCCTTCCTATCCGTTCGAACCCGACCCGAATTAGAAAATTCAAAAATAAATACGAAAAAATTCTAAAAATTAAAAAACATCATCCAGGCAACATTTCAAGTCGAAACGGGTCAGGACAGGCCGAAAAATGGAGAACAAAAAAAATTTCCTTCCTATCCATTCGAACCCGACCCGAATTAGAATATTCTAAAATAAATGCGAAAAAATTCTAAAAATTAAAAAACATCATCCAGGCTTCATTTCAAGACGAAACGGGTCAGGACAGGCCGAAAAATAGAGAAGAAAAAAAATAATCTTCCAATCGTCTCGAACCCGACCCGAATTAGAAAATTCAAAAATAAATGCGATAAAATTCTAAAAATTAAAAAACATCATCCAGACTTCATTTGAAGTCTAAACGAGTCAGGACAGGCCGAAAAATAGAGAACAAAAAAAATTTCCTCCCTATCCGTTCGAACCCGACCAGAATTAGAAAATTAAAAAACAAATGCAAAAAAATTTTAAAAATTAGAAAACATCATCCAGGCCACATTTGAAGTCGAAACGGGTCAGGACAGGCCGAAAAATAGAGAACAAAATAAATTTCCTCCCTTTACTTTCGTAGCCGACCCGAATTACAAAATTCAAAAAGGAATGCGAAAAAATTCTAAAAATTAAAAAACATCATCAAGGCTACATTTCA
The DNA here is from genome assembly GCF_932294415.1 of Quercus robur. Lineage (NCBI taxonomy): Eukaryota > Viridiplantae > Streptophyta > Magnoliopsida > Fagales > Fagaceae > Quercus > Quercus robur. The sequence continues at coordinate 43,813,715 of NC_065535.1, forward strand.
AGTCGAAACGGGTCAGGACAGGCCGAAAAATAGCGAACTAAAAAAATTTCCTCCCTATCCGTTCGAACCCGATCCGAATTAGAAAATTTAAAAATAAATGCAAAAAAATTCTAAAAATTATAAAACATCATCCTGGCTTCATTTTAAGAAGAAACGCGTCAGGACAGACCGAAAAATAGATAACATAAAAAATTTCCTTCCTATCCGTTCGAACCCGACCCAAGTTAGAAAATTCAAAAATAAATGAAAAAAATTTTAAAAATTAAAAAACATCATCCAGGCTTCATTTCAAGACGAAACGTGTCAGGACTGGCCGAAAAATAGGGAAGAAAAAAAATTTCCTTCCTATCCGTTCGAACCCGACCCGAATTAGAAAATTCAAAAATAAATACGAAAAAATTCTAAAAATTAAAAAACATCATCCAGGCTAAATTTCAAGTCGAAACGGGTCAGGACATGCCGAAAAATAGAGAACAAAACAAAATTTCCTTCCTATGCTTTCGAACCTGACCCGAATTAGAATATTCTAAAATAAATGCGAAAAAATTCTAAAAATTAAAAAACTTCATCCAGGCTTTATTTCAAGACGAAACGGGTCAGGACAAGTCGAAAAATAGAGAAGAAAAAAAATTTTCTTCCTATCCGTTTGAACCTGACCCGAATTAGAAAATTCAAAAATAAATGCGAAAAAATTCTAAAAATTAAAAAACATCATCCAGGCTTCATTTGAAGTCGAAGCGGGTCAGGACAGGCCGAAAAATAGAGAACAAAAAAAATTTCATTCCTATCCGTTCGAACCCGACCCGAATTAGAAAATTCGAAAATATATTTGAAAAAATTCTAAGAATTAAAAAACATCATCCTGGCTTCATTTCAAGAAGAAACGGGCAGGACAGGCCGAAAAATAGAGAAGAAAAAAAATTTCCTTCCTCTCCGTTCGAACCCGACCCGAATTTGAAAATTCTAAAATAAATGCGTAAAAATTCTAAAAATTATAAAACATCATCCAGGCTTCATTTCAAGACGAAACGAGTCAGGAGAGGCCGATAAATAGAAAAGAAAAAAAATTTCCTTCCTATCCGTTCGAACCCGACCCGAATTAGAAAATTCAAAAATAAATGCGTAAAAATTCTAAAAATTAAAAAACATCATCCAGGCAACATTTCATGTCGAAACGGGTCAGGAAAGGCCGAAAAATAGAGAACAAAAAAAATTTCCTTCCTATCCGTTCGAACCCGACCCGAATTAGAAAATTCAAAAATATATTTGAAAAAATTCTAAGAATTAAAAAATATCATCCTGGCTTCATTTCAAGAAAAAACGGGTCAGGACAGGCCGAAAAATAGAGAAGAAAAAAAATTTCTTTCCTCTCCGTTCGAACCCGACCCGAATTAGAAAATTCTAAAATAAATGCGTAAAAATTCTAAAAATTATAAAACATCATCCAGGCTTCATTTCAAGACGAAACGAGTCAGGAGAGGCCGAAAAATAGAAAAGAAGAAAAATTTCCTTCGTATCCGTTCGAACCCGACCCGAATAAGAAAATTCAAAAATAAATGCGTAAAAATTCTAAAAATTAAAAAACATCATCTAGGCTTCATTTCAAGTCGAAACGGGTCAGGAAAGGCCGAAAAATAGAGAACAAAAAAAATTTACTTCCTATCCGTCCGAACCCGACCCGAATTAGAAAATTCTAAAATAAATGCGAAAAAATTCTAAAAATTAAAAAACATCATCCTGGCTTTATTTCAAGAAGAAACGGGTCAGGACAAGCCAAAAGATAGAGAACAAAAAAATTTCCTTCCTCCCCGTTCGAACCCGACCAGAATTAGAAAATATAAAAATAAATGCGAAAAAATTCTAAAAATTATAACACATCATCCAGGCTTCATTTTCAGACGAAACGGGTTAGGACAGGCCAAAAAATAGCGAGGAAAAAAAATTTCCTCCCTATCCGTTCGAACCCGACCCGAATTAGAAAACTCAAAAATAAAAGCGAAAAAATTCTAAAAATTAAAAAATATCATCCAGGCTTCATTTAAAGTCGAAACGGGTCAGGACAGGTCAAAAAAAAGAGAACCAAAAAAATTTCCTTCCTATCCGTTCGAACCCGAACCGAATTAGAAAATTCAAAAATAAATGCGAAAAAATTCTAAAAATTCTAAAACATCATCCAGGCTTCATTTCAAGACGAAAAGGGTCAGGACATGCCAAAAAATAGAGAAAAAATAAATTTCCTCCCTATCCGTTCCAACCCGACCCGAATTAGAAAATTCAAAAATAAATGCAAAAAAATTTTAAAAATTAAAATACATCGTCCAGGCTTCATTTCAAGACCAAACGGGTCAGCACGGGCCGAAAAATATAGACGAAAACAAATTTTTTTCCGATTCGTTCGAACCCGACCCGAATTAGAAAATTCAAAAATAAATGCGAAAAAATTCTATAAATTAAAAAACATTATCCAGGCTTGATATCAAGTCGAAACGGGTCAGGACAGGCCGTAAAATAGAGAACAAAAAAAATTTCCTTCCTATCCGTTCGAGCCCGACCCGGTTTAGAAAATTCAAAAATAAATGCGAGAAAATTCTAAAAATTATAAAACAACATCCAGGCTTCATTTCCAGACGAAACGGGTCAGGACAAGCTGAAAAGTAGAGAAGAAAAAAAATTTTCTTCCTATCTGTTCGAACCCGACCCGAATTAGAAAATTCAAAAATAAATGCGAAAAAATTCTGAAAATTAAAAAACATCATCCAGGCTTCATTTGAAGTCGAAACGGGTCAGGACAAGCCGAAAAATAGAGAACAAAAAAAATTTCCTTCCTATCCGTTCGAACCCGACCCGAATTAGAAAATTCAAAAATAAATGCAAAAAAATTTTAAAAATTAGAAAACATCATCCAGGCCTCATTTGAAGTCGAAACGGGTTAGGACAGGCCAAAAAATAGAGAACAAAAAAAATTTCCTTCCTCTCCGTACGAACCCGACCCCAGTTAGAAAATTCAAAAATAAATGCGAAAAAATTCTAAAATTTAAAAAACATCATCCAGGGTTCATTTGAAGACGAAACGGGTCAGGACAGGCCGATAAATAGGGAACAAAAAAAATTTCCTTCCTACCCGTTCGAACCCGACCCGAATTAGAAAATTCAAAAATAAATACGAAAAAATTCTAAAAATTAAAAAACATCATCCAGGCTACATTTCAAGTCGAAACGGGTCAGGACAGGCCAAAAAATAGAGAACAAAAAAAATTTCCTTCCTATCCGTTCGAACCCGACCCGAATTAGAATATTCTAAAATAAATGCGAAAAAATTCTAAAAATTAAAAAACATCATCCAGGCTTCATTTGAAGACGAAACGGGTTAGGACAGGCCGAAAAATAGCGAACTAAAAAAATTTCCTCCCTATCCGTTCGAACCCGACCCGAATTAGAAAATTCAAAAATAAATGCGAAAAAATTCTAAAAATTCAAAAGCATCATCCAGGCTTCATTTGAAGGCGAAACGGGTCAATACATGCCGAAAAATAGAGTACAAAAAAAATTTCCTTCCTATCCGTTCGAACCCGACCCGAATTAGAAAATTCAAAAATAAATGCAAAAAAATTTCAAACATTAGAAAACATCATCCAGGCCTCATTTGAAGTCGAAACGGGTCAGGACAGGCCCAAAAATAGAGAACAAAAAAAATTTCCTTCCTCTCCAATCGAACCCGAACCGAGTTAGAAAATTCAAAAATAAATGCGAAAAAATTCTAAAATTTAAAAAACATCATCCAGGCTACATTTGAAGTCGAAACGGGTCAGGACAGGCCAAAAAATAGAGAACAAAAAAAATTTCCTTTCTATCCGTTCGAACCCGACCCGAATTAGAAAATTCTAAACTAAATGCGAAAAAATTCTAAAAATTAAAAAACATCATCCTGGCTCCATTTGAAGTCGAAACGGGTCACGACAGGCCGAAAAATAGAGAGAAAAAAAATTTCCTTCCTATCCATTCGAACCCGGCCCGAATTAGAAAATTCTAAAATAAATGCGAAAAAATTCTAAAAATTGAAAAACATCATCCTGGCTTCATTTTAAGAGGAAACGGGTCAGGACAGACCGAAAAATAGAGAACAAAAAAAATTTCCTTCCTCTCCGTTCGAACCCGACCCGAATTAGAAAATTCAAAAATAAATGCGAAAAAATTCTAAAAATTAAAAAACATCATCCTGGCTTCATTTGAAGTCGAAACGGGTCAGGACAGGCCGAAAAATAGAGAAGAAGAAAAATTTCCTTCCAATCCGTTCGAACCCGACCCGAATTAGAAAATTCAAAAATAAATACGAAAAAATTCTAAAAATTAGAAAACATCATCCAGGCCTCATTTGAAGTCGAAATGGGTCAGGACATGCTGAAAAATAGAGAAGAAAAAATTTTTCCTTCCGATCCGTTCGAACCCGACCCGAATTAGAAAATTCAAAAATAAATACGAAAAAATTCTAAAAATTAAAAAACATCATCCAGGCTTCATTTCCAGTCGAAACGGGTCAGGACAGCCCGAAAAATAGAGAACAAAAAAAATTTCCTTCCTATCCGTTCGAACCCGACCCGAATTAGAAAATTTAAAAATAAATGCGAAAAAATTCTTAAAATTAAAAAACATCATCCAGGGTTCATTTCAAGACGAAACGGGTCAGGACAGACCGAAAAATAGAGAACAAAAAAAATTTCCTTCTTCTCCATTCGAACCCGACCCGAGTTAGAAAATTCGAAAATAAATGCGAAAAAATTCTAAAAATTAAAAAACATCATCCAGGGTACATTTGAAGACGAAACGGATCAGGACAGGCCGATAAATAGAGAAGAAAAAAAATTTCCTCCCTATCCGTTCGAACCCGACCTGAATTAGAAAATTCAAAAATAAATGCGAAAAAATTCTAAAAATTAAAAAACATCATCCTGGCTTCATTTGAAGTCGAAACGGGTCATGACAGACCGAAAAATAGAGAGAAAAAAAAATTTCCTTCCAATCCGTTCGAACCCGGCCCGAATTAGAAAATTCTAAAATAACTGCGAAAAAATTCTAAAAATTAAAAAACATAATCCTGGCTTCATTTGAATTCGAAACGGGTCAGGACAGGCCGAAAAATAGAAAGAAAAAAAAAAATTTCCTTCCTATCCGTTCGAACCCGGCCCGAATTAGAAAATTCTAAAATAAATGCGAAAAAATTCTAAAAATTAAAAAACATCATCCTGGCTTCATTTTAAGAGGAGACGGGTCAGGACAGACCGAAAAATAGAGAACAAAAAAAATTTCCATCCTATCCGTTTGAACCCGACCCGAATTAGACTATTCTAAAATAAATGCGAAAAAACTCTGAAAATTAAAAAACATCATCCAGGCTTCATTTCAAGACGAAACGGGTCAGGACAGGCCGAAAAATAGCGAACTAAAAAAATTTCCTCCCTATCCGTTCGAACCCGACCCGAATTAGAAAATTCAAAAATAAATGCGAAAAAATTCTAAAAATTAAAAAACATCATCCAGGCTACATATCAAGACGAAACGTGTCAAGACAGGCCGAAAAATAGATAAGAAAAAACATTTCCTTCCTATCCGTTCGAACCCGACACGAATTAGAAAATTCAAAAACAAATACGAAAAAATTCTAAAACTTAGAAAACATCATCCAGGCCACATTTGAAGTCGAAACGGGTCAGGACAGGCCGAAAAATAGCGAACAAAAAAAAATTTCCTTCCTATCCGTTCGAACCCGACCCGAATTAGAAAATTCAAAAATAAATAAGAAAAAATTCTAAAAATTAAAAAACATCATCCAGGCTACATTTCAAGTCGAAACGGGTCAGGACAGGCCGAAAAATAGAGAAAAAAAAAAATTTCCTTCCTATCCTTTCGAACTCGACCCGAATTAGAATATTCTAAAATAAATGCGAAAAAATTCTAAAAATTAAAAAACATCATACAGGCTTTATTTCAAGACGAAACGGGTCAGGACAAGCCGAAAAGTAGAGAAGAAAATTTTTTTTTTTCCAATCCGTTCGAACCCGACACGAATTAGAAAATTCAAAAATAAATGCAGAAAAATTCTAAAAATTAAAAAACATCATCCAGGCTTCATTTGAAGTCGAAACGGGTCAGGACAAGCCGAAAAATAGAGAACAAAAAAAATTTCCTTCCTATCCGTTCGAACCCGACCCGAATTAGAAAATTCAAAAATAAATGCAAAAAAATTTTAAAAATTAGAAAACATCATCCAGGCCTCATTTGAAGTCGAAACGGGTCAAAACAGGCCGAAAAATAGAGAACAAAAAAAATTTCCTTCCTCTCCGTTCGAACCCGACCCGAGTTAGAAAATTCGAAAATAAATGCGAAAAAATTCTAAAAATTAAAAAACATCATCCTGGCTTCATTTTAAGAGGAAACGGGTCAGGACAGACCGAAAAATAGAGAACAAAAAAAATTTCCTTTCTATCCGTTCGAACCCGACCCGAATTAGAAAATTCTAAAATAAATGCGAAAAAATTCTAAAAATTAAAAAACATCATCCTGGCACCATTTGAAGTCGAAACGGGTCAGGACAGGCCGAAAAATAGAGAGAAAAAAAAATTTCCTTCCTATCCATTCGAACCCGGCCCGAATTAGAAAATTCTAAAATAAATGCGAAAAAATTCTAAAAATTAAAAAACATCATCCTGGCTTCATTTTAAGAGGAAACGGGTCAGGACAGACCGAAAAATAGAGAACAAAAAAAATTTCCTTCCCCTCCGTTCGAACCCGACCCGAGTTAGAAAATTCAAAAATAAATACGAAAAAATTCTAAAAATTAAAAAACATCATCCAGGCTTCATTTCCAGTCGAAACGGGTCAGGACAGCATGAAAAATAGAGAAGAAAAAAAATTTCCTTCCTATCCGTTCGAACCCGACCCTAATTGGAAAATTCTAAAATAAATGCGAAAAAATTCTAAAAATTAAAAAACATCATCCAGGCCTCATTTGAAGTCGAAATGGGTCAGGACATGCTGAAAAATAGAGAAGAAAAAAATTTTCCTTCCAATCCGTTCGAACCCGACCCGAATTAGAAAATTCAAAAATAAATACGAAAAAATTCTAAAAATTAAAAAACATCATCCAGGCTTCATTTCCAGTCGAAACGGGTCAGGACAGCCTGAAAAATAGAGAACAAAAAAAATTTCCTTCCTATCCGTTCGAACCCGACCCTAATTGGAAAATTCTAAAATAAATGCGAAAAAATTCTAAAAATTAAAAAACATCATCCTGGCTTCATTTCAAGAAGAAACGGGTCAGGACAAGCCAAAAAATAGAGAACAAAAAAAATTTCCTTCCTCTCCGTTCGAACCCGACCAGAATTAGAAAATTCAAAAATAAATGCAAAAAAATTCTAAAAATTATAAAACATCATCCAGGCTTGATTTCCAGATGAAACGGGTCAGGACAGGCCAAAAAATAGTGAACAAAAAAAATTTCCTCCCTATCGATTCGAACCCGACCCGAATTAGAAAACTCAAAAATAAATGCGAAAAAATTCTAAAAATTAAAAAATATCATCCGGGCTTCATTTGAAGTCGAAACTGGCCAGGACAGGTCGAAAAATAGAGAACCAAAAAAATTTCCTTCCTATCCGTTCGAACTCGACCCGAATTAGAAAATTCAAAAATAAATGCGAAAAAATTCTAAAAATTAAAAAACATCATCCAGGCTTCATTTGAAGTCGAAACGGGTTCGGACAGGCCGAAAAATAGAGAGAAAAAAAAAATTTCCTTCCTATCCGTTCGAACCCGACCCGAGTTAGAAAATTCAATAATAAATGCAACAAAATTTTAAAAATTATAAAACATCATCCAGGCTTCATTTCCAGACGAAACGGGTCAGGACATGCCAAAAAATAGCGAAAAAATAAATTTCCTCCCTATCCGTTCCAACTCGACCCGAATTAGAAAATTCAAAAATAAATGCAAAAAAATTTTAAAAATTAAAAAACATCATCCAGGCTTCATTTCAAGACGAAACGGGACAGGATAGGCCGAAAAATAGAGATGAAAAAAAATTTTCCTCCTATCCATTCGAACCCGACCCGAATTAGAAAATTCAAAAATAAATGCGAAAAAATTCTAAAAATTAAAAAACATCATCCAGGCTTCATTTCAAGACGAAACGGGTCAGGACAGGCCAAAAAATAGAGAAGAAAAAAAAAATTTCTTCCTATCCGTTCAAACCCGACCCGAATTAGAAATTTCAAAAATAAATGCAAAAAAATTTTAAAAATTAAAATACATCATCGAGGCTTCATTTCAAGACCAAACGGGTCAGCACGGGCCGAAAAATAGAGACGAAAACAAATTTTTTTCCGATTCGTTCGAACCCGACCCGAATTAGAAAATTCAAAAATAAATGCGAAAAAATACTAAAAATTAAAAAACATTATCCAGGCTTCATTTCAAGTCGAAACGGGTCAGGACAGGCCGTAAAATAGAGAACAAAAAAAATTTACTTCCTATCCGTTCGAGCCCGACCCGGTTTAGAAAATTCAAAAATGAATGCGAAAAAATTCTAAAAATTATAAAACATCATCCAGGCTTCATTTCCAGACGAAACGGGTCATGACAAGCCGAAAAGTAGAGAAGAAAAAAAATTTTCTTCCTATCCGTTCGAACCCGACCCGAATTAGAAAATTCAAAAATAAATGCGAAAAAATTCTGAAAATTAAAAAACATCATCCAAGCTTCATTTGAAGTCAAAACGGGTCAGGACAAGCCGAAAAATAGAGAACAAAAAAAATTTCCTTCCTATCCGTTCGAACCCGACCCGAATTAGAAAATTCAAAAATAAATGCAAAAAAATTTTAAAAATTAGAAAACATCATCCAGGCCTTATTTGAAGTCGAAACGGGTCAGGACAGGCCGAAAAATAGAGAACAAAAAAAATTTCCTTCCTCTCCGTTCGAACCCGACCCCAGTTAGAAAATTCAAAAATAAATGCGAAAAAATTCTAAAATTTAAAAAACATCATCCAGGGTTCATTTGAAGACGAAATGGGTCAGGACAGGCCGATAAATAGGGAAGAAAAAAAATTTCCTTCCTATCCGTTCGAACCCGACCCGAATTAGAAAATTCAAAAATAAATACGAAAAAATTCTAAAAATTAAAAAACATCATCCAGGGTACATTTCAAATCGAAACGGGTCAGGACAGGCCTAAAAATAGAGAACAAAAAAAATTTCCTTCCTATCCGTTCGAACCCGACCCGAATTAGAATATTCTAAAATAAATGCGAAAAAATTCAAAAATTAAAAAACATCATCCAGGCTTCATTTCAAGACGAAACGGGTCAGGACAGGCCGAAAAATAGCGAAATAAAAAAATTTCCTCCCTATCCGTTCGAACCCGACCCGAATTAGAAAATTCAAAAATAAATGCGAAAAAATTCTAAAAATTGAAAAGCATCATCCAGGCTTCATTTAAAGGCGAAACGGGTCAGGACATGCCGAAAAATAGAGAACAAAAAAAATTTCATTCCTATCCGTTCGAACCCGACCCGAATTAGAAAATTCAAAAATAAATGCAAAAAAATTTTAAACATTAGAAAACATCATCCAGGCCTCATTTGAAGTCGAAACGGGTCAGGACAGGCCGATAAATAGAGAAGAAAAAAAATTTCCTCCCAATCCGTTCGAACCCGACCCGAATTAGAAAATTCAAAAATAAATGCAAAAAAATTTTAAAAATTAAAATACATCATCCAGGCTTCATTTCCAGACAAAACTGGTCAGGACAGGCCAAAAAATAGCGAACAAAAAAAATTTCCTCCCTATCCGTTCGAACAAATAAATGCGAAAAAATTCTAAAAATAAAAAAACATCATCAAGGCTTCATTTCAAGTCGAAACGGGTCGGGAAAGGCCGAAAAATAGAGAACAAAAAAAATTTCCTTCCTATCCGTTCGAACCCGACCCGAATTAGAAAATTCTAAAATAAAAGCGAAAAAATTCTAAAAATTAAAAAACATCATCCTGGCTTCATTTTAAGAAGAAACGGGTCAGGACAAGCCAAAAAATAGAGAAAAAAAAAATTCCTTCCTCTCCGTTCGAACCCGACCAGAATTAGAAAATTCAAAAATAAATGCAAAAAAATTCTAAAAATTATAAAACATCATCCAGGCTTCATTTCCAGACGAAACGGGTCAGGACAGGCCAAAAAATAGCGAACAAAAAAAATTTCCTCCCTATCGGTTCGAACCCGACCCGAATTAGAAAAATAAAAAATAAATGCGAAAAAATTCTAAAAATTAAAAAATATCATCCAGGCTTCATCTGAAGTCGAAACGGGCCAGGACAGGTCGAAAAAAAAAGAACCAAAAAAATTTCCTTCCTATCCGTTCGAACCCGACCCGAATTAGAAAATTCAAAAATAAATGCGCAAAAATTCTTAAAATTAAAAAACATCATCCAGGCTTCATTTGAAGTTGAAACGGGTCAGGACAGGCCGAAAAATAGAAAAAAAAAATTTCCTTCCTATCCGTTCAAACCCGACCCGAGTTAGAAAATTCAAAAATAAATGCAAGAAAATTCTAAAAATTATAAAACATCATGGCTTCATTTCCAGACGAAACGGGTCAGGACAGGCCGAAAAATAGAAAAAAAAAATTTCCTTCCTATCCGTTCGAACCCGACCCGAATTAGAAAATTCAAAAATAAATGCAAAAAAATTTTAAAAATTAAAACACATCATCGAGGCTTCATTTCAAGACCAAACGGGTCAGGACGGGCCGAAAAATAGAGACGAAAACAAATTTTTTTCCGATCCGTTCGAACCCGACCCGAATTAGAAAATTCAAAAATAAATGCGAAAAAATTCTAAAAATTAAAAAACATTATCCAGGCTTCATTTCAAGTCGAAACGGGTCAGGATAGGCCGTAAAATAGAGAACAAAAAAAATTTCCTTCCTATCCGTTCGAGCCCGACCCGGTTTAGAAAATTCAAAAATGAATGCGAAAAAATTCGAAAAATTATAAAACATCATCCAGGCTTCATTTGAAGTCAAAACGGGTCAGGACAAGCAGAAAAATAAAGAACAAAAAAAATTTCCTTCCTATCCGTTCGAACCCGACCCGAATTAGAAAATTCAAAAATAAATGCAAAAAATTTTTAAAAATTAGAAAACATCATCCAGGCCTTATTTGAAGTCGAAACGGGTCAGGACAGGCCGAAAAATAGAGAACAAAAAAAATTTCCTTTCTCTCCGTTCGAACCCGACCCCAGTTAGAAAATTCAAAAATAAATGCGAAAAAATTCTAAAATTTAAAAAACATCCAGGGTTCATTTGAAGACGAAACGGGTCAGGACAGGCCGATAAATAGGGAACAAAAAAAATTTCCTTCCTATCCGTTCGAACCCGACACGAATTAGAAAATTCAAAAATAAATACGAAAAAAATCTAAAAATTAAAATCATCATCCAGGGTATATTTCAAGTCGAAACGGGTCAGGACAGGCCTAAAAATAGAGAACAAAAAAAATTTCCTTCCTATCCGTTCGAACCCGACCCGAATTAGAATATTCTAAAATAAATGCGAAAAAATTCTAAAAATTAAAAAATATCATCCGGGCTTCATTTGAAGTCGAAACGGGCCAGGACAGGTCGAAAAATAGAGAACCAAAAAAATTTCCTTCCTATCCGTTCGAACTCGACCCGAATTAGAAAATTCAAAAATAAATGCGAAAAAATTCTAAAAATTAAAAAACATCATCCAGGCTTCATTTGAAGTCGAAACGGGTTCGGACAGGCCGAAAAATAGAGAGAAAAAAAAAATTTCCTTCCTATCCGTTCGAACCCGACCCGAGTTAGAAAATTCAATAATAAATGCAACAAAATTCTAAAAATTATAAAACATCATCCAGGCTTCATTTCTAGACGAAACGGGTCAGGACATGCCAAAAAATAGCGAAAAAATAAATTTCCTCCCTATCCGTTCCAACTCGACCCGAATTAGAAAATTCAAAAATAAATGCAAAAAAATTTTAAAAATTAAAAAACATCATCCAGGCTTCATTTCAAGACGAAACGGGACAGGATAGGCCGAAAAATAGAGATGAAAAAAAATTTTCCTCCTATCCATTCGAACCCGACCCGAATTAGAAAATTCAAAAATAAATGCGAAAAAATTCTAAAAATTAAAAAACATCATCCAGGCTTCATTTCAAGACGAAACGGGTCAGAACAGGCCAAAAAATATAGAAGAAAAAAAAAATTTCTTCCTATCCGTTCAAACCCGACCCGAATTAGAAATTTCAAAAATAAATGCAAAAAAATTTTAAAAATTAAAATACATCATCGAGGCTTCATTTCAAGACCAAACGGGTCAGCACGGGCCGAAAAATAGAGACGAAAACAAATTTTTTTCCGATTCGTTCGAACCCGACCCGAATTAGAAAATTCAAAAATAAATGCGAAAAAATACTAAAAATTAAAAAACATTATCCAGGCTTCATTTCAAGTCGAAACGGGTCAGGACAGGCCGTAAAATGGAGAACAAAAAAAATTTACTTCCTATCCGTTCGAGCCCGACCCGGTTTAGAAAATTCAAAAATGAATGCGAAAAAATTCTAAAAATTATAAAACATCATCCAGGCTTCATTTCCAGACGAAACGGGTCATGACAAGCCGAAAAGTAGAGAAGAAAAAAAATTTTCTTCCTATCCGTTCGAACCCGACCCGAATTAGAAAATTCAAAAATAAATGCGAAAAAATTCTGAAAATTAAAAAACATCATCCAAGCTTCATTTGAAGTCAAAACGGGTCAGGACAAGCCGAAAAATAGAGAACAAAAAAAATTTCCTTCCTATCCGTTCGAACCCGACCCGAATTAGAAAATTCAAAAATAAATGCAAAAAAATTTTAAAAATTAGAAAACATCATTCAGGCCTTATTTGAAGTCGAAACGGGTCAGGACAGGCCGAAAAATAGAGAACAAAAAAAATTTTCTTCCTCTCCGTTCGAACCCGACCCCAGTTAGAAAATTCAAAAATAAATGCGAAAAAATTCTAAAATTTAAAAAACATCATCCAGGGTTGATTTGAAGACGAAATGGGTCAGGACAGGCCGATAAATAGGGAAGAAAAAAAATTTCCTTCCTATCCGTTCGAACCCGACCCGAATTAGAAAATTCAAAAATAAATACGAAAAAATTCTAAAAATTAAAAAACATCATCCAGGGTACATTTCAAGTCGAAACGGGTCAGGACAGGCCTAAAAATAGAGAACAAAAAAAATTTCCTTCCTATCCGTTCGAACCCGACCCGAATTAGAATATTCTAAAATAAATGCGAAAAAATTCAAAAATTAAAAAACATCATCCAGGCTTCATTTCAAGACGAAACGGGTCAGGACAGGCCGAAAAATAGCGAAATAAAAAAATTTCCTCCCTATCCGTTCGAACCCGACCCGAATTAGAAAATTCAAAAATAAATGCGAAAAAATTCTAAAAATTAAAAAGCATCATCCAGGCTTCATTTAAAGGCGAAACGGGTCAGGACATGCCGAAAAATAGAGAACAAAAAAAATTTCATTCCTATCCGTTCGAACCCGACCCGAATTAGAAAATTCAAAAATAAATGCAAAAAAATTTTAAACATTAGAAAACATCATCCAGGCCTCATTTGAAGTCGAAACGGGTCAGGACAGGCCGATAAATAGAGAAGAAAAAAAATTTCCTCCCAATCCGTTCGAACCCGACCCGAATTAGAAAATTCAAAAATAAATGCAAAAAAGTTTTAAAAATTAAAATACATCATCCAGGCTTCATTTCCAGACAAAACTGGTCAGGACAGGCCAAAAAATAGCGAACAAAAAAAATTTCCTCCCTATCCGTTCGAACAAATAAATGCGAAAAAATTCTAAAAATAAAAAAACATCATCAAGGCCTCATTTCAAGTCGAAACGGGTCGGGAAAGGCCGAAAAATAGAGAACAAAAAAAATTTCCTTCCTATCCGTTCGAACCCGACCCGAATTAGAAAATTCTAAAATAAAAGCGAAAAAATTCTAAAAATTAAAAAACATCATCCTGGCTTCATTTTAAGAAGAAACGGGTCAGGACAAGCCAAAAAATAGAGAAAAAAAAAATTCCTTCCTCTCCGTTCGAACCCGACCAGAATTAGAAAATTCAAAAATAAATGCAAAAAAATTCTAAAAATTATAAAACATCATCCAGGCTTCATTTCCAGACGAAACGGGTCAGGACAGGCCAAAAAATAGCGAACAAAAAAAATTTCCTCCCCATCGGTTCGAACCCGACCCGAATTAGAAAAATAAAAAATAAATGCGAAAAAATTCTAAAAATTAAAAAATATCATCCAGGCTTCATCTGAAGTCGAAACGGGCCAGGACAGGTCGAAAAAATAAGAACCAAAAAAATTTCCTTCCTATCCGTTCGAACCCGACCCGAATTAGAAAATTCAAAAATAAATGCGCAAAAATTCTTAAAATTAAAAAACATCATCCAGGCTTCATTTGAAGTTGAAACGGGTCCGGACAGGCCGAAAAATAGAAAAAAAAAATTTCCTTCCTATCCGTTCGAACCCGACCCGAGTTAGAAAATTCAAAAATAAATGCAAGAAAATTCTAAAAATTATAAAACATCATGGCTTCATTTCCAGACGAAACGGGTCAGGACAGGCCGAAAAATAGAAAAAAAAAATTTCCTTCCTATCCGTTCGAACCCGACCCGAATTAGAAAATTCAAAAATAAATGCAAAAAAATTTTAAAAATTAAAACACATCATCGAGGCTTCATTTCAAGACCAAACGGGTCAGGACGGGCCGAAAAATAGAGACGAAAACAAATTTTTTTCCGATCCGTTCGAACCCGACCCGAATTAGAAAATTCAAAAATAAATGCGAAAAAATTCTAAAAACTAAAATACATTATCCAGGCTTCATTTCAAGTCGAAACGGGTCAGGACAGGCCGTAAATTAGAGAACAAAAAAAATTTCCTTCCTATCCGTTCGAGCCCGACCCGGTTTAGAAAATTCAAAAATGAATGCGAAAAAATTCGAAAAATTATAAAACATCATCCAGGCTTCATTTGAAGTCAAAACGGGTCAGGACAAGCAGAAAAATAAAGAACAAAAAAAATTTCCTTCCTATCCGTTCGAACCCGACCCGAATTAGAAAATTCAAAAATAAATGCAAAAAATTTTAAAAAATTAGAAAACATCATCCAGGCCTTATTTGAAGTCGAAACGGGTCAGGACAGGCCGAAAAATAGAGAACAAAAAAAATTTTCTTTCTCTCCG
Organism: Quercus robur; assembly: GCF_932294415.1. Taxonomy (NCBI): domain Eukaryota; kingdom Viridiplantae; phylum Streptophyta; class Magnoliopsida; order Fagales; family Fagaceae; genus Quercus; species Quercus robur. Next base: position 43,829,033 of record NC_065535.1, read on the forward strand.
TTCGAACCCGACCCCAGTTAGAAAATTCAAAAATAAATGCGAAAAAATTCTAAAATTTAAAAAACATCCAGGGTTCATTTGAAGACGAAACGGGTCAGGACAGGCCGATAAGTAGGGAACAAAAAAAATTTCCTTCCTATCCGTTCGAACCCGACACGAATTAGAAAATTCAAAAATAAATACGAAAAAAATCTAAAAATTAAAAAACATCATCCAGGGTACATTTCAAGTCGAAACGGGTCAGGACAGGCCTAAAAATAGAGAACAAAAAAAATTTCCTTCCTATCCGTTCGAACCCGACCCGAATTAGAATATTCTAAAATAAATGCGAAAAAATTCTAAAAATTAAAAAACATCATCCCGGCTTCATTTCAAGACGAAACGGGTCAGGACAGGCCGAAAAATAGCGAACTAAAAAAATTTCCTCCCTATCCGTTCGAACCCGACCCGAATTAGAAAATTCAAAAATAAATGCGAAAAAATTCTAAAAATTAAAAATCATCATCCAGGCTTCATTTGAAGGCGAAACGGGTCAGGACATGCCGAAAAATAGAGAACAAAAAAAATTTCCTTCCTATCCGTTCGAACCCGACCCGAATTAGAAAATTCAAAAATAAATGCGAAAAAATTCTAAAAATTAAAAAACATCATCCTTGCTTCATTTTAAGAGGAAACGGGTCAGGACAGACCGAAAAATAGAGAACAAAAAAAATTTCCTTCCCCTCCGTTCGAACCCGACCCGAGTTAGAAAATTCAAAAATAAATGCGAAAAAATTTTAAAAATTAAAAAACATCATCCAGGCTTCATTTCAAGACGAAACGTGTCAAGACAGGCCGAAAAATAGAGAAGAAAAAAAATTTCCTTCCAATCCGTTCGAACCCGACCCGAATTAGAAAATTCAAAAATAAATACGAAAAAATTCTAAAAATTAAAAAACATCATCCAGGCCTCATTTGAAGTCGAAATGGGTCAGGACATGCTGAAAAATAGAGAAGAAAAAAATTTTCCTTCCAATCCGTACGAACCCGACCCGAATTAGAAAATTCAAAAATAAATACGAAAAAATTCTAAAAATTAAAAAATATCATCCAGGCTTCATTTCCAGTCGAAACGGGTCAGGACAGCCTGAAAAATAGAGAACAAAAAAAATTTCCTTCCTATCCGTTCGAACCCGACCCGAATTAGAAAATTCAAAAATAAATGCGAAAAAATTCTAAAAATTAAAAAACATCATACAGGCTTCATTTGAAGTCGAAACGGGTTAGGACAGGCCGAAAAATAGAGAGAAAAAAAAAATTTCCTTCCTATCCGTTCGAACCCGACCCGAGTTAGAAAATTCAATAATAAATGCAACAAAATTCTAAAAATTATAAAATATCATCCAGGCTTCATTTCCAGACGAAACGGGTCAGGACATGCCAAAAAATAGCGAAAAAATAAATTTCCTCCCTATCCGTTCCAACTCGACCCGAATTAGAAAATTCAAAAATAAATGCAAAAAAATTTTAAAAATTAAAAAACATCATCCAGGCTTCATTTCAAGACGAAACGGGACAGGATAGGCCGAAAAATAGAGATGAAAAAAAATTTTCCTCCTATCCATTCGAACCCGACCCGAATTAGAAAATTCAAAAATAAATGCGAAAAAATTCTAAAAATTAAAAAACATCATCCAGGCTTCATTTCAAGACGAAACGGGTCAGGACAGGCCAAAAAATAGAGAAGAAAAAAAAATTTTCTTCCTATCCGTTCAAACCCGACCCGAATTAGAAATTTCAAAAATAAATGCAAAAAAATTTTAAAAATTAAAATACATCATCGAGGCTTCATTTCAAGACCAAACGAGTCAGGACGGGCCGAAAAATAGAGACGAAAACAAATTTTTTTCCGATCCGTTCGAACCCGACCCGAATTAGAAAATTCAAAAATAAATGCGAAAAAATACTAAAAAGTAAAAAACATTATCCAGGCTTCATTTCAAGTCGAAACGGGTCAGGACAGGCCGTAAAATAGAGAACAAAAAAAATTTACTTCCTATCCGTTCGAGCCCGACCCGGTTTAGAAATTCAAAAATGAATGCGAAAAAATTCTAAAAATTATAAAACATCATCCAGGCTTCATTTCCAGACGAAACGGGTCATGACAAGCCGAAAAGTAGAGAAGAAAAAAAATTTTCTTCCTATCCGTTCGAACCCGACCCGAATTAGAAAATTCTAAAATAAAAGCGAAAAAATTCTAAAAATTAAAAAACATCATCCTGGCTTCATTTTAAGAAGAAACGGGTCAGGACAAGCCAAAAAATAGAGAAAAAAAAAATTCCTTCCTCTCCGTTCGAACCCGACCAGAATTAGAAAATTCAAAAATAAATGCAAAAAAATTCTAAAAATTATAAAACATCATCCAGGCTTCATTTCCAGACGAAACGGGTCAGGACAGGCCAAAAAATTGCGAACAAAAAAAATTTCCTCCCCATCGGTTCGAACCCGACCCGAATTAGAAAAATCAAAAATAAATGCGAAAAAATTCTAAAAATTAAAAAATATCATCCAGGCTTCATCTGAAGTCGAAACGGGCCAGGACAGGTCGAAAAAAAAAGAACCAAAAAAATTTCCTTCCTATCCGTTCGAACCCGACCCGAATTAGAAAATTCAAAAATAAATGCGCAAAAATTCTTAAAATTAAAAAACATCATCCAGGCTTCATTTGAAGTTGAAACGGGTCAGGACAGGCCGAAAAATAGAAAAAAAAAATTTCCTTCCTATCCGTTCGAACCCGACCCGAGTTAGAAAATTCAAAAATAAATGCAAGAAAATTCTAAAAATTATAAAACATCATGGCTTCATTTCCAGACGAAACGGGTCAGGACAGGCCGAAAAATAGAAAAAAAAAATTTCCTTCCTATCCGTTCGAACCCGACCCGAATTAGAAAATTCAAAAATAAATGCAAAAAAATTTTAAAAATTAAAACACATCATCGAGGCTTCATTTCAAGACCAAACGGGTCAGGACGGGCCGAAAAATAGAGACGAAAACAAATTTTTTTCCGATCCGTTCGAACCCGACCCGAATTAGAAAATTCAAAAATAAATGCGAAAAAATTCTAAAAATTAAAATACATTATCCAGGCTTCATTTCAAGTCGAAACGGGTCAGGACAGGCCGTAAAATAGAGAACAAAAAAAATTTCCTTCCTATCCGTTCGAGCCCGACCCGGTTTAGAAAATTCAAAAATGAATGCGAAAAAATTCGAAAAATTATAAAACATCATCCAGGCTTCATTTGAAGTCAAAACGGGTCAGGACAAGCAGAAAAATAAAGAACAAAAAAAATTTCCTTCCTATCCGTTCGAACCCGACCCGAATTAGAAAATTCAAAAATAAATGCAAAAAATTTTTAAAAATTAGAAAACATCATCCAGGCCTTATTTGAAGTCGAAACGGGTCAGGACAGGCCGAAAAATAGAGAACAAAAAAAATTTCCTTTCTCTCCGTTCGAACCCGACCCCAGTTAGAAAATTCAAAAATAAATGCGAAAAAATTCTAAAATTTAAAAAACATCCAGGGTTCATTTGAAGACGAAACGGGTCAGGACAGGCCGATAAGTAGGGAACAAAAAAAATTTCCTTCCTATCCGTTCGAACCCGACACGAATTAGAAAATTCAAAAATAAATACGAAAAAAATCTAAAAATTAAAAAACATCATCCAGGGTACATTTCAAGTCGAAACGGGTCAGGACAGGCCTAAAAATAGAGAACAAAAAAAATTTCCTTCCTATCCGTTCGAACCCGACCCGAATTAGAATATTCTAAAATAAATGCGAAAAAATTCTAAAAATTAAAAAACATCATCCCGGCTTCATTTCAAGACGAAACGGGTCAGGACAGGCCGAAAAATAGCGAACTAAAAAAATTTCCTCCCTATCCGTTCGAACCCGACCCGAATTAGAAAATTCAATAATAAATGCGAAAAAATTCTAAAAATTAAAAAGCATCATCCAGGCTTCATTTGAAGGCGAAACGGGTCAGGACATGCCGAAAAATAGAGAACAAAAAAAATTTCCTTCCTATCCGTTCGAACCCGACCCGAATTAGAAAATTCAAAAATAAATGCGAAAAAATTCTAAAAATTAAAAAACATCATCCTTGCTTCATTTTAAGAGGAAACGGGTCAGGACAGACCGAAAAATAGAGAACAAAAAAAATTTCCTTCCCCTCCGTTCGAACCCGACCCGAGTTAGAAAATTCAAAAATAAATGCGAAAAAATTTTAAAAATTAAAAAACATCATCCAGGCTTCATTTCAAGACGAAACGTGTCAAGACAGGCCGAAAAATAGAGAAGAAAAAAAATTTCCTTCCAATCCGTTTGAACCCGACCCGAATTAGAAAATTCAAAAATAAATACGAAAAAATTCTAAAAATTAAAAAACATCATCCAGGCCTCATTTGAAGTCGAAATGGGTCAGGACATGCTGAAAAATAGAGAAGAAAAAAATTTTCCTTCCAATCCGTTCGAACCCGACCCGAATTAGAAAATTCAAAAATAAATACGAAAAAATTCTAAAAATTAAAAAATATCATCCAGGCTTCATTTCCAGTCGAAACGGGTCAGGACAGCCTGAAAAATAGAGAACAAAAAAAATTTCCTTCCTATCCGTTCGAACCCGACCCGAATTAGAAAATTCACAAATAAATGCGAAAAAATTCTAAAAATTAAAAAACATCATACAGGCTTCATTTGAAGTCGAAACGGGTTAGGACAGGCCGAAAAATAGAGAGAAAAAAAAAATTTCCTTCCTATCCGTTCGAACCCGACCCGAGTTAGAAAATTCAATAATAAATGCAACAAAATTCTAAAAATTATAAAATATCATCCAGGCTTCATTTCCAGACGAAACGGGTCAGGACATGCCAAAAAATAGCGAAAAAATAAATTTCCTCCCTATCCGTTCCAACTCGACCCGAATTAGAAAATTCAAAAATAAATGCAAAAAAATTTTAAAAATTAAAAAACATCATCCAGGCTTCATTTCAAGACGAAACGGGACAGGATAGGCCGAAAAATAGAGATGAAAAAAAATTTTCCTCCTATCCATTCGAACCCGACCCGAATTAGAAAATTCAAAAATAAATGCGAAAAAATTCTAAAAATTAAAAAACATCATCCAGGCTTCATTTCAAGACGAAACGGGTCAGGACAGGCCAAAAAATAGAGAAGAAAAAAAAATTTTCTTCCTATCCGTTCAAACCCGACCCGAATTAGAAATTTCAAAAATAAATGCAAAAAAATTTTAAAAATTAAAATACATCATCGAGGCTTCATTTCAAGACCAAACGAGTCAGGACGGGCCGAAAAATAGAGACGAAAACAAATTTTTTTCCGATCCGTTCGAACCCGACCCGAATTAGAAAATTCAAAAATAAATGCGAAAAAATACTAAAAAGTAAAAAACATTATCCAGGCTTCATTTCAAGTCGAAACGGGTCAGGACAGGCCGTAAAATAGAGAACAAAAAAAATTTACTTCCTATCCGTTCGAGCCCGACCCGGTTTAGAAATTCAAAAATGAATGCGAAAAAATTCTAAAAATTATAAAACATCATCCAGGCTTCATTTCCAGACGAAACGGGTCATGACAAGCCGAAAAGTAGAGAAGAAAAAAAATTTTCTTCCTATCCGTTCGAACCCGACCCGAATTAGAAAATTCTAAAATAAAAGCGAAAAAATTCTAAAAATTAAAAAACATCATCCTGGCTTCATTTTAAGAAGAAACGGGTCAGGACAAGCCAAAAAATAGAGAAAAAAAAAATTCCTTCCTCTCCGTTCGAACCCGACCAGAATTAGAAAATTCAAAAATAAATGCAAAAAAATTCTAAAAATTATAAAACATCATCCAGGCTTCATTTCCAGACGAAACGGGTCAGGACAGGCCAAAAAATTGCGAACAAAAAAAATTTCCTCCCCATCGGTTCGAACCCGACCCGAATTAGAAAAATCAAAAATAAATGCGAAAAAATTCTAAAAATTAAAAAATAACATCCAGGCTTCATCTGAAGTCGAAACGGGCCAGGACAGGTCGAAAAAAAAAGAACCAAAAAAATTTCCTTCCTATCCGTTCGAACCCGACCCGAATTAGAAAATTCAAAAATAAATGCGCAAAAATTCTTAAAATTAAAAAACATCATCCAGGCTTCATTTGAAGTTGAAACGGGTCAGGACAGGCCGAAAAATAGAAAAAAAAAATTTCCTTCCTATCCGTTCGAACCCGACCCGAGTTAGAAAATTCAAAAATAAATGCAAGAAAATTCTAAAAATTATAAAACATCATGGCTTCATTTCCAGACGAAACGGGTCAGGACAGGCCGAAAAATAGAAAAAAAAAATTTCCTTCCTATCCGTTCGAACCCGACCCGAATTAGAAAATTCAAAAATAAATGCAAAAAAATTTTAAAAATTAAAACACATCATCGAGGCTTCATTTCAAGACCAAACGGGTCAGGACGGGCCGAAAAATAGAGACGAAAACAAATTTTTTTCCGATCCGTTCGAACCCGACCCGAATTAGAAAATTCAAAAATAAATGCGAAAAAATTCTAAAAATTAAAATACATTATCCAGGCTTCATTTCAAGTCGAAACGGGTCAGGACAGGCCGTAAAATAGAGAACAAAAAAAATTTCCTTCCTATCCGTTCGAGCCCGACCCGGTTTAGAAAATTCAAAAATGAATGCGAAAAAATTCGAAAAATTATAAAACATCATCCAGGCTTCATTTGAAGTCAAAACGGGTCAGGACAAGCAGAAAAATAAAGAACAAAAAAAATTTCCTTCCTATCCGTTCGAACCCGACCCGAATTAGAAAATTCAAAAATAAATGCAAAAAATTTTTAAAAATTAGAAAACATCATCCAGGCCTTATTTGAAGTCGAAACGGGTCAGGACAGGCCGAAAAATAGAGAACAAAAAAAATTTCCTTTCTCTCCGTTCGAACCCGACCCCAGTTAGAAAATTCAAAAATAAATGCGAAAAAATTCTAAAATTTAAAAAACATCCAGGGTTCATTTGAAGACGAAACGGGTCAGGACAGGCCGATAAGTAGGGAACAAAAAAAATTTCCTTCCTATCCGTTCGAACCCGACACGAATTAGAAAATTCAAAAATAAATACGAAAAAAATCTAAAAATTAAAAAACATCATCCAGGGTACATTTCAAGTCGAAACGGGTCAGGACAGGCCTAAAAATAGAGAACAAAAAAAATTTCCTTCCTATCCGTTCGAACCCGACCCGAATTAGAATATTCTAAAATAAATGCGAAAAAATTCTAAAAATTAAAAAACATCATCCCGGCTTCATTTCAAGACGAAACGGGTCAGGACAGGCCGAAAAATAGCGAACTAAAAAAATTTCCTCCCTATCCGTTCGAACCCGACCCGAATTAGAAAATTCAATAATAAATGCGAAAAAATTCTAAAAATTAAAAAGCATCATCCAGGCTTCATTTGAAGGCGAAACGGGTCAGGACATGCCGAAAAATAGAGAACAAAAAAAATTTCCTTCCTATCCGTTCGAACCCGACCCGAATTAGAAAATTCTAAAATAAATGCGAAAAAATTCTAAAAATTAAAAAACATCATCCTGGCTTCATTTTAAGAGGAAACGGGTCAGGACAGACCGAAAAATAGAGAACAAAAAAAATTTCCTTCCCCTCCGTTCGAACCCGACCCGAGTTAGAAAATTCAAAAATAAATGCGAAAAAATTTTAAAAATTAAAAAACATCATCCAGGCTTCATTTCAAGACGAAACGTGTCAAGACAGGCCGAAAAATAGAGAAGAAAAAAAATTTCCTTCCAATCCGTTTGAACCCGACCCGAATTAGAAAATTCAAAAATAAATACGAAAAAATTCTAAAAATTAAAAAACATCATCCAGGCCTCATTTGAAGTCGAAATGGGTCAGGACATGCTGAAAAATAGAGAAGAAAAAAATTTTCCTTCCAATCCGTTCGAACCCGACCCGAATTAGAAAATTCAAAAATAAATACGAAAAAATTCTAAAAATTAAAAAATATCATCCAGGCTTCATTTCCAGTCGAAACGGGTCAGGACAGCCTGAAAAATAGAGAACAAAAAAAATTTCCTTCCTATCCGTTCGAACCCGACCCGAATTAGAAAATTCACAAATAAATGCGAAAAAATTCTAAAAATTAAAAAACATCATCCAGGCTTCATTTGGAGTCGAAACGGGTTAGGACAGGCCGAAAAATAGAGAGAAAAAAAAAATTCCTTCCTATCCGTTCGAACCCGACCCGAGTTAGAAAATTCAATAATAAATGCAACAAAATTCTAAAAATTATAAAATATCATCCAGGCTTCATTTCCAGACGAAACGGGTCAGGACATGCCAAAAAATAGCGAAAAAATAAATTTCCTCCCTATCCGTTCCAACTCGACCCGAATTAGAAAATTCAAAAATAAATGCAAAAAAATTTTAAAAATTAAAAAACATCATCCAGGCTTCATTTCAAGACGAAACGGGACAGGATAGGCCGAAAAATAGAGATGAAAAAAAATTTTCCTCCTATCCATTCGAACCCGACCCGAATTAGAAAATTCAAAAATAAATGCGAAAAAATTCTAAAAATTAAAAAACATCATCCAGGCTTCATTTCAAGACGAAACGCGTCAGGACAGGCCAAAAAATAGAGAAGAAAAAAAAATTTTCTTCCTATCCGTTCAAACCCGACCCGAATTAGAAATTTCAAAAATAAATGCAAAAAAATTTTAAAAATTAAAATACATCATCGAGGCTTCATTTCAAGACCAAACGAGTCAGGACGGGCCGAAAAATAGAGACGAAAACAAATTTTTTTCCGATCCGTTCGAACCCGACCCGAATTAGAAAATTCAAAAATAAATGCGAAAAAATACTAAAAAGTAAAAAACATTATCCAGGCTTCATTTCAAGTCGAAACGGGTCAGGACAGGCCGTAAAATAGAGAACAAAAAAAATTTACTTCCTATCCGTTCGAGCCCGACCCGGTTTAGAAATTCAAAAATGAATGCGAAAAAATTCTAAAAATTATAAAACATCATCCAGGCTTCATTTCCAGACGAAACGGGTCATGACAAGCCGAAAAGTAGAGAAGAAAAAAAATTTTCTTCCTATCCGTTCGAACCCGACCCGAATTAGAAAATTCAAAAATAAATGCGAAAAAATTCTGAAAATTAAAAAACATCATCCAGGCTTCATTTGAAGTCAAAACGGGCCAGGACAAGCCGAAAAATAGAGAACAAAAAAAATTTCCTTCCTATCCGTTCGAACCCGACCCGAATTAGAAAATTCAAAAATAAATGCAAAAAAATTTTAAAAATTAGAAAACATCATCCAGGCCTTATTTGAAGTCGAAACGGGTCAGGACAGGCCGAAAAATAGAGAACAAAAAAAATTTCCTTCCTCTCCGTTCGAACCCGACCCCAGTTAGAAAATTCAAAAATAAATGCGAAAAAATTCTAAAATTTAAAAAACATCATCCAGGGTTCATTTGAAGACGAAATGGGTCAGGACAGGCCGATAAATAGGGAAGAAAAAAAATTTCCTTCCTATCCGTTCGAACCCGACCCGAATTAGAAAATTCAAAAATAAATACGAAAAAATTATAAAAATTAAAAAACATCATCCAGGCTACATTTCAAGTCGAAACGGGTCAGGACAGGCCTAAAAATAGAGAACAAAAAAAATTTCCTTCCTATCCGTTCGAACCCGACCCGAATTAGAATATTCTAAAATAAATGCGAAAAAATTCAAAAATTAAAAAACATCATCCAGGCTTCATTTCAAGACGAAATGGGTCAGGACAGGCCGAAAAATAGCGAAATAAAAAAATTTCCTCCCTATCCGTTCGAACCCGACCCGAATTAGAAAATTCAAAAATAAATGCGAAAAAATTCTAAAAATTAAAAAGCATCATCCAGGCTTCATTTAAAGGCGAAACGGGTCAGGACATGCCGAAAAATAGAGAACAAAAAAAATTTCATTCCTATCCGTTCGAACCCGACCCGAATTAGAAAATTCAAAAATAAATGCAAAAAAATTTTAAACATTAGAAAACATCATCCAGGCCTCATTTGAAGTCGAAACGGGTCAGGACAGGCCGATAAATAGAGAAGAAAAAAAATTTCCTCCCAATCCGTTCGAACTCGACCCGAATTAGAAAATTCAAAAAAAATGCAAAAAAATTTTAAAAATTAAAATACATCATCCAGGCTTCATTTCCAGACAAAACTGGTCAGGACAGGCCAAAAAATAGCGAACAAAAAAAATTTCCTCCCTATCCGTTCGAACAAATAAATGCGAAAAAATTCTAAAAATAAAAAAACATCATCAAGGCTTCATTTCAAGTCGAAACGGGTCGGGAAAGGCCGAAAAATAGAGAACAAAAAAAATTTCCTTCCTATCCGTTCGAACCCGACCCGAATTAGAAAATTCTAAAATAAAAGCGAAAAAATTCTAAAAATTAAAAAACATCATCCTGGCTTCATTTTAAGAAGAAACGGGTCAGGACAAGCCAAAAAATAGGGAAAAAAAAAATTCCTTCCTCTCCGTTCGAACCCGACCAGAATTAGAAAATTCAAAAATAAATGCAAAAAAATTCTAAAAATTATAAAACATCATCCAGGCTTCATTTCCAGACGAAACGGGTCAGGACAGGCCAAAAAATAGCGAACAAAAAAAATTTCCTCCCCATCGGTTCGAACCCGACCCGAATTAGAAAAATCAAAAATAAATGCGAAAAAATTCTAAAAATTAAAAAATATCATCCAGGCTTCATCTGAAGTCGAAACGGGCCAGGACAGGTCGAAAAAAAAAGAACCAAAAAAATTTCCTTCCTATCCGTTCGAACCCGACCCGAATTAGAAAATTCAAAAATAAATGCGCAAAAATTCTTAAAATTAAAAAACATCATCCAGGCTTCATTTGAAGTTGAAACGGGTCAGGACAGACCGAAAAATAGAAAAAAAAAATTTCCTTCCTATCCGTTCAAACCCGACCCGAGTTAGAAAATTCAAAAATAAGTGCAAGAAAATTCTAAAAATTATAAAACATCATGGCTTCATTTCCAGACGAAACGGGTCAGGACAGGCCGAAAAATAGAAAAAAAAAAAATTTCCTTCCTATCCGTTCGAACCCGACCCGAATTAGAAAATTCAAAAATAAATGCAAAAAAATTTTAAAAATTAAAACACATCATCGAGGCTTCATTTCAAGACCAAACGGGTCAGGACGGGCCGAAAAATAGAGACGAAAACAAATTTTTTTCCGATCCGTTCGAACCCGACACGAATTAGAAAATTCAAAAATAAATGCGAAAAAATTCTAAAAATTAAAATACATTATCCAGGCTTCATTTCAAGTCGAAACGGGTCAGGACAGGCCGTAAAATAGAGAACAAAAAAAATTTCCTTCCTATCCGTTCGAGCCCGACCCGGTTTAGAAAATTCAAAAATGAATGCGAAAAAATTCGAAAAATTATAAAACATCATCCAGGCTTCATTTGAAGTCAAAACGGGTCAGGACAAGCAGAAAAATAAAGAACAAAAAAAATTTCCTTCCTATCCGTTCGAACCCGACCCGAATTAGAAAATTCAAAAATAAATGCAAAAAATTTTTAAAAATTAGAAAACATCATCCAGGCCTTATTTGAAGTCGAAACGGGTCAGGACAGGCCGAAAAATAGAGAACAAAAAAAATTTCCTTTCTCTCCGTTCGAACCCGACCCCAGTTAGAAAATTCAAAAATAAATGCGAAAAAATTCTAAAATTTAAAAAACATCCAGGGTTCATTTGAAGACGAAACGGGTCAGGACAGGCCGATAAATAGGGAACAAAAAAAATTTCCTTCCTATCCGTTCGAACCCGACCCGAATTAGAAAATTCAAAAATAAATACGAAAAAAATCTAAAAATTAAAAAACATCATCCAGGGTACATTTCAAGTCGAAACGGGTCAGGACAGGCCTAAAAATAGAGAACAAAAAAAATTTCCTTCCTATCCGTTCGAACCCGACCCGAATAAGAATATTCTAAAATAAATGCGAAAAAATTCTAAAAATTAAAAAACATCATCCAGGCTTCATTTCAAGACGAAACGGGTCAGGACAGGCCGAAAAATAGCGAACTAAAAAAATTTCCTCCCTATCCGTTCGAACCCGTCCCGAATTAGAAAATTCAATAATAAATGCGAAAAAATTCTAAAAATTAAAAAGCATCATCCAGGCTTCATTTGAAGGCGAAACGGGTCAGGACATGCCGAAAAATAGAGAACAAAAAAAATTTCCTTCCTATCCGTTCGAACCCGACCCGAATTAGAAAATTCAAAAATAAATGCGAAAAAATTCTAAAAATTAAAGAGCATCATCCAGGCTTCATTTGAAGGCGAAACGGGTCAGGACATGCCGAAAAATAGAGAACAAAAAAAACTTCCTTCCTATCCGTTCGAACCCGACCCGAATTAGAATATTCTAAAATAAATGCGAAAAAATCCTAAAAATTAAAAAACATCATCCAGGCTTCATTTCAAGACGAAACGGGTCAGGACAGGCCGAAAAATAGCGAACTAAAAAAATTTCCTCCCTATCCGTTCGAACCCGACCCGAATTAGAAAATTCAAAAATAAATGCGAAAAAATTCTAAAAATTAAAAAGCATCATCCAGGCTTCATTTGAAGGCGAAACGGGTCAGGACATGCCGAAAAACAGAGAACAAAAAAAATTTCCTTCCTATCCGTTCGAACCCGACCCGAATTAGAAAATTCAAAAATAAATGCAAAAAAATTTTAAACATTAGAAAACATCATCCAGGACTCATTTGAAGTCAAAACGGGTCAGGACAGGCAGAAAAATAGAGAACAAAAAAAATTTCTTTCCTCTCCGTTCGAACCCGAACCGAGTTAGAAAATTCAAAAATAAATGCGAAAAATTCTAAAATTTAAAAAACATCATCCAGGGTTCATTTGAAGACGAAACGGGTCAGGACAGGCCGATAAATAGAGAAGAAAAAAAATTTCCTCCCAATCCGTTCGAACCCGACCCGAATTAGAAAATTCAAAAATAAATGCAAAAAAATTTAAAAAAATAAAATACATCATGCAGGCTTCATTTCCAGACGAAACGGGTCAGGACAGGCCAAAAAATAGCGAACAAAAAAAATTTCCACCCTATCCGTTCGAACCCGACCCTAATTAGAAAAGTAAAAAATAAATGCGAAAAAATTCTAAAAATAAAAAAACATCATCAAGGCTTAATTTCAAGTCGAAACGGGTCGGGAAAGGCCGAAAAATAGAGAACAAAAAAAATTTCCTTCCTATCCGTTCGAACCCGACCCGAATTAGAAAATTCTAAAATAAATGCGAAAAAATTCTAAAAATTAAAAAACATCATCCTGGCTTCATTTTAAGAAGAAACGGGTTAGGACAAGCCAAAAAATAGAGAAAAAAAAAATTTCCTTCCTCTCCGTTCGAACCCGACCAGAATTAGAAAATTCAAAAATAAATGCAAAAAAATTCTAAAAATTATAAAACATCATCCAGGCTTCATTTCCAGACGAAACGGGACAGGACAGGTCGAAAAAAAGAGAACCAAAAAAATTTCCTTCCTATCCGTTCGAACCCAACCCGAATTACAAAATTCAAAAATAAATGCGCAAAAATTCTTAAAATTAAAAAACATCATCCAGGCTTCATTTGAAGTTGAAACGGGTCAGGACAGGCCGAAAAATAGAAATAAAAAAATTTCCTTCCTATCCGTTCGAACCCGACCCGAGTTAGAAAATTCAAAAATAAATGCAAAAAAATTTTAAAAATTAAAATACATCGTCCAGGCTTCATTTCAAGACCAAACGGGTCACGACGGGCCGAAAAATAGAGACGAAAAATTTTTTTTTTCCGATTCGTTCGAACCCGACCCGAATTAGAAAATTCAAAAATAAATGCGAAAAAATTCTAAAAATTAAAAAACATTATCCAGGCTTCATTTCAAGTCGAAACGGGTCAGGACAGGCCGTAAAATAGAGAACAAAAAAAATTTCCTTCCTATCCGTTCGAGCCCGACCCGGTTTAGAAAATTCAAAAATAAATGCGAAAAAATTATAAAAATTATAAAACATCATCCAGGCTTCATTTCCAGATGAAACGGGTCAGGACAAGCCGAAAAGTAGAGAAGAAAAAAAAATTTCTTCCTCTCTGTTCGAACCCGACCCGAATTAGAAAATTCAAAAATAAATGCGCAAATATTCTTAAAATTAAAAAACATCATCCAGGCTTCATTTGTAGTTGAAACGGGTCAGGACAGGCCGAAAAATAGAAAAAAAAAAAATTTCCTTCCTATCCGTTCGAACCCGACCCGAGTTAGAAAATTCAAAAATAAATGCAAAAAAATTCTAAAAACTATAAAACATCATCCAGGCTTCATTTCAAGACGAAAAGAGTCAGGACATGCCAAAAAATAGAGAAAAAATAAATTTCCTCCCTATCCGTTCCAACCCGACCCGAATTAGAAAATTCAAAAATAAATGTAAAAAAATTTTAAAAATTAAAAGACATCATCCAGGCTTCATTTCAAGACGAAACGGGTCAGGACAGGCCATAAAATAGAGAACAAAAAAAATTTTCTTCCAATCCGTTCGAACCCGACCCGAATTAGAAAATTCAAAAATAAATGCAAAAAAATTTTAAAAATTAAAATACATCGTCCAGGCTTCATTTCAAGACCAAACGGGTCACGACGGGTCGAAAAATAGAGACGAAAACAAATTTTTTTCCGATTCGTTCGAACCCGACCCGAATTAGAAAATTCAAAAATAAATGCGAAAAAATTCTAAAAATTAAAAAACATTATCCAGGCTTCATTTCAAGTCGAAACGGGTCAGGACAGGCCGTAAAATAGAGAACAAAAAAAATTTCCTTCCTATCCGTTCGAGCCCGACCCGGTTTAGAAAATTCAAAAATAAATGCGAAAAAATTCTAAAAATTATAAAACATCATCCAGGCTTCATTTCCAGACGAAACGGGTCAGGACAAGTCGAAAAGTAGAGAAGAAAAAAAAATTTCTTCCTCTCTGTTCGAACCCGACCCGAATTAGAAAATTCAAAAATAAATGCAAAAAAATTCTGAAAATTAAAAAACATCATCCAGGCTTCATTTGAAGTCGAAACGGGTCAGGACAAGCTGAAAAATAGAGAACAAAAAAAATTTCCTTCCTATCCGTTCGAACCCGACCCGAATTAGAAAATTCAAAAATAAATGCAAAAAAATTTTAAAAATTAGAAAACATCATCCAGGCCTCATTTGAAGTCGAAACGGGTTAGGACAGGCCAAAAAATAGAGAACAAAAAAAATTTCCTTCCTCTCCGTTCGAACACGACCCCAGTTAGAAAATTCAAAAATAAATGCGAAAAAATTCTAAAATTTAAAAAACATCATCCAGGGTTCATTTGAAGACGAAGCGGGTCAGGACAGGCCGATAAATAGGGAACAAAAAAAATTTCCTTCCTATCCGTTCGAACCCGACCCGAATTAGAAAATTCAAAAATAAATAGGAAAAAATTATAAAAATTAAAAAACATCATCCAGGCTACATTTCAAGTCGAAACGGGTCAGGACTGGCCAAAAAATAGAGAACAAAAAAAATTTCCTTCCTATCCGTTCGAACCCGACCCGAATTAGAATATTCTAAAATAAATGCGAAAAAATTCTAAAAATTAAAAAACATCATCCAGGCTTCATTTGAAGACGAAACGGGTCAGGACAGGCCGAAAAATAGCGAACTAAAAAAATTTCCTCCCTATTCGTTCGAACCCGGCCCGAATTAGAAAATTCAAAAATAAATGCGAAAAAATTCTAAAAATTAAAAAGCATCATCTAGGCTTCATTTGAAGGCGCAACGGGTCAGGACATGCCGAAAAATAGAGTACAAAAAAAATTTCCTTCCTATCCGTTCGAACCCGACCCGAATTAGAAAATTCAAAAATAAATGCAAAAAAATTTCAAACATTAGAAAACATCATCCAGGCCTCATTTGAAGTCGATACGGGTCAGGACTGGCCGAAAAATAGAGAACAAAAAAAATTTCCTTCCTTTCCAATCGAACCCGAACCGAGTTAGAAAATTCAAAAATAAATGCGAAAAAATTCTAAAATTTAAAAAACATCATCCAGGCTACATTTCAAGTCGAAACGGGTCAGGACAGGCCAAAAAATAGAGAACAAAAAAAATTTCCTTTCTATCCGTTCGAACCCGATCCGAATTAGAAAATTCTAAAATAAATGCGAAAAAATTCTAAAAATTAAAAAACATCATCCTGGCTCCATTTGAAGTCGAAACGGGTCAGGACAGGCCGAAAAATAGAGAGAAAAAAAAATTTCCTTCCTATCCATTCTAACCCGGCCCGAATTAGAAAATTCTAATATAAATGCGAAAAAATTCTAAATATTAAAAAACATCATCCTGGCTTCATTTTAAGAGGAAACGGGTCAGGACAGACCGAAAAATAGAGAACAAAAAAAATTTCCGTCCTCTCCGTTCGAACCCGACCCGAGTTAGAAAATTCAAAAATAAATGCGAAAAAATTATAAAAATTAAAAAATATCATCCAGGCTTCATTTCAAGACGAAACGTGTCAAGACAGGCCAAAAAATAGAGAAGAAAAAAAATTTCCTTCCAATCCGTTCGAACCCGACCCGAATTAGAAAATTCAAAAATAAATACGAAAAAATTCTAAAAATTAGAAAACATCATCCAGGCCTCATTTGAAGTCGAAATGGGTCAGGACATGCTGAAAAAAAGAGAAGAAAAAAATTTTCCTTCCGATCCGTTCGAACCCGACCTGAATTAGAAAATTCAAAAATAAATACGAAAAAATTCTAAAAATTAAAAAACATCATCCAGGCTTCATTTCCAGTCGAAACGGGTCAGGACAGCCCGAAAAATAGAGAACAAAAAAAATTTCCTTCCTATCCGTTCGAACCCGACCCGAATTAGAATATTCTAAAATAAATGCGAAAAAACTCTAAAAATTAAAAAACATCATCCAGGCTATACATTTCAAGTCGAAACGGGTCAGGACAGGCCGAAAAATAGCGAACTTAAAAAATTTCCTCCCTATCCGTTCGAACCCGACCCGAATTAGAAAATTTAAAAATAAATGCGAAAAAATTCTTAAAATTAAAAAACATCATCCAGGGTTCATTTCAAGACGAAACGGGTCAGGACAGACCGAAAAATAGAGAACAAAAAAAATTTCCTTCTTCTCCATTCGAACCCAACCCGAGTTAGAAAATTCGAAAATAAATGCGAAAAAATTCTAAAAATTAAAAAACATCATCCAGGGTACATTTGAAGACGAAACGGGTCAGGACAGGCCGATAAATAGAGAAGAAAAAAAATTTCCTCCCTCTCCGTTCGAACCCGACCCGAATTAGAAAATTCAAAAATAAATGCGAAAAAATTCTAAAAATTAAAAAACATCATCCTGGCTTCATTTGAAGTCGAAACGGGTCAGGACAGACCGAAAAATAGAGAGTAAAAAAAATTTCCTTCCAATCCGTTCGAACCCGGCCCGAATTAGAAAATTCTAAAATAACTGCGAAAAAATTCTAAAAATTAAAAAACATAATCCTGGCTTCATTTGGATTCGAAACGGGTCAGGACAGGCCGAAAAATAGAGAGAAAAAAAAATTTTCCTTCCTATCCGTTCGAACCCGGCCCGAATTAGAAAATTCTAAAATAAATGCGAAAAAATTCTAAAAATTAAAAAACATCATCCTGGCTTCATTTTAAGAGGAGACGGGTCAGGACAGACCGAAAAATAGAGAACAAAAAAAATTTCCTTCCTATCCGTTCGAACCCGACCCGAATTAGAATATTCTAAAATAAATGCGAAAAAACTCTGAAAATTAAAAAACATCATCCAGGCTTCATTTCAAGACGAAACGGGTCAGGACAGGCCGAAAAATAGCGAACTAAAAAAATTTCCTCCCTATCCGTTCGAACCCGACCCGAATTAGAAAATTCAAAAATAAATGCGAAAGAATTCTAAAAATTAAAAAACATCATCCAGGCTATATTTCAAAACGAAACGTGTCAAGACAGGCCGAAAAATAGAGAAGAAAAAAAATTTCCTTCCTATCCGTTCGAACCCGACCCGAATTAGAAAATTCAAAAATAAATACGAAAAAATTCTACAACTTAGAAAACATCATCCAGGCCACATTTGAAGTCGAAACGGGTCAGGACAGGCCGAAAAATAGCGAACAAAAAAAAATTTCCTTCCTATCCGTTCGAACCCGACCCGAATTAGAAAATTCAAAAATAAATACGAAAAAATTCTAAAAATTAAAAAACATCATCCAGGCTACATTTCAAGTCGAAACGGGTCAGGACAGGTCGAAAAATAGAGAAAAAAAAAATTTCCTTCCTATCCTTTCGAACTCGACCCGAATTAGAATATTCTAAAATAAATGCGAAAAAATTCTAAAAATTAAAAAATATCATCCAGGCTTTATTTCAAGACGAAACGGGTCAGGACAAGCCGAAAAGTAGAGAAGAAATTTTTTTTTTTTCCTATCCGTTCGAACCCGACACGAATTAGAAAATTCAAAAATAAATACGGAAAAATTCTAAAAATTAAAAAACATCATCCAGGCTTCATTTGAAGTCGAAACGGGTCAGGACAAGCCGAAAAATAGAGAACAAAAAAAATTTCCTTCCTATCCGTTCGAACCCGACCCGAATTTTAAAATTCCAAAATAAATGCAAAAAAATTTTAAAAATTAGAAAACATCATCCAGGCCTCATTTGAGGTCGAAACGGGTCAGGACAGGCCAAAAAATAGAGAACAAAAAAAATTTCCTTCCTCTCCGTTCGAACCCGACCCGAGTTAGAAAATTCGAAAATAAATGCGAAAAAATTCTAAAAATTAAAAAACATCATCCTGGCTTCATTTTAAGAGGAAACGGGTCAGGACAGACCGAAAAATTGAGAACAAAAAAAATTTCCTTTCTATCCGTTCGAACCCGACCCGAATTAGAAAATTCTAAAATAAACGCGAAAAAATTCTAAAAATTAAAAAACATCATCCTGGCTTCATTTGAAGTCGAAACGGGTCAGGACAGGCCGAAAAATAGAGAGAAAAAAAATTTTCCTTCCTATCCATTCGAGCACGGCCCGAATTAGAAAATTCTAAAATAAATGCGAAAAAATTCTAAAAATTAAAAAACATCATCCAGGCTACATTTCAAGTCGAAACGGGTCAGGACAGGCCAAAAAATAGAGAACAAAAAAAATTTCCTTTCTATCCGTTCGAACCCGACCCGAATTAGAAAATTCTAAAATAAATGCGAAAAAATTCTAAAAATTAAAAAACATCATCCTGGCTCCATTTGAAGTCGAAACGGGTCAGGACAGGCCGAAAAATAGAGAGAAAAAAAAAATTCCTTCCTATCCATTCGAAGCCGGCCCGAATTAGAAAATTCTAAAATAAATGCGAAAAAATTCTAAAAATTAAAAAACATCATCCTGGCTTCATTTTAAGAGGAAACGGGTCAGGACAGACCGAAAAATAGAGAACAAAAAAAATTTCCTTCCTCTCCGTTCGAACCCGACCCGAGTTAGAAAATTCAAAAATAAATGCGAAAAAATTTTAAAAATTAAAAAACATCATCCAGGCTTCATTTCAAGACGAAACGTGTCAAGACAGGCCAAAAAATAGAGAAGAAAAAAAATTTCCTTCCTCTCCGTTCGAACCCGACCCGAATTAGAAAATTCAAAAATAAATACGAAAAAATTCTAAAAATTAGAAAACATCATCCAGGCCTCATTTGAAGTCGAAATGGGTCAGGACATGCTGAAAAAAAGAGAAGAAAAAAATTTTCCTTCCGATCCGTTCGAACCCGACCTGAATTAGAAAATTCAAAAATAAATACGAAAAAATTCTAAAAATTAAAAAACATCATCCAGGCTTCATTTCCAGTCGAAACGGGTCAGGACAGCCCGAAAAATAGAGAACAAAAAAAATTTCCTTCCTATCCGTTCGAACCCGACCCGAATTAGAATATTCTAAAATAAATGCGAAAAAACTCTAAAAATTAAAAAACATCATCCAGGCTATACATTTCAAGTCGAAACGGGTCAGGACAGGCCGAAAAATAGCGAACTAAAAAAATTTCCTCCCTATCTGTTCGAACCCGACCCGAATTAGAAAATTTAAAAATAAATGAGAAAAAATTCTTAAAATTAAAAAACATCATCCAGGGTTCATTTCAAGACGAAACGGGTCAGGACAGACCGAAAAATAGAGAACAAAAAAAATTTCCTTCTTCTCCATTCGAACCCAACCCGAGTTAGAAAATTCGAAAATAAATGCGAAAAAATTCTAAAAATTAAAAAACATCATCCACGGTACATTTAAAGACGAAACGGGTCAGGACAGGCCGATAAATAGAGAAGAAAAAAAATTTCCTCCCTATCCGTTCGAACCCGACCCGAATTAGAAAATTCAAAAATAAATGTGAAAAAATTCTAAAAATTAAAAAACATCATCCTGGCTTCATTTGAAGTCGAAACGGGTCAGGACAGACCGAAAAATAGAGAGTAAAAAAAATTTCCTTCCAATCCGTTCGAACCCGGCCCGAATTAGAAAATTCTAAAATAACTGCGAAAAAATTCTAAAAATTAAAAAACATAATCCTGGCTTCATTTGGATTCGAAACGGGTCAGGACAGGCCGAAAAATAGAAAAAAAAAATTTCCTTCCTATCCGTTCGAACCCGACCCGAGTTAGAAAATTCAAAAATAAATGCAAAAAAATTTTAAAAATTAAAATACATCGTCCAGGCTTCATTTCAAGACCAAACGGGTCACGACGGGCCGAAAAATAGAGACGAAAATTTTTTTTTTTCCGATTCGTTCGAACCCGACCCGAATTAGAAAATTCAAAAATAAATGCGAAAAAATTCTAAAAATTAAAAAACATTATCCAGGCTTCATTTCAAGTCGAAACGGGTCAGGACAGGCCGTAAAATAGAGAACAAAAAAAATTTCCTTCCTATCCGTTCGAGCCCGACCCGGTTTAGAAAATTCAAAAATAAATGCGAAAAAATTATAAAAATTATAAAACATCATCCAGGCTTCATTTCCAGATGAAACGGGTCAGGACAAGCCGAAAAGTAGAGAAGAAAAAAAAATTTCTTCCTCTCTGTTCGAACCCGACCCGAATTAGAAAATTCAAAAATAAATGCGCAAATATTCTTAAAATTAAAAAACATCATCCAGGCTTCATTTGAAGTTGAAACGGGTCAGGACAGGCCGAAAAATAGAAAAAAAAAAAATTTCCTTCCTATCCGTTCGAACCCGACCCGAGTTAGAAAATTCAAAAATAAATGCAAAAAAATTCTAAAAACTATAAAACATCATCCAGGCTTCATTTCAAGACGAAAAGAGTCAGGACATGCCAAAAAATAGAGAAAAAATAAATTTCCTCCCTATCCGTTCCAACCCGACCCGAATTAGAAAATTCAAAAATAAATGTAAAAAAATTTTAAAAATTAAAAGACATCATCCAGGCTTCATTTCAAGACGAAACGGGTCAGGACAGGCCATAAAATAGAGAACAAAAAAAATTTTCTTCCAATCCGTTCGAACCCGACCCGAATTAGAAAATTAAAAAATAAATGCAAAAAAATTTTAAAAATTAAAATACATCGTCCAGGCTTCATTTCAAGACCAAACGGGTCACGACGGGTCGAAAAATAGAGACGAAAACAAATTTTTTTCCGATTCGTTCGAACCCGACCCGAATTAGAAAATTCAAAAATAAATGCGAAAAAATTCTAAAAATTAAAAAACATTATCCAGGCTTCATTTCAAGTCGAAACGGGTCAGGACAGGCCGTAAAATAGAGAACAAAAAAAATTTCCTTCCTATCCGTTCGAGCCCGACCCGGTTTAGAAAATTCAAAAATAAATGCGAAAAAATTCTAAAAATTATAAAACATCATCCAGGCTTCATTTCCAGACGAAACGGGTCAGGACAAGTCGAAAAGTAGAGAAGAAAAAAAAATTTCTTCCTCTCTGTTCGAACCCGACCCGAATTAGAAAATTCAAAAATAAATGCGAAAAAATTCTGAAAATTAAAAAACATCATCCAGGCTTCATTTGAAGTCGAAACGGGTCAGGACAAGCTGAAAAATAGAGAACAAAAAAAATTTCCTTCCTATCCGTTCGAACCCGACCCGAATTAGAAAATTCAAAAATAAATGCAAAAAAATTTTAAAAATTAGAAAACATCATCCAGGCCTCATTTGAAGTCGAAACGGGTTAGGACAGGCCAAAAAATAGAGAACAAAAAAAATTTCCTTCCTCTCCGTTCGAACACGACCCCAGTTAGAAAATTCAAAAATAAATGCGAAAAAATTCTAAAATTTAAAAAACATCATCCAGGGTTCATTTGAAGACGTAGCGGGTCAGGACAGGCCGATAAATAGGGGACAAAAAAAATTTCCTTCCTATCCGTTCGAACCCGACCCGAATTAGAAAATTCAAAAATAAATAGGAAAAAATTATAAAAATTAAAAAACATCATCCAGGCTACATTTCAAGTCGAAACGGGTCAGGACTGGCCAAAAAATAGAGAACAAAAAAAATTTCCTTCCTATCCGTTCGAACCCGACCCGAATTAGAATATTCTAAAATAAATGCGAAAAAATTCTAAAAATTAAAAAACATCATCCAGGCTTCATTTGAAGACGAAACGGGTCAGGACAGGCCGAAAAATAGCGAACTAAAAAAATTTCCTCCCTATTCGTTCGAACCCGGCCCGAATTAGAAAATTCAAAAATAAATGCGAAAAAATTCTAAAATTTAAAAAACATCATCCAGGCTACATTTCAAGTCGAAACGGGTCAGGACAGGCCAAAAAATAGAGAACAAAAAAAATTTCCTTTCTATCCGTTCGAACCCGATCCGAATTAGAAAATTCTAAAATAAATGCGAAAAAATTCTAAAAATTAAAAAACATCATCCTGGCTCCATTTGAAGTCGAAACGGGTCAAGACAGGCCGAAAAATAGAGAGAAAAAAAAATTTCCTTCCTATCCATTCTAACCCGGCCCGAATTAGAAAATTCTAATATAAATGCGAAAAAATTCTAAATATTAAAAAACATCATCCTGGCTTCATTTTAAGAGGAAACGGGTCAGGACAGACCGAAAAATAGAGAACAAAAAAAATTTCCGTCCTCTCCGTTCGAACCCGACCCGAGTTAGAAAATTCAAAAATAAATGCGAAAAAATTATAAAAATTAAAAAATATCATCCAGGCTTCATTTCAAGACGAAACGTGTCAAGACAGGCCAAAAAATAGAGAAGAAAAAAAATTTCCTTCCAATCCGTTCGAACCCGACCCGAATTAGAAAATTCAAAAATAAATACGAAAAAATTCTAAAAATTAGAAAACATCATCCAGGCCTCATTTGAAGTCGAAATGGGTCAGGACATGCTGAAAAAAAGAGAAGAAAAAAATTTTCCTTCCGATCCGTTCGAACCCGACCTGAATTAGAAAATTCAAAAATAAATACGAAAAAATTCTAAAAATTAAAAAACATCATCCAGGCTTCATTTCCAGTCGAAACGGGTCAGGACAGCCCGAAAAATAGAGAACAAAAAAAATTTCCTTCCTATCTGTTCGAACCCGACCCGAATTAGAATATTCTAAAATAAATGCGAAAAAACTCTAAAAATTAAAAAACATCATCCAGGCTATACATTTCAAGTCGAAACGGGTCAGGACAGGCCGAAAAATAGCGAACTTAAAAAATTTCCTCCCTATCCGTTCGAACCCGACCCGAATTAGAAAATTTAAAAATAAATGCGAAAAAATTCTTAAAATTAAAAAACATCATCCAGGGTTCATTTCAAGACGAAACGGGTCAGGACAGACCGAAAAATAGAGAACAAAAAAAATTTCCTTCTTCTCCATTCGAACCCAACCCGAGTTAGAAAATTCGAAAATAAAGGCGAAAAAATTCTAAAAATTAAAAAACATCATCCAGGGTACATTTGAAGACGAAACGGGTCAGGACAGGCCGATAAATAGAGAAGAAAAAAAATTTCCTCCCTCTCCGTTCGAACCCGACCCGAATTAGAAAATTCAAAAATAAATGCGAAAAAATTCTAAAAATTAAAAAACATCATCCTGGCTTCATTTGAAGTCGAAACGGGTCAGGACAGACCGAAAAATAGGGAGTAAAAAAAATTTCCTTCCAATCCGTTCGAACCCGGCCCGAATTAGAAAATTCTAAAATAACTGCGAAAAAATTCTAAAAATTAAAAAACATAATCCTGGCTTCATTTGGATTCGAAACGGGTCAGGACAGGCCGAAAAATAGAGAGAAAAAAAAATTTCCTTCCTATCCGTTCGAACCCGGCGCGAATTAGAAAATTCTAAAATAAATGCGAAAAAATTCTAAAAATTAAAAAACATCATCCTGGCTTCATTTTAAGAGGAGACGGGTCAGGACAGACCGAAAAATAGAGAACAAAAAAAATTTCCTTCCTATCCGTTCGAACCCGACCCGAATTAGAATATTCTAAAATAAATGCGAAAAAACTCTGAAAATAAAAAAACATCATCCAGGCTTCATTTCAAGACGAAACGGGTCAGGACAGGCCGAAAAATAGCGAACTAAAAAAATTTCCTCCCTATCCGTTCGAACCCGACCCGAATTAGAAAATTCAAAAATAAATGCGAAAGAATTCTAAAAATTAAAAAACATCATCCAGGCTATATTTCAAAACGAAACGTGTCAAGACAGGCCGAAAAATAGAGAAGAAAAAAAATTTCCTTCCTATCCGTTCGAACCCGACCCGAATTAGAAAATTCAAAAATAAATACGAAAAAATTCTACAACTTAGAAAACATCATCCAGGCCACATTTGAAGTCGAAACGGGTCAGGACAGGCCGAAAAATAGCGAACAAAAAAAAATTTCCTTCCTATCCGTTCGAACCCGACCCGAATTAGAAAATTCAAAAATAAATACGAAAAAATTCAACAAATTAAAAAACATCATCCAGGCTACATTTCAAGTCGAAACGGGTCAGGACAAGCAGAAAAATAGAGAAAAAAAAAATTTCCTTCCTATCCTTTCGAACTCGACCCGAATTAGAAAATTCTAAAATAAATGCGAAAAAATTCTAAAAATTAAAAAACATCATCCAGGCTTTATTTCAAGACGAAACGGGTCAGGACAAGCCGAAAAGTAGAGAAGAAATTTTTTTTTTTTCCTATCCGTTCGAACCCGACACGAATTAGAAAATTCAAAAATAAATGCGGAAAAATTCTAAAATTTAAAAAACATCATCCAGGCTTCATTTGAAGTCGAAACGGGTCAGGACAAGCCGAAAAATAGAGAACAAAAAAAATTTCCTTCCTATCCGTTCGAACCCGACCCGAATTTTAAAATTCAAAAATAAATGCAAAAAAATTTTTAAAATTAGAAAACATCATCCAGGCCTCATTTGAGGTCGAAACGGGTCAGGACAGGCCAAAAAATAGAGAACAAAAAAAATTTCCTTCCTCTCCGTTCGAACCCGACACGAATTAGAAAATTCGAAAATAAATGCGAAAAAATTCTAAAAATTAAAAAACATCATCCTGGCTTCATTTGAAGTCGAAACGGGTCAGGACAAGCCGAAAAATTGAGAACAAAAAAAATTTCCTTCCTATCCGTTCGAACCCGACCCGAATTTTAAAATTCTAAAATAAACGCAAAAAAATTTTTAAAATTAGAAAACATCATCCAGGCCTCATTTGAGGTCGAAACGGGTCAGGACAGGCCAAAAAATAGAGAACAAAAAAAATTTCCTTCCTCTCCGTTCGAACCCGACCCGAGTTAGAAAATTCGAAAATAAATGCGAAAAAATTCTAAAAATTAAAAAACATCATCCTGGCTTCATTTTAAGAGGAAACGGGTCAGGACAGACCGAAAAATAGAGAACAAAAAAAATTTCCTTTCTATCCGTTCGAACCCGACCCGAATTAGAAAATTCTAAAATAAATGCGAAAAAATTCTAAAAATTAAAAAACATCATCCTGGCTCCATTTGAAGTCGAAACGGGTCAGGACAGGCCGAAAAATAGAGAGAAAAAAAATTTTCCTTCCTATCCATTCGAGCACGGCCCGAATTAGAAAATTCTAAAATAAATGCGAAAAAATTCTAAAAATTAAAAAACATCATCCTGGCTTCATTTTAAGAGGAAACGGGTCAGGACAGACCGAAAAATAGAGAAGAAAAAAAATTTCCTTCCTCTCCGTTCGAACCCGACCCGAGTTAGAAAATTCAAAAATAAATGCGAAAAAATTTTAAAAATTAAAAAACATCATCCAGGCTTCATTTCAAGACGAAACGTGTCAAGACAGGCCGAAAAATAGATATGAAAAAAAATTTCCTTCCAATCCGTTCGAACCCGACCCGAATTAGAAAATTCAAAAATAAATTCGAAAAAATTCTAAAAATTAAAAAACATCATCCCGGCCTCATTTGAAGACGTAATGGGTCAGGACATGCTGAAAAATAGAGAAGAAAAAAATTTTCCTTCCGATCCATTCGAACCCGACCCGAATTAGAAAATTCAAAAATAATTTCGAAAAAATTCTAAAAATTAAAAAACATCATCCAGGCTTCATTTCCAGTCGAAACGGGTCAGGACAGCCCGAAAAATAGAGAACAAAAAAAATTTCCTTCCTATCCGTTCGAACCCGACCCGAATTAGAATATTCTAAAATAAATGCGAAAAAACTCTAAAAATTAAAAAACAACATCCAGGCTATACATTTCAAGTCGAAACGGTTCAGGACAGGCCGAAAAATAGCGAACTAAAAAAATTTCCTCCCTATCCGTTCGAACCCGACCCGAATTAGAAAATTTAAAAATAAATGCGAAAAAATTCTTAAAATTAAAAAACATCATCCAGGGTTCATTTCAAGACGAAACGGGTCAGGACAGACCTAAAAATAGAGAACAAAAAAAATTTCCTTCTTCTCCATTCGAACCCGACCCGAGTTAGAAAATTCGAAAATAAATGCGAAAAAATTCTAAAAATTAAAAAACATCATCCAGGGTACATTTGAAGACGAAACGGGTCAGGACAGGCCGAAAAATAGAGAAGAAAAAAAATTTCCTTCCTATCCGTTTGAACCCAACCCGAATTAGAAAATTCAAAAATAAATTCGAAAAAATTCTACAACTTAGAAAACATCATCCAGGCCACATTTGAAGTCGAAACGGGTCAGGACAGGCCGAAAAATAGCGAACAAAAAAAAATTTCCTTCCTATCCGTTCGAACCCGACCCGAATTAGAAAATTCAAAAATAAATACGAAAAAATTCTAAAAATTAAAAAACATCATCCAGGCTACATTTCAAGTCGAAACGGGTCAGGACAGGCCGAAAAATAGAGAAAAAAAAAATTTCCTTCCTATCCTTTCGAACTCGACCCGAATTAGAATATTCTAAAATAAATGCGAAAAAATTCTAAAAATTAAAAAACATCATCCAGGCTTTATTTCAAGACGAAACGGGTCAGGACAAGCCGAAAAGTAGAGAAGAAAATTTTTTTTTTTCCTATCCGTTCGAACCCGACACGAATTAGAAAATTCAAAAATAAATGCGGAAAAATTCTAAAATTTAAAAAACATCATCCAGGCTTCATTTGAAGTCGAAACGGGTCAGGACAGGCCGAAAAATAGCGAACTAAAAAAATTTCCTCCCTATCCGTTCGAATCCGACCCGAATTAGAAAATTTAAAAATAAATGCGAAAAAATTCTTAAAATTAAAAAACATCATCCAGGGTTCATTTCAAGACGAAACGGGTCAGGACAGACCGAAAAATAGAGAACAAAAAAAATTTTCTTCCTATCCGTTCGAACCCGACAGGAATTAGAAAATTAAAAAATAAATGCAAAAAAATTTTAAAAATTAAAATACATCGTCCAGGCTTCATTTCAAGACCAAACGGGTCACGACGGGCCGAAAAATAGAGACGAAAACAAATTTTTTTCCGATTCGTTCGAACCCGACCCGAATTAGAAAATTCAAAAATAAATGCGAAAAAATTCTAAAAATTAAAAAACATTATCCAGGCTTCATTTCAAGTCGAAACGGGTCAGGACAGGCCATAAAATAGAGAACAAAAAAAATTTCCTTCCTATCTGTTCGAGCCCGACCCGGTTTAGAAAATTCAAAAATAAATGCGAAAAAATTCTAAAAATTATAAAACATCATCCAGGCTTCACTTCCAGACGAAACGGGTCAGGACAAGTCGATAAGTAGAGAAGAAAAAAAATTTTCTTCCTCTCTGTTCGAACCCGACCCGAATTAGAAAATTCAAAAATAAATGCGAAAAAATTCTGAAAATTAAAAAACATCATCCAGGCTTCATTTGAAGTCGAAACGGGTCAGGACAAGCTGAAAAATAGAGAACAAAAAAAATTCCCTTCCTATCCGTTCGAACCCGACCCTAATTAGAAAATTCAAAAATAAATGCAAAAAAATTTTAAAAATTATAAAACATCATCCAGGCCTCATTTGAAGTCGAAACGGGTTAGGACAGGCCAAAAAATAGAGAACAAAAAAAATTTCCTTCCTCTCCGTTCGAACCCGACCCCAGTTAGAAAATTCAAAAATAAATGCGAAAAAATTCTAAAATTTAAAAAACATCATCCAGGGTTCATTTGAAGACGAAACGGGTCAGGACAGGCCGATAAATAGGGAACAAAAAAAATTTCCTTCCTATCCGTTCGAACCCGACCCGAATTAGAAAATTCAAAAATAAATAGGAAAAAATTATAAAAATTAAAAAACATCATCCAGGCTACATTTCAAGTCGAAACGGGTCAGGACTGGCCAAAAAATAGAGAACAAAAAAAATTTCCTTCCTATCCGTTCGAACCCGACCCGAATTAGAATATTCTAAAATAAATGCGAAAAAATTCGAAAAATTAAAAAACATCATCCAGGCTTCATTTGAAAACGAAACGGGTCAGGACAGGCCGAAAAATAGTGAACTAAAAAAATTTCCTCCCTATTCGTTCGAACCCGGCCCGAATTAGAAAATTCAAAAATAAATGCGAAAAAATTCTAAAAATTAAAAAGCATCATCTAGGCTTCATTTGAAGGCACAACGGGTCAGGACATGCCGAAAAATAGAGTACAAAAAAAATTTCCTTCCTATCCGTTCGAACCCGACCCGAATTAGAAAATTCAAAAATAAATGCAAAAAAATTTCAAACATTAGAAAACATCATCCAGGCCTTATTTGAAGTCGAAACGGGTCAGGACTGGCCGAAAAATAGAGAACAAAAAAAATTTCCTTCCTTTCCAATCGAACCCGAACCGAGTTAGAAAATTCAAAAATAAATGCGAAAAAATTCTAAAATTTAAAAAACATCATCCAGGCTACATTTCAAGTCGAAACGGGTCAGGACAGGCCAAAAAATAGAGAACAAAAAAAATTTCCTTTCTATCCGTTCGAACCCGACCCGAATTTTAAAATTTTTAAATAAATGCAAAAAAATTTTTAAAATTAGAAAACATCATCCAGGCCTCATTTGAGGTCGAAACGGGTCAGGACAGGCCAAAAAATAGAGAACAAAAAAAATTTCCTTACTCTCCGTTCGAACCCGACACGAATTAGAAAATTCGAAAATAAATGCGGAAAAATTCTAAAAATTAAAAAACATCATCCAGGCTTCATTTGAAGTCGAAACGGGTCAGGACAAGCCGAAAAATAGAGAACAAAAAAAATTTCCTTCCTATCCGTTCGAACCCGACCCGAATTTTAAAATTCATAAATAAATGCAAAAAAATTTTTAAAATTAGAAAACATCATCCAGGCCTCATTTGAGGTCGAAACGGGTCAGGACAGGCCAAAAAATAGAGAACAAAAAAAATTTCCTTCCTCTCCGTTCGAACCCGACCCGAGTTAGAAAATTCGAAAATAAATGCGAAAAAATTCTAAAAATTAAAAAACATCATCCTGGCTTCATTTTAAGAGGAAACGGGTCAGGACAGACCGAAAAATAGAGAACAAAAAAAATTTCCTTTCTATCCGTTCGAACCCGACCCGAATTAGAAAATTCTAAAATAAATGCGAAAAAATTCTAAAAATTAAAAAACATCATCCTGGCTCCATTTGAAGTCGAAACGGGTCAGGACAGGCCGAAAAATAGAGAGAAAAAAAATTTTCCTTCCTATCCATTCGAGCACGGCCCGAATTAGAAAATTCTAAAATAAATGCGAAAAAATTCTAAAAATTAAAAAACATCA
Organism: Quercus robur; assembly: GCF_932294415.1. Classification (NCBI taxonomy): domain Eukaryota; kingdom Viridiplantae; phylum Streptophyta; class Magnoliopsida; order Fagales; family Fagaceae; genus Quercus; species Quercus robur. Next base: position 43,859,399 of record NC_065535.1, read on the forward strand.
TCCTGGCTTCATTTTAAGAGGAAACGGGTCAGGACAGACCGAAAAATAGAGAAGAAAAAAAATTTCCTTCCTCTCCGTTCGAACCCGACCCGAGTTAGAAAATTCAAAAATAAATGCGAAAAAATTTTAAAAATTAAAAAACATCATCCAGGCTTCATTTCAAGACGAAACGTGTCAAGACAGGCCGAAAAATAGATATGAAAAAAAATTTCCTTCCAATCTGTTCGAACCCGACCCGAATTAGAAAATTCAAAAATAAATTCGAAAAAATTCTAAAAATTAAAAAACATCATCCCGGCCTCATTTGAAGACGAAATGGGTCAGGACATGCTGAAAAATAGAGAAGAAAAAAATTTTCCTTCCGATCCGTTCGAACCCGACCCGAATTAGAAAATTCAAAAATAATTTCGAAAAAATTCTAAAAATTAAAAAACATCATCCAGGCTTCATTTCCAGTCGAAACGGGTCAGGACAGCCCGAAAAATAGAGAACAAAAAAAATTTCCTTCCTATCCGTTCGAACCCGACCCGAATTAGAATATTCTAAAATAAATGCGAAAAAACTCTAAAAATTAAAAAACAACATCCAGGCTATACATTTCAAGTCGAAACGGTTCAGGACAGGCCGAAAAATAGCGAACTAAAAAAATTTCCTCCCTATCCGTTCGAACCCGACCCGAATTAGAAAATTTAAAAATAAATGCGAAAAAATTCTTAAAATTAAAAAACATCATCCAGGGTTCATTTCAAGACGAAACGGGTCAGGACAGACCTAAAAATAGAGAACAAAAAAAATTTCCTTCTTCTCCATTCGAACCCGACCCGAGTTAGAAAATTCGAAAATAAATGCGAAAAAATTCTAAAAATTAAAAAACATCATCCAGGGTACATTTGAAGACGAAACGGGTCAGGACAGGCCGATAAATAGAGAAGAAAAAAAATTTCCTCCCTATCCGTTCCAACCCGACCCGAATTACAAAATTCAAAAATAAATGCAAAAAAATTTTAAAAATTAAAAAACATCATCCAGGCTTCATTTCAAGACGAAACGGGACAGGATAGGCCGAAAAATAGAGAAGAAAAAAAATTTTCTTCCTATCCATTCGAACCCGACCCGAATTAGAAAATTAAAAAAAAATGCGAAAAAATTCTAAAAATTAAAAAACATCATCCAGGCTTCATTTCAAGACGAAACGGGTCAGGACAGGCCAAAAAATAGAGAAGAAAAAAAAATTTCTTCCTATCCATACGAACCCGAACCGAATTAGAAAATTCAAAAATTAATGCAAAAAAATTTTAAAAATTAAAATACATCATCCAGGCTTCATTTCCAGACGAAACGGATCAGAACATGCCAAAAAATAGCGAAAAAATAAATTTCCTCCCTATCCGTTCCAACCCGACCCGAATTACAAAATTCAAAAATAAATGCAAAAAAATTTTAAAAATTAAAAAACATCATCCAGGCTTCATTTCAAGACGAAACGGGACAGGATAGGCCGAAAAATAGAGAAGAAAAAAAATTTTCTTCCTATCCATTCGAACCCGACCCGAATTAGAAAATTAAAAAAAAATGCGAAAAAATTCTAAAAATTAAAAAACATCATCCAGGCTTCATTTCAAGACGAAACGGGTCAGGACAGGCCAAAAAATAGAGAAGAAAAAAAAATTTCTTCCTATCCGTTCAAACCCGACCCGAATTAGAAAATTCAAAAATAAATGCAAAAAAATTTTAAAAATTAAAATACATCATCGAGGCTTCATTTCAAGACCAAACGGGTCAGGACGGGCCGAAAAATAGTGACGAAAACAAATTTTTTTCCAATCCGTTCAAACCCGACCCGAATTAGAAAATTCAAAAATAAATGCGAAAAAATTCTAAAAATTAAAAAACATTATCCAGGCTTCATTTCAAGTCGAAACGGGTCAGGACAGGCCGTAAAATAGAGAACAAAAAAAATTTCCTTCTTATCCGTTCGAGCCCGACCCGGTTTAGAAAATTCAAAAATGAATGCGAAAAAATTCTAAAAATTATAAAACATCATCCAGGCTTCATTTGAAGTCAAAACGGGTCAGGACAAGCCGAAAAATAGAGAACAAAAAAAATTTCCTTCCTATCCGTTCGAACCCGACCCGAATTAGAAAATTCAAAAATAAATGCAAAAAAATTTTAAAAATTAGAAAACATCATCCAGGCCTTGTTTGAAGTCGAAACGGGTCAGGACAGGCCGAAAAATAGAGAATAAAAAAAATTTCCTTCCTATCCGTTCGAGCCCGACCCGGTTTAGAAAATTCAAAAATACATGCGAAAAAATTCTAAAAATTATAAAACATCATCCAGGCTTCATTTCCAGACGAAACGGGTCAGGACAAGCCGAAAAGTAGAGAAGAAAAAAAATTTTCTTCCTATTTTTCGAACCCGACCCGAATTAAAAAATTCAAAAATAAATGCGAAAAAATTCTGAAAATTAAAAAACATCATCCAGGCTTCATTTGAAGTCGAAACGGGTCAGGACAAGCTGAAAAATAGAGAACAAAAAAAATTTCCTTCCTATCCGTTCGAACCCGACCCGAATTAGAAAATTCAAAAATAAATGCAAAAAAATTTTAAAAATTAGAAAACATCATCCAGGCCTCATTTGAAGTCGAAACGGGTTAGGACAGGCCAAAAAATAGAGAACAAAAAAAATTTCCTTCCTCTCCGTTCGAACCCGACCCCAGTTAGAAAATTCAAAAATAAATGCGAAAAAATTCTAAAATTTAAAAAACATCATCCAGGGTTCATTTGAAGACGAAACGGGTCAGGACAGGCCGATAAATAGGGAACAAAAAAAATTTCCTTCCTATCCGTTCGAACCCGACCCGAATTAGAAAATTCAAAAATAAATGCGAAAAAATTCTAAAAATTAAAAAGCATCATCCAGGCTTCATTTGAAGGCGAAACGGGTCAGGACATGCCGAAAAATAGAGAACAAAAAAAATTTCCTTCCTATCCGTTCGAACCCGACCCGAATTAGAATATTCTAAAATAAATGCGAAAAAATTCTAAAAATTAAAAAACATTATCCAGGCTTCATTTCAAGACGAAACGGGTCAGGACAGGCCGAAAAATAGCGAACTAAAAAAATTTCCTCCCTATCCGTTCGAACCCGACCCGAATTAGAAAATTCAAAAATAAATGCGAAAAAATTCTAAAAATTAAAAAACATCATCCTGGCTTCATTTTAAGAAGAAACGGGTCAGGACAAGCCAAAAAATAGAGAAAAAAAAAATTTCCTTCCTCTCCGTTCGAACCCGACCCGAATTAGAAAATTCAAAAATAAATGCAAAAAAATTTTAAACATTAGAAAACATCATCCAGGCCTCATTTGAAGTTGAAACGGGTCAGGACAGGCAGAAAAATAGAGAACAAAAAAAATTTCCTTCCTATCCGTTCGAACCCGAACCGAATTAGAAAATTCAAAAATAAATGCAAAAAAATTTTAAACATTAGAAAACATCAACCAGGCCTCATTTGAAGTTGAAACGGGTCAGGACAGGCAGAAAAATAGCGAACAAAAAAAATTTCTTTCCTCTCCGTCCGAACCCGAACCGAGTTAGAAAATTCAAAAATAAAAGCGAAAAATTCTAAAATTTAAAAAACATCATCCAGGGTTCATTTGAAGACGAAACGGGTCAGGACAGGCCGATAAATAGAGAAGAAAAAAAATTTCCTCCCAATCCGTTCGAACCCGACCCGAATTAGAAAATTCAAAAATAAATGCAAAAAAATTTAAAAAATTAAAATACATTATGCAGGCTTCATTTCCAGACGAAACGGGTCAGGACAGGCCAAAAAATAGCGAACAAAAAAAATTTCCACCCTATCCGTTCGAACCCGACCCGAATTAGAAAAGTAAAAAATAAATGCGAAAAAATTCTAAAAATAAAAAAACATCATCAAGGCTTAATTTCAAGTTGAAACGGGTCGGGAAAGGCCGAAAAATAGAGAACAAAAAAAATTTCCTTCCTATCCGTTCGAACCCGACCCGAATTAAAAAATTCTAAAATAAATGCGAAAAAATTGTAAAAATTAAAAAACATCATCCTGGCTTCATTTTAAGAAGAAACGGGTCAGGACAAGCCAAAAAATAGAGAAAAAAAAAATTTCCTTCCTATCCGTTCGAACCCGACCAGAATTAGAAAATTCAAAAATAAATGCAAAAAAATTCTAAAAATTATAAAACATCATCCAGGCTTCATTTCCAGACGAAACGGGTCAGGACAGGCCAAAAAATAGCGAACAAAAAAAATTTCCTCCCTATCGGTTCGAACCCGACCCGAATTAGAAAAATCAAAAATAAATGCGAAAAAATTCTAAAAATTAAAAAATATCATCCAGGCTTCATCTGAAGTCGAAACGGGCCAGGACAGGACGAAAAAAAGAGAACCAAAAAAATTTCCTTCCTATCCGTTCGAACCAAACCCGAATTAGAAAATTCAAAAATAAATGCGCAAAAATTCTTAAAATTAAAAAACATCATCCAGGCTTCATTTGAAGTTGAAACGGGTCAGGACAGGCCGAAAAATAGAAAAAAAAAAAAAATTTCCTTCCTATCCGTTCGAACCCGACCCGAGTTAGAAAATTCAAAAATAAATGCAAAAAAATTCTAAAAATTATAAAACATCATCCAAGCTTCATTTCAAGACGAAAAGAGTCAGGACATGCCAAAAAATAGAGAAAAAATAAATTTCCTCCCTATCCGTTCCAACCCGACCCGAATTAGAAAATTCAAAAATAAATGTAAAAAAATTTTAAAAATTAAAAGACATCATCCAGGCTTCATTTCAAGACGAAACGGGTCAGGACAGGCCATAAAATAGAGAAGAAAAAAAATTTTCTTCCTATCCGTTCGAACCCGACCCGAATTAGAAAATTCAAAAATAAATGCAAAAAAATTTTAAAAATTAAAATATATCGTCCAGGCTTCATTTCAAGACCAAACGGGTCACGACGGGCCGAAAAATAGAGACGAAAACAAATTTTTTTCCGATTCGTTCGAACCCGACCCGAATTAGAAAATTCAAAAATAAATGCGAAAAAATTCTAAAAATTAAAAAACATTATCCAGGCTTCATTTCAAGTCGAAACGGGTCAGGACAGGCCGTAAAATAGAGAACAAAAAAAATTTTCTTCCTATCCGTTCGAGCCCGACCCGGTTTAGAAAATTCAAAAATAAATGCGAAAAAATTCTAAAAATTATAAAACATCATCCAGGCTTCATTTCCAGACGAAACGGGTCAGGACAAGTCGAAAAGTAGAGAAGAAAAAAAATTTCCTTCCTATCCGTTCGAACCCGACCCGAATTAGAAAATTCAAAAATAAATGCAAAAAAATTTTAAAAATTAGAAAACATCATCCAGGCCTCATTTGAAGTCGAAACGGGTTAGGACAGGCCAAAAAATAGAGAACAAAAAAAATTTCCTTCCTCTCCGTTCGAACCCGACCCCAGTTAGAAAATTCAAAAATAAATGCGAAAAAATTCTAAAATTTAAAAAACATCATCCAGGGTTCATTTGAAGACGAAACGGGTCAGGACAGGCCGATAAATAGGGAACAAAAAAAATTTCCTTCCTATCCGTTCGAACCCGACCCGAATTAGAAAATTCAAAAATAAATAGGAAAAAATTATAAAAATTAAAAAACATCATCCAGGCTACATTTCAAGTCGAAACGGGTCAGGACTGGCCAAAAAATAGAGAACAAAAAAAATTTCCTTCCTATCCGTTCGAACCCGACCCGAATTAGAATATTCTAAAATAAATGCGAAAAAATTCTAAAAATTAAAAAACATCATCCAGGCTTCATTTGAAGACGAAACGGGTCAGGACAGGCCGAAAAATAGCGAACTAAAAAAATTTCCTCCCTATTCGTTCGAACCCGGCCCGAATTAGGAAATTCAAAAATAAATGCGAAAAAATTCTAAAAATTAAAAAGCATCATCCGGGCTTCATTTGAAGGCGCAACGGGTCAGGACATGCCGAAAAATAGAGTACAAAAAAAATTTCCTTCCTATCCGTTCGAACCCGACCCGAATTAGAAAATTCAAAAATAAATGCAAAAAAATTTCAAACATTAGAAAACATCATCCAGGCCTCATTTGAAGTCGAAACGGGTCAGGACTGGCGAAAAATAGAGAACAAAAAAAATTTCCTTCCTTTCCAATCGAACCCGAACCGAGTTAGAAAATTCAAAAATAAATGCGAAAAAATTCTAAAATTTAAAAAACATCATCCAGGCTACATTTCAAGTCGAAACGGGTCAGGACAGGCCAAAAAATAGAGAACAAAAAAAATTTCCTTTCTATCCGTTCGAACCCGACCCGAATTAGAAAATTCTAAAATAAATGCGAAAAAATTCTAAAAATTAAAAAACATCATCCTGGCTCCATTTGAAGTCGAAACGGGTCAGGACAGGCCGAAAAATAGAGAGAAAAAAAAAATTCCTTCCTATCCATTCGAAGCCGGCCCGAATTAGAAAATTCTAAAATAAATGCGAAAAAATTCTAAAAATTAAAAAACATCATCCTGGCTTCATTTTAAGAGGAAACGGGTCAGGACAGACCGAAAAATAGAGAACAAAAAAAATTTCCTTCCTCTCCGTTCGAACCCGACCCGAGTTAGAAAATTCAAAAATAAATGCGAAAAAATTTTAAAAATTAAAAAACATCATCCAGGCTTCATTTCAAGACGAAACGTGTCAAGACAGGCCGAAAAATAGATATGAAAAAAAATTTCCTTCCAATCCGTTCGAACCCGACCCGAATTAGAAAATTCAAAAATAAATACGAAAAAATTCTAAAAATTAAAAAACATCATCCCGGCCTCATTTGAAGACGAAATGGGTCAGGACATGCTGAAAAATAGAGAAGAAAAAATTTTTCCTTCCGATCCGTTCGAACCCGACCCGAATTAGAAAATTCAAAAATAATTTCGAAAAAATTCTAAAAATTAAAAAACATCATCCAGGCTTCATTTCCAGTCGAAACGGGTCAGGACAGCCCGAAAAATAGAGAACAAAAAAAATTTCCTTCCTATCCGTTCGAACCCGACCCGAATTAGAATATTCTAAAATAAATGCGAAAAAACTCTAAAAATTAAAAAACAACATCCAGGCTATACATTTCAAGTCGAAACGGTTCAGGACAGGCCGAAAAATAGTGAACTAAAAAAATTTCCTCCCTATCCGTTCGAACCCGACCCGAATTAGAAAATTTAAAAATAAATGCGAAAAAATTCTTAAAATTAAAAAACATCATCCAGGGTTCATTTCAAGACGAAACGGGTCAGGACAGACCTAAAAATAGAGAACAAAAAAAATTTCCTTCTTCTCCATTCGAACCCGACCCGAGTTAGAAAATTCGAAAATAAATGCGAAAAAATTCTAAAAATTAAAAAACATCATCCACGGTACATTTAAAGACGAAACGGGTCAGGACAGGCCGATAAATAGAGAAGAAAAAAAATTTCCTCCCTATCCGTTCGAACCCGACCCGAATTAGAAAATTCAAAAATAAATGTGAAAAAATTCTAAAAATTAGAAAACATCATCCAGGCCTCATTTGAGGTCGAAACGGGTCAGGACAGGCCAAAAAATAGAGAACAAAAAAAATTTCCTTCCTCTCCGTTCGAACCCGACCCGAGTTAGAAAATTCGAAAATAAATGCGAAAAAATTCTAAAAATTAAAAAACATCATCCAGGGTACATTTAAAGAGGAAACGGGTCAGGACAGACCGAAAAATTGAGAACAAAAAAAATTTCCTTTCTATCCGTTCGAACCCGACCCGAATTAGAAAATTCTAAAATAAACGCGAAAAAATTCTAAAAATTAAAAAACATCATCCTGGCTCCATTTGAAGTCGAAACGGGTCAGGACAGGCCGAAAAATAGAGAGAAAAAAAATTTTCCTTCCTATCCATTCGAGCACGGCCCGAATTAGAAAATTCTAAAATAAATGCGAAAAAATTCTAAAAATTAAAAAACATCATCCAGGCTACATTTCAAGTCGAAACGGGTCAGGACAGGCCAAAAAATAGAGAACAAAAAAAATTTCCTTTCTATCCGTTCGAACCCGACCCAAATTAGAAAATTCTAAAATAAATGCGAAAAAATTCTAAAAATTAAAAAACATCATCCTGGCTCCATTTGAAGTCGAAACGGGTCAGGACAGGCCGAAAAATAGAGAGAAAAAAAAAATACCTTCCTATCCATTCGAAGCCGGCCCGAATTAGAAAATTCTAAAATAAATGCGAAAAAATTCTAAAAATTAAAAAACATCATCCTGGCTTCATTTTAAGAGGAAACGGGTCAGGACAGACCGAAAAATAGAGAACAAAAAAAATTTCCTTCCTCTCCGTTCGAACCCGACCCGAGTTAGAAAATTCAAAAATAAATGCGAAAAAATTTTAAAAATTAAAAAACATCATCCAGGCTTCATTTCAAGACGAAACGTGTCAAGACAGGCCAAAAAATAGAGAAGAAAAAAAATTTCCTTCCAATCCGTTCGAACCCGACCCGAATTAGAAAATTCAAAAATAAATACGAAAAAATTCTAAAAATTAGAAAACATCATCCAGGCCTCATTTGAAGTCGAAATGGGTCAGGACATGCTGAAAAAAAGAGAAGAAAAAAATTTTCCTTCCGATCCGTTCGAACCCGACCTGAATTAGAAAATTCAAAAATAAATACGAAAAAATTCTAAAAATTAAAAAACATCATCCAGGCTTCATTTCCAGTCGAAACGGGTCAGGACAGCCCGAAAAATAGAGAACAAAAAAAATTTCCTTCCTATCCGTTCGAACCCGACCCGAATTAGAATATTCTAAAATAAATGCGAAAAAACTCTAAAAATTAAAAAACATCATCCAGGCTATACATTTCAAGTCGAAACGGGTCAGGACAGGCCGAAAAATAGCGAACTAAAAAAATTTCCTTCCAATCCGTTCGAACCCGGCCCGAATTAGAAAATTCTAAAATAACTGCGAAAAAATTCTAAAAATTAAAAAACATAATCCTGGCTTCATTTGGATTCGAAACGGGTCAGGACAGGCCGAAAAATAGAGAAAAAAAAAATTTTCCTTCCTATCCGTTCGAACCCGGCCCGAATTAGAAAATTCTAAAATAAATGCGAAAAAATTCTAAAAATTGAAAAACATCATCCTGGCTTCGTTTTAAGAGGAGACGGGTCAGGACAGACCGAAAAATAGGGAATAAAAAAAATTTCCTTCCTATCCGTTCGAACCCGACCCGAATTAGAAAATTCAAAAATAAATACGAAAAAATTCTAAAACTTAGAAAACATCATCCAGGCCACATTTGAAGTCGAAACGGGTCAGGACAGGCCGAAAAATAGCGACCAAAAAAAATTTCCTTCCTATCCGTTCGAACCCGACCCGAATTAGAAAATTCAAAAATAAATACGAAAAAATTCTAAAAATTAAAAAACATCATCCAGGCTACATTTCAAGTCGAAACGGGTCAGGACAGGCCGAAAAATAGAGAAAAAAAAAATTTCCTTCCTATCCTTTCGAACTCGACCCGAATTAGAATATTCTAAAATAAATGCGAAAAAATTCTAAAAATTAAAAAACATCATCCAGGCTTCATTTCCAGTCGAAACGGGTCAGGACAGCCCGAAAAATAGAGAACAAAAAAAATTTCCTTCCTATCCGTTCGAACCCGACCCGAATTAGAATATTCTAAAATAAATGCCAAAAAACTCTAAAAATTAAAAAACATCATCCAGGCTATACATTTCAAGTCGAAACGGGTCAGGACAGGCCGAAAAATAGCGAACTAAAAAAATTTCCTCCCTATCTGTTCGAACCCGACCCGAATTAGAAAATTTAAAAATAAATGAGAAAAAATTCTTAAAATTAAAAAACATCATCCAGGGTTCATTTCAAGACGAAACGGGTCAGGACAGACCGAAAAATAGAGAACAAAAAAAATTTCCTTCTTCTCCATTCGAACCCAACCCGAGTTAGAAAATTCGAAAATAAATGCGAAAAAATTCTAAAAATTAAAAAACATCATCCAGGGTACATTTAAAGACGAAACGGGTCAGGACAGGCCGATAAATAGAGAAGAAAAAAAATTTCCTCCCTATCCGTTCGAACCCGACCCGAATTAGAAAATTCAAAAATAAATGTGAAAAAATTCTAAAAATTAGAAAACATCATCCAGGCCTCATTTGAGGTCGAAACGGGTCAGGACAGGCCAAAAAATAGAGAACAAAAAAAATTTCCTTCCTCTCCGTTCGAACCCGACCCGAGTTAGAAAATTCGAAAATAAATGCGAAAAAATTCTAAAAATTAAAAAACATCATCCTGGCTTCATTTTAAGAGGAAACGGGTCAGGACAGAACGAAAAATTGAGAACAAAAAAAATTTCCTTTCTATCCGTTCGAACTCGACCCGAATTAGAAAATTCTAAAATAAACGCGAAAAAATTCTAAAAATTAAAAAACATCATCCTGGCTCCATTTGAAGTCGAAACGGGTCAGGACAGGCCGAAAAATAGAGAGAAAAAAAATTTTCCTTCCTATCCATTCGAGCACGGCCCGAATTAGAAAATTCTAAAATAAATGCGAAAAAATTCTAAAAATTAAAAAACATCATCCAGGCTACATTTCAAGTCGAAACGGGTCAGGACAGGCCAAAAAATAGAGAACAAAAAAAATTTCCTTTCTATCCGTTCGAACCCGACCCGAATTAGAAAATTCAAAAATAAATACGAAAAAATTCTAAAAATTAGAAAACATCATCCAGGCCTCATTTGAAGTCGAAATGGGTCAGGACATGCTGAAAAAAAGAGAAGAAAAAAATTTTCCTTCCGATCCGTTCGAACCCGACCTGAATTAGAAAATTCAAAAATAAATACGAAAAAATTCTAAAAATTAAAAAACATCATCCAGGCTTCATTTCCAGTCGAAACGGGTCAGGACAGCCCGAAAAATAGAGAACAAAAAAAATTTCCTTCCTATCCGTTCGAACCCGACCCGAATTAGAATATTCTAAAATAAATGCCAAAAAACTCTAAAAATTAAAAAACATCATCCAGGCTATACATTTCAAGTCGAAACGGGTCAGGACAGGCCGAAAAATAGCGAACTAAAAAAATTTCCTCCCTATCTGTTCGAACCCGACCCGAATTAGAAAATTTAAAAATAAATGAGAAAAAATTCTTAAAATTAAAAAACATCATCCAGGGTTCATTTCAAGACGAAACGGGTCAGGACTGACCGAAAAATAGAGAACAAAAAAAATTTCCTTCTTCTCCATTCGAACCCAACCCGAGTTAGAAAATTCGAAAATAAATGCGAAAAAATTCTAAAAATTAAAAAACATCATCCAGGGTACATTTAAAGACGAAACGGGTCAGGACAGGCCGATAAATAGAGAAGAAAAAAAATTTCCTCCCTATCCGTTCGAACCCGACCCGAATTAGAAAATTCAAAAATAAATGTGAAAAAATTCTAAAAATTAAAAAACATCATCCTGGCTTCATTTGAAGTCGAAACGGGTCAGGACAGACCGAAAAATAGAGAGTAAAAAAAATTTCCTTCCAATCCGTTCGAACCCGGCCCGAATTAGAAAATTCTAAAATAACTGCGAAAAAATTCTAAAAATTAAAAAACATAATCCTGGCTTCATTTGGATTCGAAACGGGTCAGGACAGGCCGAAAAATAGAGAAAAAAAAAAATTTTCCTTCCTATCCGTTCGAACCCGGCCCGAATTAGAAAATTCTAAAATAAATGCGAAAAAATTCTAAAAATTGAAAAACATCATCCTGGCTTCGTTTTAAGAGGAGACGGGTCAGGACAGACCGAAAAATAGGGAATAAAAAAAATTTCCTTCCTATCCGTTCGAACCCGACCCGAATTAGAAAATTCAAAAATAAATACGAAAAAATTCTAAAACTTAGAAAACATCATCCAGGCCACATTTGAAGTCGAAACGGGTCAGGACAGGCCGAAAAATAGCGAACAAAAAAAAATTTCCTTCCTATCCGTTCGAACCCGACCCGAATTAGAAAATTCAAAAATAAATACGAAAAAATTCTAAAAATTAAAAAACATCATCCAGGCTACATTTCAAGTCGAAACGGGTCAGGACAGGCCGAAAAATAGAGAAAAAAAAAATTTCCTTCCTATCCTTTCGAACTCGACCCGAATTAGAATATTCTAAAATAAATGCGAAAAAATTCTAAAAATTAAAAAACATCATCCAGGCTTTATTTCAAGACGAAACGGGTCAGGACAAGCCGAAAAGTAGAGAAGAAATTTTTTTTTTTTCCTATCCGTTCGAACCCGACACGAATTAGAAAATTCAAAAATAAATACGGAAAAATTCTAAAAATTAAAAAACATCATCCAGGCTTCATTTGAAGTCGAAACGGGTCAGGACAAGCCGAAAAATAGAGAACAAAAAAAATTTCCTTCCTATCCGTTCGAACCCGACCCGAATTTTAAAATTCAAAAATAAATGCAAAAAAATTTTAAAAATTAGAAAACATCATCCAGGCCTCATTTGGGGTCGAAACGGGTCAGGACAGGCCAAAAAATAGAGAACAAAAAAAATTTCCTTCCTCTCCGTTCGAACCCGACCCGAGTTAGAAAATTCGAAAATAAATGCGAAAAAATTCTAAAAATTAAAAAACATCATCCTGGCTTCATTTTAAGAGGAAACGGGTCAGGACAGACCGAAAAATTGAGAACAAAAAAAATTTCCTTTCTATCCGTTCGAACCCGACCCGAATTAGAAAATTCTAAAATAAATGCGAAAAAATTCTAAAAATTAAAAAACATCATCCTGGCTCCATTTGAAGTCGAAACGGGTCAGGACAGGCCGAAAAATAGAGAGAAAAAAAATTTTCCTTCCTATCCATTCGAGCACGGCCCGAATTAGAAAATTCTAAAATAAATGCGAAAAAATTCTAAAAATTAAAAAACATCATCCAGGCTACATTTCAAGTCGAAACGGGTCAGGACAGGCCAAAAAATAGAGAACAAAAAAAATTTCCTTTCTATCCGTTCGAACCCGACCCGAATTAGAAAATTCTAAAATAAATGCGAAAAAATTCTAAAAATTAAAAAACATCATCCTGGCTCCATTTGAAGTCGAAACGGGTCAGGACAGGCCGAAAAATAGAGAGAAAAAAAAAATTCCTTCCTATCCATTCGAAGCCGGCCCGAATTAGAAAATTCTAAAATAAATGCGAAAAAATTCTAAAAATTAAAAAACATCATCCTGGCTTCATTTTAAGAGGAAACGGGTCAGGACAGACCGAAAAATAGAGAACAAAAAAAATTTCCTTCCTCTCCGTTCGAACCCGACCCGAGTTAGAAAATTCAAAAATAAATGCGAAAAAATTTTAAAAATTAAAAAACATCATCCAGGCTTCATTTCAAGACGAAACGTGTCAAAACAGGCCGAAAAATAGATATGAAAAAAAATTTCCTTCCAATCCGTTCGAACCCGACCCGAATTAGAAAATTCAAAAATAAATACGAAAAAATTCTAAAAATTAGAAAACATCATCCAGGCCTCATTTGAATTCGAAATGGGTCAGGACATGCTGAAAAAAAGAGAAGAAAAAAATTTTCCTTCCGATCCGTTCGAACCCGACCTGAATTAGAAAATTCAAAAATAAATACGAAAAAATTCTAAAAATTAAAAAACATCATCCAGGCTTCATTTCCAGTCGAAACGGGTCAGGACAGCCCGAAAAATAGAGAACAAAAAAAATTTCCTTCCTATCCGTTCGAACCCGACCCGAATTAGAATATTCTAAAATAAATGCGAAAAAACTCTAAAAATTAAAAAACATCATCCAGGCTATACATTTCAAGTCGAAACGGGTCAGGACAGGCCGAAAAATAGCGAACTAAAAAAATTTCCTCCCTATCTGTTCGAACCCGACCCGAATTAGAAAATTTAAAAATAAATGAGAAAAAATTCTTAAAATTAAAAAACATCATCCAGGGTACATTTAAAGACGAAACGGGTCAGGACAGGCCGATAAATAGAGAAGAAAAAAAATTTCCTCCCTATCCGTTCGAACCCGACCCGAATTAGAAAATTCAAAAATAAATGTGAAAAAATTCTAAAAATTAAAAAACATCATCCTGGCTTCATTTGAAGTCGAAACGGGTCAGGACAGACCGAAAAATAGAGAGTAAAAAAAATTTCCTTCCAATCCGTTCGAACCCGGCCCGAATTAGAAAATTCTAAAATAACTGCGAAAAAATTCTAAAAATTAAAAAACATAATCCTGGCTTCATTTGGATTCGAAACGGGTCAGGACAGGCCGAAAAATAGAGAAAAAAAAAAATTTCCTTCCTATCCGTTCGAACCCGGCCCGAATTAGAAAATTCTAAAATAAATGCGAAAAAATTCTAAAAATTGAAAAACATCATCCTGGCTTCGTTTTAAGAGGAGACGGGTCAGGACAGACCGAAAAATAGGGAATAAAAAAAATTTCCTTCCTATCCGTTCGAACCCGACCCGAATTAGAAATTTCAAAAATAAATACGAAAAAATTCTAAAACTTAGAAAACATCATCCAGGCCACATTTGAAGTCGAAACGGGTCAGGACAGGCCGAAAAATAGCGAACAAAAAAAAATTTCCTTCCTATCCGTTCGAACCCGACCCGAATTAGAAAATTCAAAAATAAATACGAAAAAATTCTAAAAATTAAAAAATATCATCCAGGCTACATTTCAAGTCGAAACGGGTCAGGACAGGCCGAAAAATAGAGAAAAAAAAAATTTCCTTCCTATCCTTTCGAACTCGACCCGAATTAGAATATTCTAAAATAAATGCGAAAAAATTCTAAAAATTAAAAAACATCATCCAGGCTTTATTTCAAGACGAAACGGGTCAGGACAAGCCGAAAAGTAGAGAAGAAAATTTTTTTTTTTCCTATCCGTTCGAACCCGACACGAATTAGAAAATTCAAAAATAAATACGGAAAAATTCTAAAAATTAAAAAACATCATCCAGGCTTCATTTGAAGTCGAAACGGGTCAGGACAAGCCGAAAAATAGAGAACAAAAAAAATTTCCTTCCTATCCGTTCGAACCCGACCCGAATTTTAAAATTCAAAAATAAATGCAAAAAAATTTTAAAAATTAGAAAACATCATCCAGGCCTCATTTGGGGTCGAAACGGGTCAGGACAGGCCAAAAAATAGAGAACAAAAAAAATTTCCTTCCTCTCCGTTCGAACCCTACCCGAGTTAGAAAATTCGAAAATAAATGCGAAAAAATTCTAAAAATTAAAAAACATCATCCTGGCTTCATTTTAAGAGGAAACGGGTCAGGACAGACCGAAAAATTGAGAACAAAAAAAATTTCCTTTCTATCCGTTCGAACCCGACCCGAATTAGAAAATTCTAAAATAAACGCGAAAAAATTCTAAAAATTAAAAAACATCATCCTGGCTCCATTTGAAGTCGAAACGGGTCAGGACAGGCCGAAAAATAGAGAGAAAAAAAATTTTCCTTCCTATCCATTCGAGCACGGCCCGAATTAGAAAATTCTAAAATAAATGCGAAAAAATTCTAAAAATTAAAAAACATCATCCAGGCTACATTTCAAGTCGAAACGGGTCAGGACAGGCCAAAAAATAGAGAACAAAAAAAATTTCCTTTCTATCCGTTCGAACCCGACCCGAATTAGAAAATTCTAAAATAAATGCGAAAAAATTCTAAAAATTAAAAAACATCATCCTGGCTCCATTTGAAGTCGAAACGGGTCAGGACAGGCCGAAAAATAGAGACAAAAAAAAAATTCCTTCCTATCCATTCGAAGCCGGCCCGAATTAGAAAATTCTAAAATAAATGCGAAAAAATTCTAAAAATTAAAAAACATCATCCTGGCTTCATTTTAAGAGGAAACGGGTCAGGACAGACCGAAAAATAGAGAACAAAAAAAATTTCCTTCCCCTCCGTTCGAACCCGACCCGAGTTAGAAAATTCAAAAATAAATGCGAAAAAATTTTAAAAATTAAAAAACATCATCCAGGCTTCATTTCAAGACGAAACGTGTCAAGACAGGCCAAAAAATAGAGAAGAAAAAAAATTTCCTTCCAATCCGTTCGAACCCGACCCGAATTAGAAAATTCAAAAATAAATACGAAAAAATTCTAAAAATTAGAAAACATCATCCAGGCCTCATTTGAAGTCGAAATGGGTCAGGACATGCTGAAAAAAAGAGAAGAAAAAAATTTTCCTTCCGATCCGTTCGAACCCGACCTGAATTAGAAAATTCAAAAATAAATACGAAAAAATTCTAAAAATTAAAAAACATCATCCAGGCTTCATTTCCAGTCGAAACGGGTCAGGACAGCCCGAAAAATAGAGAACAAAAAAAATTTCCTTCCTATCCGTTCGAACCCGACCCGAATTAGAATATTCTAAAATAAATGCGAAAAAACTCTAAAAATTAAAAAACATCATCGAGGCTATACATTTCAAGTCGAAACGGGTCAGGACAGGCCGAAAAATAGCGAACTAAAAAAATTTCCTCCCTATCTGTTCGAACCCGACCCGAATTAGAAAATTTAAAAATAAATGAGAAAAAATTCTTAAAATTAAAAAACATCATCCAGGGTACATTTAAAGACGAAACGGGTCAGGACAGGCCGATAAATAGAGAAGAAAAAAAATTTCCTCCCTATCCGTTCGAACCCGACCCGAGTTAGAAAATTCAAAAATAAATGTGAAAAAATTCTAAAAATTAAAAAACATCATCCTGGCTTCATTTGAAGTCGAAACGGGTCAGGACAGACCGAAAAATAGAGAGTAAAAAAAATTTCCTTCCAATCCGTTCGAACCCGGCCCGAATTAGAAAATTCTAAAATAACTGCGAAAAAATTCTAAAAATTAAAAAACATAATCCTGGCTTCATTTGGATTCGAAACGGGTCAGGACAGGCCGAAAAATAGAGAAAAAAAAAAAATATCCTTCCTATCCGTTCGAACCCGGCCCGAATTAGAAAATTCTAAAATAAATGCGAAAAAATTCTAAAAATTGAAAAACATCATCCTGGCTTCGTTTTAAGAGGAGACGGGTCAGGACAGACCGAAAAATAGGGAATAAAAAAAATTTCCTTCCTATCCGTTCAAACCCGACCCGAATTAGAAAATTCAAAAATAAATACGAAAAAATTCTAAAACTTAGAAAACATCATCCAGGCCACATTTGAAGTCGAAACGGGTCAGGACAGGACGAAAAATAGCGAACAAAAAAAAATTTCCTTCCTATCCGTTCGAACCCGACCCGAATTAGAAAATTCAAAAATAAATACGAAAAAATTCTAAAAATTAAAAAATATCATCCAGGCTACATTTCAAGTCGAAACGGGTCAGGACAGGCCGAAAAATAGAGAAAAAAAAAATTTCCTTCCTATCCTTTCGAACTCGACCCGAATTAGAATATTCTAAAATAAATGCGAAAAAATTCTAAAAATTAAAAAACATCATCCAGGCTTTATTTCAAGACGAAACGGGTCAGGACAAGCCGAAAAGTAGAGAAGAAAAATTTTTTTTTTCCTATCCGTTCGAACCCGACACGAATTAGAAAATTCAAAAATAAATACGGAAAAATTCTAAAAATTAAAAAACATCATCCAGGCTTCATTTGAAGTCGAAACGGGTCAGGACAAGCCGAAAAATAGAGAACAAAAAAAATTTCCTTCCTATCCGTTCGAACCCGACCCGAATTTTAAAATTCAAAAATAAATGCAAAAAAATTTTAAAAATTAGAAAACATCATCCAGGCCTCATTTGGGGTCGAAACGGGTCAGGACAGGCCAAAAAATAGAGAACAAAAAAAATTTCCTTCCTCTCCGTCCGAACCCGACCCGAGTTAGAAAATTCGAAAATAAATGCGAAAAAATTCTAAAAATTAAAAAACATCATCCTGGCTTCATTTTAAGAGGAAACGGGTCAGGACAGACCGAAAAATTGAGAACAAAAAAAATTTCCTTTCTATCCGTTCGAACCCGACCCGAATTAGAAAATTCTAAAATAAACGCGAAAAAATTCTAAAAATTAAAAAATATCATCCTGGCTCCATTTGAAGTCGAAACGGGTCAGGACAGGCCGAAAAATAGAGAGAAAAAAAATTTTCCTTCCTATCCATTCGAGCACGGCCCGAATTAGAAAATTCTAAAATAAATGCGAAAAAATTCTAAAAATTAAAAAACATCATCCAGGCTACATTTCAAGTCGAAACGGGTCAGGACAGGCCAAAAAATAGAGAACAAAAAAAATTTCCTTTCTATCCGTTCGAACCCGACCCGAATTAGAAAATTCTAAAATAAATGCGAAAAAATTCTAAAAATTAAAAAACATCATCCTGGCTCCATTTGAAGTCGAAACGGGTCAGGACAGGCCGAAAAATAGAGAGAAAAAAAAAATTCCTTCCTATCCATTCGAAGCCGGCCCGAATTAGAAAATTCTAAAATAAATGCGAAAAAATTCTAAAAATTAAAAAACATCATCCTGGCTTCATTTTAAGAGGAAACGGGTCAGGACAGACCGAAAAATAGAGAACAAAAAAAATTTCCTTCCTCTCCGTTCGAACCCGACCCGAGTTAGAAAATTCAAAAATAAATGCGAAAAAATTTTAAAAATTAAAAAACATCATCCAGGCTTCATTTCAAGACGAAACGTGTCAAGACAGGCCAAAAAAAAGAGAAGAAAAAAAATTTCCTTCCAATCCGTTCGAACCCGACCCGAATTAGAAAATTCAAAAATAAATACGAAAAAATCTAAAAATTAGAAAACATCATCCAGGCCTCATTTGAAGTCGAAATGGGTCAGGACATGCTGAAAAAAAGAGAAGAAAAAAATTTTCCTTCCGATCCGTTCGAACCCGACCTGAATTAGAAAATTCAAAAATAAATACGAAAAAATTCTAAAAATTAAAAAACATCATCCAGGCTTCATTTCCAGTCGAAACGGGTCAGGACAGCCCGAAAAATAGAGAACAAAAAAAATTTCCTTCCTATCCGTTCGAACCCGACCCGAATTAGAATATTCTAAAATAAATGCGAAAAAACTCTAAAAATTAAAAAACATCATCGAGGCTATACATTTCAAGTCGAAACGGGTCAGGACAGGCCGAAAAATAGCGAACTAAAAAAATTTCCTCCCTATCTGTTCGAACCCGACCCGAATTAGAAAATTTAAAAATAAATGAGAAAAAATTCTTAAAATTAAAAAACATCATCCAGGGTACATTTAAAGACGAAACGGGTCAGGACAGGCCGATAAATAGAGAAGAAAAAAAATTTCCTCCCTATCCGTTCGAACCCGACCCGAGTTAGAAAATTCAAAAATAAATGTGAAAAAATTCTAAAAATTAAAAAACATCATCCTGGCTTCATTTGAAGTCGAAACGGGTCAGGACAGACCGAAAAATAGAGAGTAAAAAAAATTTCCTTCCAATCCGTTCGAACCCGGCCCGAATTAGAAAATTCTAAAATAACTGCGAAAAAATTCTAAAAATTAAAAAACATAATCCTGGCTTCATTTGGATTCGAAACGGGTCAGGACAGGCCGAAAAATAGAGAAAAAAAAAAAATTTCCTTCCTATCCGTTCGAACCCGGCCCGAATTAGAAAATTCTAAAATAAATGCGAAAAAATTCTAAAAATTGAAAAACATCATCCTGGCTTCGTTTTAAGAGGAGACGGGTCAGGACAGACCGAAAAATAGGGAATAAAAAAAATTTCCTTCCTATCCGTTCAAACCCGACCCGAATTAGAAAATTCAAAAATAAATACGAAAAAATTCTAAAACTTAGAAAACATCATCCAGGCCACATTTGAAGTCGAAACGGGTCAGGACAGGACGAAAAATAGCGAACAAAAAAAAATTTCCTTCCTATCCGTTCGAACCCGACCCGAATTAGAAAATTCAAAAATAAATACGAAAAAATTCTAAAAATTAAAAAATATCATCCAGGCTACATTTCAAGTCGAAACGGGTCAGGACAGGCCGAAAAATAGAGAAAAAAAAAATTTCCTTCCTATCCTTTCGAACTCGACCCGAATTAGAAAATTCTAAAATAAATGCGAAAAAATTCTAAAAATTAAAAAACATCATCCAGGCTTTATTTCAAGACGAAACGGGTCAGGACAAGCCGAAAAGTAGAGAAGAAAAATTTTTTTTTTCCTATCCGTTCGAACCCGACACGAATTAGAAAATTCAAAAATAAATACGGAAAAATTCTAAAAATTAAAAAACATCATCCAGGCTTCATTTGAAGTCGAAACGGGTCAGGACAAGCCGAAAAATAGAGAACAAGAAAAATTTCCTTCCTATCCGTTCGAACCCGACCCGAATTTTAAAATTCAAAAATAAATGCAAAAAAATTTTAAAAATTAGAAAACATCATCCAGGCCTCATTTGGGGTCGAAACGGGTCAGGACAGGCCAAAAAATAGAGAACAAAAAAATTTCCTTCCTCTCCGTCCGAACCCGACCCGAGTTAGAAAATTCGAAAATAAATGCGAAAAAATTCTAAAAATTAAAAAACATCATCCTGGCTTCATTTTAAGAGGAAACGGGTCAGGACAGACCGAAAAATTGAGAACAAAAAAAATTTCCTTTCTATCCGTTCGAACCCGACCCGAATTAGAAAATTCTAAAATAAACGCGAAAAAATTCTAAAAATTAAAAAATATCATCCTGGCTCCATTTGAAGTCGAAACGGGTCAGGACAGGCCGAAAAATAGAGAGAAAAAAAATTTTCCTTCCTATCCATTCGAGCACGGCCCGAATTAGAAAATTCTAAAATAAATGCGAAAAAATTCTAAAAATTAAAAAACATCATCCAGGCTACATTTCAAGTCGAAACGGGTCAGGACAGGCCAAAAAATAGAGAACAAAAAAAATTTCCTTTCTATCCGTTCGAACCCGACCCGAATTAGAAAATTCTAAAATAAATGCGAAAAAATTCTAAAAATTAAAAAACATCATCCTGGCTCCATTTGAAGTCGAAACGGGTCAGGACAGGCCGAAAAATAGAGAGAAAAAAAAAATTCCTTCCTATCCATTCGAAGCCGGCCCGAATTAGAAAATTCTAAAATAAATGCGAAAAAATTCTAAAAATTAAAAAACATCATCCTGGCTTCATTTTAAGAGGAAACGGGTCAGGACAGACCGAAAAATAGAGAACAAAAAAAATTTCCTTCCTCTCCGTTCGAACCCGACCCGAGTTAGAAAATTCAAAAATAAATGCGAAAAAATTTTAAAAATTAAAAAACATCATCCAGGCTTCATTTCAAGACGAAACGTGTCAAGACAGGCCAAAAAATAGAGAAGAAAAAAAATTTCCTTCCAATCCGTTCGAACCCGACCCGAATTAGAAAATTCAAAAATAAATACGAAAAAATTCTAAAAATTAGAAAACATCATCCAGGCCTCATTTGAAGTCGAAATGGGTCAGGACATGCTAAAAAAAAGAGAAGAAAAAAATTTTCCTTCCGATCCGTTCGAACCCGACCTGAATTAGAAAATTCAAAAATAAATACGAAAAAATTCTAAAAATTAAAAAACATCATCCAGGCTTCATTTCCAGTCGAAACGGGTCAGGACAGCCCGAAAAATAGAGAACAAAAAAAATTTCCTTCCTATCCGTTCGAACCCGACCCGAATTAGAATATTCTAAAATAAATGCGAAAAAACTCTAAAAATTAAAAAACATCATCCAGGCTATACATTTCAAGTCGAAACGGGTCAGGACAGGCCGAAAAATAGCGAACTAAAAAAATTTCCTCCCTATCTGTTCGAACCCGACCCGAATTAGAAAATTTAAAAATAAATGAGAAAAAATTCTTAAAATTAAAAAACATCATCCAGGGTTCATTTCAAGACGAAACGGGTCAGGACAGACCGAAAAATAGAGAACAAAAAAAATTTCCTTCTTCTCCATTCGAACCCAACCCGAGTTAGAAAATTCGAAAATAAATGCGAAAAAATTCTAAAAATTAAAAAACATCATCCAGGGTACATTTAAAGACGAAACGGGTCAGGACAGGCCGATAAATAGAGAAGAAAAAAAATTTCCTCCCTATCCGTTCGAACCCGACCCGAATTAGAAAATTCAAAAATAAATGCGAAAAAATTCTAAAAATTAAAAAACATCATCCTGGCTTCATTTGAAGTCGAAACGGGTCAGGACAGACCGAAAAATAGAGAGTAAAAAAAATTTCCTTCCAATCCGTTCGAACCCGGCCCGAATTAGAAAATTCTAAAATAACTGCGAAAAAATTCTAAAAATTAAAAAACATAATCCTGGCTTCATTTGGATTCGAAACGGGTCAGGACAGGCCGAAAAATAGAGAGAAAAAAAAAAATTTCCTTCCTATCCGTTCGAACCCGACCCGAATTAGAAAATTCAAAAATAAATACGAAAAAATTCTAAAAATTAAAAAACATCATCCAGGCTACATTTCAAGTCGAAACGGGTCAGGACAGGCCGAAAAATAGAGAAAAAAAAAATTTCCTTCCTATCCTTTCGAACTCGACCCGAATTAATATATTCTAAAATAAATGCGAAAAAATTCTAAAAATTAAAAAACATCATCCAGGCTTTATTTCAAGACGAAACGGGTTAGGACAAGCCGAAAAGTAGAGAAGAAAAATTTTTTTTTTCCTATCCGTTCGAACCCGACACGAATTAGAAAATTCAAAAATAAATACGGAAAAATTCTAAAAATTAAAAAACATCATCCAGGCTTCATTTGAAGTCGAAACGGGTCAGGACAAGCCGAAAAATAGAGAACAAAAAAAATTTCCTTCCTATCCGTTCGAACCCGACCCGAATTTTAAAATTCAAAAATAAATGCAAAAAAATTTTAAAAATTAGAAAACATCATCCAGGCCTCATTTGAGGTCGAAACGGGTCAGGACAGGCCAAAAAATAGAGAACAAAAAAAATTTCCTTCCTCTCCGTTCGAACCCGACCCGAGTTAGAAAATTCGAAAATAAATGCGAAAAAATTCTAAAAATTAAAAAACATCATCCTGGCTTCATTTTAAGAGGAAACGGGTCAGGACAGACCGAAAAATTGAGAACAAAAAAAATTTCCTTTCTATCCGTTCGAACCCGACCCGAATTAGAAAATTCTAAAATAAACGCGAAAAAATTCTAAAAATTAAAAAACATCATCCTGGCTCCATTTGAAGTCGAAACGGGTCAGGACAGGCCGAAAAATAGAGAGAAAAAAAATTTTCCTTCCTATCCATTCGAGCACGGCCCGAATTAGAAAATTCTAAAATAAATGCGAAAAAATTCTAAAAATTAAAAAACATCATCCTGGCTTCATTTTAAGAGGAAACGGGTCAAGACAGACCGAAAAATAGAGAACAAAAAAAATTTCCTTCCTCTCCGTTCGAACCCGACCCGAGTTAGAAAATTCAAAAATAAATGCGAAAAAATTTTAAAAATTTAAAAACATCATGCAGGCTTCATTTCAAGACGAAACGTGTCAAGACAGGCCGAAAAATAGATAAGAAAAAAAATTTCCTTCCAATCCGTTCGAACCCGACCCGAATTAGAAAATTCAAAAATAAATACGAAAAAATTCTAAAAATTAAAAAACATCATCCCGGCCTCATTTGAAGACGAAATGGGTCAGGACATGCTGAAAAATAGAGAAGAAAAAAATTTTCCTTCCGATCCGTTCGAACCCGACCCGAATTAGAAAATTCAAAAATAAATACGAAAAAATTCTAAAAATTAAAAAACATCATCCAGGCTTCATTTCCAGTCGAAACGGGTCAGGACAGCCCGAAAAATAGAGAACAAAAAAAATTACCTTCCTATCCGTTCGAACCCGACCCGAATTAGAATATTCTAAAATAAATGCGAAAAAACTCTAAAAATTAAAAAACATCATCCAGGCTATACATTTCAAGTCGAAACGGTTCAGGACAGGCCGAAAAATAGCGAACTAAAAAAATTTCCTCCCTATCCGTTCGAACCCGACCCAAATTAGAAAATTCAAAAATAAATGCGAAAAAATTCTTAAAATTAAAAAACATCATCCAGGGTTCATTTCAAGACGAAACGGGTCAGGACAGACCGAAAAATAGAGAACAAAAAAAATTTCCTTCTTCTCCATTCGAACCCGACCCGAGTTAGAAAATTCGAAAATAAATGCGAAAAAATTCTAAAAATTAAAAAACATCATCCAGGGTACATTTGAAGACGAAACGGGTCAGGACAGGCCGATAAATAGAGAAGAAAAAAAATTTCCTCCCTATCCGTTCGAACCCGAACCGAATTAGAAAATTCAAAAATTAATGCAAAAAAATTTTAAAAATTAAAATACATCATCCAGGCTTCATTTCCAGACGAAACGGATCAGGACATGCCAAAAAATAGCGAAAAAATAAATTTCCTCCCTATCCGTTCCAACCCGACCCGAATTAGAAAATTCAAAAATAAATGCAAAAAAATTTTAAAAATTAAAAAACATCATCCAGGCTTCATTTCAAGACGAAACGGGACAGGATAGGCCGAAAAATAGAGAAGAAAAAAAATTTTCTTCCTATCCATTCGAACCCGACCCGAATTAGAAAATTAAAAAAAAATGCGAAAAAATTCTAAAAATTAAAAAACATCATCCAGGCTTCATTTCAAGACGAAACGGGTCAGGTTAGGCCAAAAAATAGAGAAGAAAAAAAAATTTCTTCCTATCCGTTCAAACCCGACCCGAATTAGAAAATTCAAAAATAAATGCAAAAAAATTTTAAAAATTAAAATACATCATCGAGGCTTCATTTCAAGACCAAACGGGTCAGGACGGGCCGAAAAATAGAGACGAAAACAAATTTTTTTCCGATTCGTTCAAACCCGACCCGTATTAGAAAATTCAAAAATAAATGCGAAAAAATTCTAAAAATTAAAAAACATTATCCAGGCTTCATTTCAAGTCGAAACGGGTCAGGACAGGCCGTAAAATAGAGAACAAAAAAAATTTCCTTCCTATCCGTTCGAGCCCGACCCGGTTTAGAAAATTCAAAAATGAATGCGAAAAAATTCTAAAAATTATAAAACATCAGCCAGGCTTCATTTGAAGTCAAAACGGGTCAGGACAAGCCGAAAAATAGAGAACAAAAAAAATTTCCTTCCTATCCGTTCGAACCCGACCCGAATTACAAAATTCAAAAATAAATGCAAAAAAATTTTAAAAATTAGAAAACATCATCCAGGCCTTATTTGAAGTCGAAACGGGTCAGGACAGGCCGAAAAATAGAGAACAAAAAAAATTTCCTTCCTATCCGTTCGAGCCCGACCCGGTTTAGAAAATTCAAAAATAAATGCGAAAAAATTCTAAAAATTATAAAACATCATCCAGGCTTCATTTCCAGACGAAACGGGTTAGGACAAGCCGAAAAGTAGAGAAGAAAAAAAATTTTCTTCCTATCTGTTCGAACCCGACCCGAATTAGAAAATTCAAAAATAAATGCGAAAAAATTCTGAAAATTAAAAAACATCATCCAGGCTTCATTGGAAGTCGAAACGGGTCAGGACAGGCCGAAAAATAGAGAACAAAAAAAATTTCTTTCCTCTCCGTTCGAACCCGAACTGAGATAGAAAATTCAAAAATAAATGCGAAGAATTCTAAAATTTAAAAAACATCATCCAGGGTTCATTTGAAGACGAAACGAGTCAGGACAGGTCGATAAATAGAGAAGAAAAAAAATTTCCTCCCAATCCGTTCGAACCCGACCCGAATTAGAAAATTCAAAAATAAATGCAAAAAAATTTTAAAAATTAAAATACATCATCCAGGCTTCATTTCCAGACGAAACGGGTCAGGACAGGCCAAAAAATAGCGAACAAAAAAAATTTCATCCCGATCCGTTCGAACCCGACCCGAATTAAAAAAGTCAAAAATAAATGCGAAAAAATTCTAAAAATAAAAAAACATCATCAAGGCTTCATTTCAAGTCGAAATGGGTCGGGAAAGGCCGAAAAATAGAGAACAAAAAAAATTTCCTTCCTATCCGTTCGAACCCGACCCGAATTAGAAAATTCAAAAATAAATGCAAAAAAATTCTAAAAATTATAAAACATCATCCAGGCTTCATTTCCAGACGAAACGGGTCAGGACAGGCCATAAAATAGAGAAGAAAAAAAATTTCCTTCCTCTCCGTTCGAACCCGACCAGAATTAGAAAATTCAAAAATAAATGCACAAAAATTCTAAAAATTATAAAACATCATCCAGGCTTCATTTCCAGACGAAACGGGTCAGGACAGGCCAAAAAATAGCGAACAAAAAAAATTTCCTCCCTATCGGTTCGAACCCGACCCGAATTAGAAAAATCAAAAATAAATGCGAAAAAATTCTAAAAATTAAAAAATATCATCCTGGCTTCATCTGAAGTCAAAACGGGCCAGGACAGGTCGAAAAAAAGAGAACCAAAAAAATTTCCTTCCTATCCGTTCGAACCCGACCCGAATTAGAAAATTAAAAAATAAATGCGCAAAAATTCTTAAAATTAAAAAACATCATCCAAGCTTCATTTGAAGTTGAAACGGGTCAGGACAGGCCGAAAAATAGAAAAAGAAAATTTCCTTCCTATCCGTTCGAACCCGACCCGAGTTAGAAAATTCAAAAATAAATGCAAAAAAATTCTAAAAATTATAAAACATCATCCAGGCTTCATTTCAAGACGAAAAGGGTCAGGACATGCCAAAAAATAGAGAAAAAATAAATTTCCACCCTATCCGTTCCAACCCGACCCGAAATAGAAAATTCAAAAATAAATGTAAAAAAATTTTAAAAATTAAAAGACATCATCCAGGCTTCATTTCAAGACGAAATGGGTCAGGATAGGTTGAAAAATAGAGAAGAAAAAAAATTTTCTTCCTATCCATTCCAACCCGACCCGAATTAGAAAATTCAAAAATAAATGCGAAAAAATTCTAAAAATTAAAAAACATCATCCAGGCTTCATTTCAAGACGAAACGGGTCAGGACAGGCCATAAAATAGAGAAGAAAAAAAATTTTCTTCTTATCCGTTCGAACCCGACCCGAATTAGAAAATTAAAAAATAAATGCAAAAAAATTTTAAAAATTAAAATACATCGTCCAGGCTTCATTTCAAGACCAAACGGGTCAGGACGGGCCGAAAAATAGAGACGAAAACAAATTTTTTTCCGATTCGTTCGAACCCGACCCGAATTAGAGAATTCAAAAATAAATGCGAAAAAATTCTAAAAATTAAAAAACATTATCCAGGCTTCATTTCAAGTCGAAACGGGTCAGGACAGGCCGTAAAATAGAGAACAAAAAAAATTTCCTTCCTATACGTTCGAGCCCGACCCGGTTTAGAAAATTCAAAAATAAATGCGAAAAAATTCTAAAAATTATAAAACATCATCCTGGCTTCATTTCCAGACGAAACGGGTCAGGACAAGCCGAAAAGTAGAGAAGAAAAAAAATTTTCTTCCTATCTGTTCGAACCCGACCCGAATTAGAAAATTAAAAAATAAATGCGAAAAAATTCTGAAAATTAAAAAACATCATCCATGCGTCATTTGAAGTCGAAACGGGTAAGGACAAGCTGAAAAATAGAGAACAAAAAAAATTTCCTTCCTATCCGTTCGAACCCGACCCGAATTAGAAAATTCAAAAATAAATGCAAAAAAAAATTTAAAAATTAAAATACATCGTCCAGGCTTCATTTCAAGACCAAACGGGTCAGGACGGGCCGAAAAATAGAGACGAAAACAAATTTTTTTTCCGATTCGTTCGAACCCGACCCGAATTAGAAAATTCGAAAATAAATGCGAAAAAATTCTAAAAATTAAAAAACATTATCCAGGCTTCATTTCAAGTCGAAACGGGTCAGGACAGGCCAAAAAATAGAGAACAAAAAAAATTTCCTTCCTATCCGTTCGAGCCCGACCCGGTTTAGAAAATTCAAAAATAAATGCGAAAAAATTCTAAAAATTATAAAACATCATCCAGGCTTCATTTCCAGACGAAACGGGTCAGGACAAGCCGAAAAGTAGAGAAGAAAAAAAATTTTCTTCCTATCTGTTCGAACCCGACCCGAATTAGAAAATTCAAAAATAAATGCGAAAAAATTCTGAAAATTAAAAAACATCATCCAGGCTTCATTTGAAGTCGAAACGGGTAAGGACAAGCTAAAAAATAGAGAACAAAAAAAATTTCCTTCCTATCCGTTCGAACCCGACCCGAATTAGAAAATTCAAAAATAAATGCAAAAAAATTTTAAAAATTAGAAAACATCATCCAGGCCTCATTTGAAGTCGAAACGGGTTAGGACAGGCCAAAAAATAGAGAACAAAAAAAATTTCCTTCCTCTCCGTTCGAACCCAACCCGAATTAGAATATTCTAAAATAAATGTGAAAAAATTCTAAAAATTAAAATACATCATCGAGGCTTCATTTCAAGACCAAACGGGTCAGGACGGGCCGAAAAATAGAGACGAAAACAAATTTCCTTCCTATCCGTTCGAACCCGACCCGAATTAGAAAATTCAAAAATAAATGCAAAAAAATTTTAAAAATTAGAAAACATCATCCAGGCCTTATTTGAAGTCGAAACGGGTCAGGACAGGCCGAAAAATAGAGAACAAAAAAAATTTCCTTCCTCTCCGTTCGAACCCGACCCCAGTTAGAAAATTCAAAAATAAATGCGAAAAAATTCTAAAATTTAAAAAACATCATCCAGGGTTCATTTGAAGACGAAACGGGTCAGGACAGGCCGATAAATAGGGAACAAAAAAAATTTCCTTCCTATCCGTTCGAACCCGACCCGAATTAGAAAATTCAAAAATAAATACGAAAAAATTCTAAAAATTAAAAAACATCATCCAGGGTACATTTCAAGTAGAAACGGGTCAGGACAGGCCTAAAAATAGAGAACAAAAAAAATTTCCTTCCTATCCGTTCGAACCCGACCCGAATTAGAATATTCTAAAATAAATGCGAAAAAATTCTAAAAATTAAAAAACATAATCCAGGCGTCATTTCAAGACGAAACGGGTCAGGACAGGCCGAAAAATAGCGAACTAAAAAAATTTCCTCCCTATCCGTTCGAACCCGACCCGAATTAGAAAATTCAAAAATAAATGCGAAAAAATTCTAAAAATTAAAAAGCATCATCCAGGCTTAATTTGAAGGCGAAACGGGTCAGGACATGCCGAAAAATAGAGAACAAAAAAAATTTCCTTCCTATCCGTCCGAACCCGACCCGAATTAGAAAATTCAAAAATAAATGCAAAAAAATTTTAAACAGTAGAAAACATCATCCAGGCCTCATTTGAAGTCGAAACGGGTCAGGATAGGCCGAAAAATAGAGAACAAAAAAAATTTCTTTCCTCTCCGTTCGAACCCGAACCGAGATAGAAAAGTCAAAAATAAATGCGAAGAATTCTAAAATTTAAAAAACATCATCCAGGGTTCATTTGAAGACGAAACGAGTCAGGACAGGCCGATAAATAGAGAAGAAAAAAAATTTCCTCCCTATCCGTTTGAACCCGACCCGAATTAGAAAATTCAAAAATAAATGCAAAAAAATTCTAAAAATAAAAAAACATCATCAAGGCTTCATTTCAAGTCGAAACGGGTCGGGAAAGGCCGAAAAATAGAGAACAAAAAAAATTTCCTTCCTATCCGTTCGAACCCGACCCGAATTAGAAAATTCTAAAATAAATGCGAAAAAATTCTAAAAGTTAAAAAACATCATCCTGGCTTCATTTTAAGAAGAAACGGGTCAGGACAAGCCAAAAAATAGAGAAAAAAAAATTTCCTTCCTCTCCGTTCGAACCCGACCAGAATTAGAAAATTCAAAAATAAATGCAAAAAAATTCTAAAAATTATAAAACATCATCCAGGCTTCATTTCCAGACGAAACGGGTCAGGACAGGCCAAAAAATAGCGAACAAAAAAAATTTCCTCCCTATCGGTTCGAACCCGACCCGAATTAGAAAAATCAAAAATAAATGCGAAAAAATTCTAAAAATTAAAAAATATCATCCAGGCTTCATCTGAAGTCGAAACGGGCCAGGACAGGTCGAAAAAAAGAGAACCAAAAAAATTTCCTTCCTATCCGTTCGAACCCGAGCCGAATTAGAAAATTCAAAAATAAATGAGCAAAAATTCTTAAAATTAAAAAACATCATCCAGGCTTCATTTGAAGTTGAAACGGGTCAGGACAGGCCGAAAAATAGAAAAAAAAAAAATTTTCCTTCCTATCCGTTCGAACCCGACCCGAGTTAGAAAATTCAAAAATAAATGCAAAAAAATTCTAAAAATTATAAAACATCATCCAGGCTTCATTTCAAGACGAAAAGGGTCAGGACATGCCAAAAAATAGAGAAAAAATAAATTTCCTCCCTATCCGTTCCAACCCGATCCGGTTTAGAAAATTCAAAAATAAATGCGAAAAAATTCTAAAAATAATAAAATATCGTCCAGGCTTCATTTCCAGACGAAACGGGTCAGGACAAGCCGAAAAGTAGAGAAGAAAAAAAATTTTCTTCCTATCTGTTCGAATCCGACCCGAATTAGAAAATTCAAAAATAAATGCGAAAAAATTCTGAAAATTAAAAAAAATCATCCAGGCTTCATTTGAAGTCGAAACGGGTCAGGACAAGCCGAAAAATAGAGAACAAAAAAAATTTCCTTCCTATCCGTTCGAACCCGACCCGAATTAGAAAATTCAAAAATAAATGCAAAAAAATTTTAAAAATTAGAAAACATCATCCAGGCCTCTTTTGAAGTCGAAACGGGTTAGGACAGGCCAAAAAATAGTGAACAAAAAAAATTTTCTTCCTCTCCGTTCGAACCCGACCCCAGTTAGAAAATTCAAAAATAAATGCGAAAAAATTCTAAAATTTAAAAAACATCATCCAGGGTTCATTTGAAGACGAAACGGGTCAGGACAGGCCGATAAATAGGGAACAAAAAAAAATTTCCTTCCTATCCGTTCGAACCCGACCCGAATTAGAAAATTCAAAAATAAATGCAAAAAAATTTCAAACATTAGAAAACATCATCCAGGCCTCATTTGAAGTCGAAACGGGTCAGGACAGGCCGAAAAATTGAGAACAAAAAAAATTTCCTTCCTATCCGTTCGAACCCGACCCGAATAAGAAAATTCAAAAATAAATGCAAAAAAATTTCAAACATTAGAAAACATCATCCAGGCCTCATTTGAAGTCGAAACGGGTCAGGACAGGCCGAAAAATAGCGAACAAAAAAAAATTTCCTTCCTATCCGTTCGAACCCGACCCGAATTAGAATATTCTAAAATAAATGCGAAAAAATTCTAAAAATTAAAAAACATTATCCAGGCTTCATTTCAAGTCGAAACGGGTCAGGACAGGCCGTAAAATAGAGAACAAAAAAAATTTCCTTCCTATCCGTTCGAGCCCGACCCGGTTTAGAAAATTCAAAAATGAATGCGAAAAAATTCTAAAAATTATAAAACATCAGCCAGGCTTCATTTGAAGTCAAAACGGGTCAGGACAAGCCGAAAAATAGAGAACAAAAAAAATTTCCTTCCTATCCGTTCGAACCCGACCCGAATTACAAAATTCAAAAATAAATGCAAAAAAATTTTAAAAATTAGAAAACATCATCCAGGCCTTATTTGAAGTCGAAACGGGTCAGGACAGGCCGAAAAATAGAGAACAAAAAAAATTTCCTTCCTATCCGTTCGAGCCCGACCCGGTTTAGAAAATTCAAAAATAAATGCGAAAAAATTCTAAAAATTATAAAACATCATCCAGGCTTCATTTCCAGACGAAACGGGTGAGGACAAGCCGAAAAGTAGAGAAGAAAAAAAATTTTCTTCCTATCTGTTCGAACCCGACCCGAATTAGAAAATTCAAAAATAAATGCGAAAAAATTCTGAAAATTAAAAAACATCATCCAGGCTTCATTTGAAGTCGAAACGGGTCAGGACAGGCCGAAAAATAGAGAACAAAAAAAATTTCTTTCCTCTCCGTTCGAACCCGAACTGAGATAGAAAATTCAAAAATAAATGCGAAGAATTCTAAAATTTAAAAAACATCATCCAGGGTTCATTTGAAGACGAAACGAGTCAGGACAGGTCGATAAATAGAGAAGAAAAAAAATTTCCTCCCAATCCGTTCGAACCCGACCCGAATTAGAAAATTCAAAAATAAATGCAAAAAAATTTTAAAAATTAAAATACATCATCCAGGCTTCATTTCCAGACGAAACGGGTCAGGACAGGCCAAAAAATAGCGAACAAAAAAAATTTCATCCCTATCCGTTCGAACCCGACCCGAACTAAAAAAGTCAAAAATAAATGCGAAAAAATTCTAAAAATAAAAAAACATCATCAAGGCTTCATTTCAAGTCGAAATGGGTCGGGAAAGGCCGAAAAATAGAGAACAAAAAAAATTTCCTTCCTATCCGTTCGAACCCGACCCGAATTAGAAAATTCAAAAATAAATGCAAAAAAATTCTAAAAATTATAAAACATCATCCAGGCTTCATTTCCAGACGAAACGGGTCAGGACAGGCCATAAAATAGAGAAGAAAAAAAATTTCCTTCCTCTCCGTTCGAACCCGACCAGAATTAGAAAATTCAAAAATAAATGCACAAAAATTCTAAAAATTATAAAACATCATCCAGGCTTCATTTCCAGACGAAACGGGTCAGGACAGGCCAAAAAAAAGCGAACAAAAAAAATTTCCTCCCTATCGGTTCGAACCCGACCCGAATTAGAAAAATCAAAAATAAATGCGAAAAAATTCTAAAAATTAAAAAATATCATCCAGGCTTCATCTGAAGTCAAAACGGGCCAGGACAGGTCGAAAAAAAGAGAACCAAAAAAATTTCCTTCCTATCCGTTCGAACCCGACCCGAATTAGAAAATTAAAAAATAAATGCGCAAAAATTCTTAAAATTAAAAAACATCATCCAAGCTTCATTTGAAGTTGAAACGGGTCAGGACAGGCCGAAAAATAGAAAAAAAAAAATTTCCTTCCTATCCGTTCGAACCCGACCCGAGTTAGAAAATTCAAAAATAAATGCAAAAAAATTCTAAAAATTATAAAACATCATCCAGGCTTCATTTCAAGACGAAAAGGGTCAGGACATGCCAAAAAATTGAGAAAAAATAAATTTCCACCCTATCCGTTCCAACCCGACCCGAAATAGAAAATTCAAAAATAAATGTAAAAAAATTTTAAAAATTAAAAGACATCATCCAGGCTTCATTTCAAGACGAAATGGGTCAGGATAGGCCGAAAAATAGAGAAGAAAAAAAATTTTCTTCCTATCCATTCCAACCCGACCCGAATTAGAAAATTCAAAAATAAATGCGAAAAAATTCTAAAAATTAAAAAACATCATCCAGGCTTCATTTCAAGACGAAACGGGTCAGGACAGGCCATAAAATAGAGAAGAAAAAAAATTTTCTTCCTATCCGTTCGAACCCGACCCGAATTAGAAAATTCAAAAATAAATGCAAAAAAATTTTAAAAATTAAAATACATCGTCCAGGCTTCATTTCAAGACCAAACGGGTCAGGACGGGCCGAAAAATAGAGACGAAAACAAATTTTTTTCCGATTCGTTCGAATCCGACCCGAATTAGAAAATTCAAAAATAAATGCGAAAAAATTCTAAAAATTAAAAAACATTATCCAGGCTTCATTTCAAGTCGAAACGGGTCAGGACAGGCCGTAAAATAGAGAACAAAAAAAATTTCCTTCCTATACGTTCGAGCCCGACCCGGTTTAGAAAATTCAAAAATAAATGCGAAAAAATTCTAAAAATTATAAAACATCATCCTGGCTTCATTTCCGGACGAAACGGGTCAGGACAAGCCGAAAAGTAGAGAAGAAAAAAAATTTTCTTCCTATCTGTTCGAACCCGACCCGAATTAGAAAATTAAAAAATAAATGCGAAAAAATTCTGAAAATTAAAAAACATCATCCATGCGTCATTTGAAGTCGAAACGGGTAAGGACAAGCTGAAAAATAGAGAACAAAAAAAATTTCCTTCCTATCCGTTCGAACCCGACCCGAATTAGAAAATTCAAAAATAAATGTAAAAAAAAATTTAAAAATTAAAATACATCGTCCAGGCTTCATTTCAAGACCAAACGGGTCAGGACGGGCCGAAAAATAGAGACGAAAACAAATTTTTTTTCCGATTCGTTCGAACCCGACCCGAATTAGAAAATTCGAAAATAAATGCGAAAAAATTCTAAAAATTAAAAAACATTATCCAGGCTTCATTTCAAGTCGAAACGGGTCAGGACAGGCCAAAAAATAGAGAACAAAAAAAATTTCCTTCCTATCCGTTCGAGCCCGACCCGGTTTAGAAAATTCAAAAATAAATGCGAAAAAATTCTAAAAATTATAAAACATCATCCAGGCTTCATTTCCAGACGAAACGGGTCAGGACAAGCCGAAAAGTAGAGAAGAAAAAAAATTTTCTTCCTATCTGTTCGAACCCGACCCGAATTAGAAAATTCAAAAATAAATGCGAAAAAATTCTGAAAATTAAAAAACATCATCCAGGCTTCATTTGAAGTCGAAACGGGTAAGGACAAGCTAAAAAATAGAGAACAAAAAAAATTTCCTTCCTATCCGTTCGAACCCGACCCGAATTAGAAAATTCAAAAATAAATGCAAAAAAATTTTAAAAATTAGAAAACATCATCCAGGCCTCATTTGAAGTCGAAACGGGTTAGGACTGGCCAAAAAATAGAGAACAAAAAAAATTTCCTTCCTCTCCGTTCGAACCCGACCCCAGTTAGAAAATTCAAAAATAAATGCGAAAAAATTCTAAAATTTAAAAAACATCATCCAGGGTTCATTTGAAGACGAAACGGGTCAGGACAGGCCGATAAATAGGGAACAAAAAAAATTTCGTTCCTATCCGTTCGAACCCGACCCGAATTAGAAAATTCAAAAATAAATACGAAAAAATTCTAAAAATTAAAAAATATCATCCAGGCTACATTTCAAGTCGAAACGGGTCAGGACAGGCCAAAAAATAGAGAACAAAAAAAATTTCCTTCCTATCCGTTCGAACCCGACCCGAATTAGAATATTCTAAAATAAATGCGAAAAAATTCTAAAAATTAAAAAACATCATCCAGGCTTCATTTGAAGACGAAACGGGTCAGGACAGGCCGAAAAATAGCGAACTAAAAAAATTTCCTCCCTATCCGTTCGAACTCGACCCGAATTAGAAAATTCAAAAATAAATGCGAAAAAATTCTAAAAATTAAAAAGCATCATCCAGGCTTCATTTGAAGGCGAAACGGGTCAGGACAAGCCGAAAAATAGAGTACAAAAAAAATTTCCTTCCTATCCGTTCGAGCCCGACCCGAATTAGAAAATTCAAAAATAAATGCAAAAAAATTTCAAACATTAGAAAACATCATCCAGGCCTCATTAGAAGTCGAAACGGGTCAGGACAGGCCGAAAAATAGAGAACAAAAAAAATTTCCTTCCTCTCCAATCGAACTCGAACCAAGTTAGAAAATTCAAAAATAAATGCGAAAAAATTCGAAAATTTAAAAAACATCATCCAGGCTACATTTCAAGTCGAAACGGGTCAGGACAGGCCAAAAAATAGAGAACAAAAAAAATTTCCTTTCTATCCGTTCGAACCCGACCCGAATTAGAAAATTCTAAAATAAATGCGAAAAAATTCTAAAAATTAAAAAACATCATCCTGGCCCCATTTGAAGTCGAAACGGGTCAGGACAGGCCGAAAAATAGAGAGAAAAAAAAATTTCCTTCCTATCCATTCGAACCCGGCCCGGATTAGAAAATACTAAAATAAATGCAAAAAAATTCTAAAAATTAAAAAACATCATCCTGGCTTCATTTTAAGAGGAAACGGGTCAGGACAGACCGAAAAATAGAGTACAAAAAAAATTTCCTTCCTCTCCGTTCGAACCCAACCCGAATTAGAATATTCTAAAATAAATGTGAAAAAATTCTAAAAATTAAAAAACATCATCCAGGCTTCATTTCAAGACGAAACGGGTCAGGACAGGCCGAAAAATAGCGAACTAAAAAAATTTCCTCCCTATCCGTTCGAACCCGACCCGAATTAGAAAATTCAAAAATAAATGCAAAAAAATTTTAAAAATTAAAATACATCATCGAGGCTTCATTTCAAGACCAAACGGGTCAGGACGGGCCGAAAAATAGAGACGAAAACAAATTTTTTTCCGATCCGTTCAAACCCGACCCGAATTAGAAAATTCAAAAATAAATGCGAAAAAATTCTAAAAATTAAAAAACATTATCCAGGCTTCATTTCAAGTCGAAACGGGTCAGGACAGGCCGTAAAATAGAGAACAAAAAAAATTTCCTTCCTATCCGTTCGAGCCCGACCCGGTTTAGAAAATTCAAAAATGAATGCGAAAAAATTCTAAAAATTATAAAACATCATCCAGGCTTCATTTGAAGTCAAAAAGGTCAGGACAAGCCGAAAAATAGAGAACAAAAAAAATTTCCTTCCTATCCGTTCGAACCCGACCCGAATTAGAAAATTCAAAAATAAATGCAAAAGAATTTTAAAAATTAGAAAACATCATCCAGGCCTTATTTGAAGTCGAAACGGGTCAGGACAGGCCGAAAAATAGAGAACAAAAAAAATTTCCTTCCTCTCCGTTCGAACCCGACCCCAGTTACAAAATTCAAAAATATATGCGAAAAAATTCTAAAATTTAAAAAACATCATCCAGGGTTCATTTGAAGACGAAACGGGTCAGGACAGGCCGATAAATAGGGAACAAAAAAAATTTCCTTCCTATCCGTTCGAACCCGACCCGAATTAGAAAATTCAAAAATAAATACGAAAAAATTCTAAAAATTAAAAAACATCATCCAGGGTACATTTCAAGTAGAAAAGGGTCAGGACAGGCCTAAAAATAGAGAACAAAAAAAATTTCCTTCCTATCCGTTCGAACCCGACCCGAATTAGAATATTCTAAAATAAATGCGAAAAAATTCTAAAAATTAAAAAACATAATCCAGGCGTCATTTCAAGACGAAACGGGTCAGGACAGGCCGAAAAATAGCGAACTAAAAAAATTTCCTCCCTATCCGTTCGAACCCGACCCGAATTAGAAAATTCAAAAATAAATGCGAAAAAATTCTAAAAATTAAAAAGCATCATCCAGGCTTAATTTGAAGGCGAAACGGGTCAGGACATGCCGAAAAATAGAGAACAAAAAAAATTTCCTTCCTATCCGTCCGAACCCGACCCGAATTAGAAAATTCAAAAATAAATGCAAAAAAATTTTAAACAGTAGAAAGCATCATCCAGGCCTCATTTGAAGTCGAAACGGGTCAGGACAGGCCGAAAAATAGAGAACAAAAAAAATTTCTTTCCTCTCCGTTCGAACCCGAACCGCGATAGAAAAGTCAAAAATAAACGCGAAGAATTCTAAAATTTAAAAAACATCATCCAGGGTTCATTTGAAGACGAAACGAGTCAGGACAGGCCGATAAATAGAGAAGAAAAAAAATTTCCTCCCTATCCGTTTGAACCCGACCCGAATTAGAAAATTCAAAAATAAATGCGAAAAAATTCTAAAAATAAAAAAACATCATCCTGGCTTCATTTTAAGAAGAAACGGGTCAGGACAAGCCAAAAAATAGAGAAAAAAAAATTTCCTTCCTCTCCGTTCGAACCCGACCAGAATTAGAAAATTCAAAAATAAATGCAAAAAAATTCTAAAAATTATAAAACATCATCCAGGCTTCATTTCCAGACGAAACGGGTCAGGACAGGCCAAAAAATAGCGAACAAAAAAAATTTCCTCCCTATCGGTTCGAACCCGACCCGAATTAGAAAAATCAAAAATAAATGCGAAAAAATTCTAAAAATTAAAAAATATCATCCAGGCTTCATCTGAAGTCGAAACGGGCCAGGACAGGTCGAAAAAAAGAGAACCAAAAAAATTTCCTTCCTATCCGTTCGAACCCGAGCCGAATTAGAAAATTCAAAAATAAAAGCGCAAAAATTCTTAAAATTAAAAAACATCATCCAGGCTTCATTTGAAGTTGAAACGGGTCAGGACAGGCCGAAAAATAGAAAAAAAAAAAATTTTCCTTCCTATCCGTTCGAACCCGACCCGAGTTAGAAAATTCAAAAATAAATGCAACAAAATTCTAAAAATTATAAAACATCATCCAGGCTTCATTTCAAGACGAAAAGGGTCAGGACATGCCAAAAAATAGAGAAAAAATAAATTTCCTCCCTATCCGTTCCAACCCTATCCGGTTTAGAAAATTCAAAAATAAATGCGAAAAAATTCTAAAAATTATAAAATATCGTCCAGGCTTCATTTCCAGACGAAACGGGTTAGGACAAGCCGAAAAGTAGAGAAGAAAAAAAATTTTCTTCCTATCTGTTCGAATCCGACCCGAATTAGAAAATTAAAAAATAAATGCGAAAAAATTCTGAAAATTAAAAAAAATCATCCAGGCTTCATTTGAAGTCGAAACGGGTCAGGACAAGCCGAAAAATAGAGAACAAAAAAAATTTCCTTCCTATCCGTTCGAACCCGACCCGAATTAGAAAATTCAAAAATAAATGCAAAAAAATTTTAAAAATTAGAAAACATCATCCAGGCCTCTTTTGAAGTCGAAACGGGTTAGGACAGGCCAAAAAATAGTGAACAAAAAAAATTTTCTTCCTCTCCGTTCGAACTCGACCCCAGTTAGAAAATTCAAAAATAAATGCGAAAAAATTCTAAAATTTAAAAAACATCATCCAGGGTTCATTTGAAGACGAAACGGGTCAGGACAGGCCGATAAATAGGGAACAAAAAAAAATTTCCTTCCTATCCGTTCGAACCCGACCCGAATTAGAAAATTCAAAAATAAATGCAAAAAAATTTCAAACATTAGAAAACATCATCCAGGCCTCATTTGAAGTCGAAACGGGTCAGGACAGGCCGAAAAATTGAGAACAAAAAAAATTTCCTTCCTATCCGTTCGAACCCGACCCGAATAAGAAAATTCAAAAATAAATGCAAAAAAATTTCAAACATTAGAAAACATCATCCAGGCCTCATTTGAAGTCGAAACGGGTCAGGACAGGCCGAAAAATAGAGAACAAAAAAAATTTCCTTCCTCTCCAATCGAACCCGAACCGAGTTAGAAAATTCAAAAATAAATGCGAAAAAATTCTAAAATTTAAAAAACATCATCCAGGCTACATTTCAAGTCGAAACGGGTCAGGACAGGCCAAAAAATAGAGAACAAAAAAAATTTCCTTTCTATCCGTTCGAACCCGACCCGAATTAGAAAATTCTAAAATAAATGCGAAAAAATTCTAAAAATTAAAAAACATCATCCTGGCTCCATTTGAAGTCGAAACGGGTCAGGACAGGCCGAAAAATAGAGAGAAAAAAAAATTTCCTTCCTATCCATTCGAACCCGGCCCGAATTAGAAAATTCTAAAATAAATGCGAAAAAATTCTAAAAATTAAAAAACATCATCCTGGCTTCATTTGAAGTCGAAACGGGTCAGGACACACCGAAAAATAGAGAACAAAAAAAATTTCCTTCTTATCCGTTCGAACCCGACCCGAATTAGAATATTCTAAAATAAATGCGAAAAAACTCTGAAAATTAAAAAATATCATCCAGGCTTCATTTCAAGACGAAACGGGTCAGGACAGGCCGAAAAATAGCGAACTAAAAAAATTTCCTCCCTATCCGTTCGAACCCGACCCGAATTAGAAAATTCAAAAAGAAATTTAAAAAAATTCTAAAAATTAAAAAACATCATCCAGGCTACATTTCAATACGAAACGTGTCAAGACAGGCCGAAAAATAGAGAAGAAAAAAAATTTCCTTCCTATCCGTTCGAACCCGACCCGAATTAGAAAATTCAAAAATAAATACGAAAAAATTCTAAAACATAGAAAACATCATCCAGGCCACATTTGAAGTCGAAACGGGTCAGGACAGGCCGAAAAATAGCGGACAAAAAAAAATTTCCTTCCTATCCGTTCGAACCCGACCCGAATTAGAAAATTCAAAAATAAATACGAAAAAATTCTAAAAATTAAAAAACATCATCCAGGCTACATTTCAAGTCGAAACGGGTCAGGACAGGCCGAAAAATAGAGAAAAAAAAAATTTCCTTCCTATCCTTTCGAACTCGACCCGAATTAGAATATTCTAAAATAAGTGCGAAAAAATTCTAAAAATTAAAAAACATCATCCAGGCTTTATTTCAAGACGAAACGGGTCAGGACAAGCCGAAAAGTAGAGAAGAAAAAAAAAATTTTCCTATCCGTTCGAACCCGACACGAATTAGAAAATTCAAAAATAAATGCGGAAAAATTCTAAAAATTAAAAAACATCATCCAGGCTTCATTTGAAGTCGAAACGGGTCAGGACAAGACGAAAAATAGAGAACAAAAAAAATTTCCTTCCTATCCGTTCGAACCCGACCCGAATTAGAAAATTCAAAAATAAATGCGAAAAAATTCAAAAAATTAAAAAACATCATCCAGGCTTCATTTCAAGACGAAACGTGTCAAGACAGGCCGAAAAATAGAGAAGAAAAAAAATTTCCTTCCAATCCGTTCGAACCCGACCCGAATTAGAAAATTCAAAAATAAATACGAAAAAATTCTAAAAATTAAAAAACATCATCCAGGCCTCATTTGAAGTCGAAATGGGTCAGGACATGCTGAAAAATAGAGAAGAAAAAAATTTTCCTTCCGATCCGTTCGAACCCGACCCGAATTAGAAAATTCAAAAATAAATGCGAAAAAATTCTAAAAATTAAAAAACAGCATCCAGGCTTCATTTCCAGTCGAAACGGGTCAGGATAGCCCGAAAAATAGAGAACAAAAAAAATTTCCTTCCTATCCGTTCGAACCCGACCCGAATTAGAAAATTCTAAAATAAATGCGAAAAAATTCTAAAAATTAAAAAACATCATCCTGGCTTCATTTCAAGAAGAAACGGGTCAGGACAAGCGAAAAAATAGAGAACAAAAAAAATTTCCTTCCTCTCCGTTCGAACCCGACCAGAATTAGAAAATTCAAAAATAAATGCAAAAAAATTCTAAAAATTATAAAACATTGTCCAGGCTTCATTTCCAGACGAAACGGGTCAGGACAGGCCAAAAAATAGCGAACAAAAAAAATTTCCTCCCTATCGATTCGAACCCGACCCGAATTAGAAAACTCAAAAATAAATGCGAAAAAATTCTAAAAATTAAAAAATATCATCCAGGCTTCATCTGAAGTCGAAACGGGCCAGGACAGGACGAAAAATAGAGAACCAAAAAAATTTCCTTCCTATCCGTTCGAACTCGACCCGAATTAGAAAATTCAAAAATAAATACGAAAAAATTCTAAAAATTAAAAAAATCATCCAGGCTTCATTTGAAGTCGAAACGGGTTAGGACAGGTCGAAAAATAGAGAGAAAAAAAAAATTTCCTTCCTATCCGTTCGAACCCGACCCGAGTTAGAAAATTCAAAAATAAATGCAACAAAATTCTAAAAATTATGAAACATCATCCAGGCTTCATTTCCAGACGAAACGGGTCAGGACATGCCGAAAAATAGCGAAAAAATAAATTTCCTCCCTATCCGTTCCAAACCTACCCGAATTAGAAAATTCAAAAATAAATGCAAAAAAATTTTAAAAATTAAAAAACATCATCCAGGCTTCATTTCAAGACGAAACGGGACAGGATAGGCCGAAAAATAGAGAAGAAAAAAAATTTTCCGCCTATCCGTTCGAGCCAGACCCGGTTTAGAAAATTCAAAAATAAATGCGAAAAAATACTAAAAATTAAAAAACATTATCCAGGCTTCATTTCAAGTCGAAACGGGTCAGGACAGGCCGTAAAATAGAGAACAAAAAAAATTTACTTCCTATCCGTTCGAGCCCGACCCGGTTTAGAAAATTCAAAAATGAATGCGAAAAAATTCTAAAAATTATAAAACATCATCCAGGCTTCATTTCCAGACGAAACGGGTCAGGACAAGCCGAAAAGTAGAGGAGAAAAAAAATTTTCTTCCTATCCGTTCGAACCCGACCCGAATTAGAAAATTCGAAAATAAATGCGAAAAAATTCTAAAAATTAAAAAATATCATCCAGGCTTCATTTCAAGACGAAACGGGTCAGGACAGGCCGAAAAATAAAGAACAAAAAAAATTTCCTTCCTATCCGTTCGAACCCGACCCGAATTAGAAAATTCAAAAATAAATGCAAAAAAATTTTAAAAATTGGAAAACATCATCCAGGCCTTATTTGAAGTCGAAACGGGTCAGGACAGGCCGAAAAATAGAGAACAAAAAAAATTTCCTTCCAATCCGTTCGAACCCGACCCCAGTTAGAAAATTCAAAAATAAATGCGAAAAAATTCTAAAATTTAAAAAACATCATCCAGGGTTCATTTCAAGACGAAACGGGTCAGGACAGGCCGATAAATAGGGAACAAAAAAAATTTCCTTCCTATCCGTTCGAACCCGACCAGAATTAGAAAATTCAAAAAGAAATACGAAAAAATTCTAAAAATTAAAAAACATCATCCAGGGTACATTTCAAGTCGAAACGGGTCAGGACAGGCCTAAAAATAGAGAACAAAAAAAATTTCCTTCCTATCCGTTCGAACCCGACCCGAATTAGAATATTCTAAAATAAATGCGAAAAAATTCTAAAAATTAAAAAACATCATCCAGGCTTCATTTCAAGACGAAACGGGTCAGGACAGGCCGAAAAATAGCGAACTAAAAAAATTTCCTCCCTATCCGTTCGAACCCGACCCGAATTAGAAAATTCAAAAATAAATGCGAAAAAATTCTAAAAATTAAAAAGCATCATCCAGGCTTCATTTGAAGGCGAAACGGGTCAGGACATGCCGAAAAATAGAGAACAAAAAAAATTTCATTCCTATCCGTTCGAACCCGACCCGAATTAGAAAATTCAAAAATAAATGCAAAAAAATTTTAAACATTAGAAAACATCATCCAGGCCTGATTTGAAGTCGAAACGGGTCAGGACAGGCCGAAAAATAGAGAACAAAAAAAATTTCCTTCCTCTCCGTTCGAACCCGAACCGAGTTAGAAAATTCAAAAATAAATGCGAAAAATTCTAAAATTTAAAAAACATCATCCAGGGTTCATTTGAAGACGAAACGGGTCAGGGCAGGCCGATAAATAGAGAAGAAAAAAAATTTCCTCCCAATCCGTTCGAACCCGACCCGAATTAGAAAATTCAAAAATAAATGCAAAAAAATTTTAAAAATTAAAATACATCATCCAGGCTTCATTTCCAGACGAAACTGGTCAGGACAGGCCAAAAAATAGCGAACAAAAAAAATTTCCTCCCTATCCGTTCGAACCCGACCCGAATTAGAAAAGTCAAAAATAAATGCGAAAAAATTCTAAAAATAAAAAAACATCATCAAGGCTTCATTTCAAGTCGAAACGGGTCGGGAAAGGCCGAAAAATAGAGAACAAAAAAAATTTCCTTCCTATCCGTTCGAACCCGACCCGAATTAGAAAATTCTAAAATAAATGCGAAAAAATTCTAAAAATTAAAAAACATCATCCTGGCTTCATTTTAAGAAGAAACGGGTCAGGACAAGCCAAAAAATAGAGAAAAAAAAAATTTCCTTCCTCTCCGTTCGAACCCGACCAGAATTAGAAAATTCAAAAATAAATGCAAAAAAATTCTAAAAATTATAAAACATCATCCAGGCATCATTTCCAGACGAAACGGGTCAGGACAGGCCAAAAAATAGCGAACAAAAAAAATTTCCTCCCTATCGGTTGGAACCCGACCCGAATTAGAAAAATAAAAAATAAATGC
Organism: Quercus robur; assembly: GCF_932294415.1. Classification (NCBI taxonomy): domain Eukaryota; kingdom Viridiplantae; phylum Streptophyta; class Magnoliopsida; order Fagales; family Fagaceae; genus Quercus; species Quercus robur. The sequence continues at coordinate 43,903,312 of NC_065535.1, forward strand.
GAAAAAATTCTAAAAATTAAAAAATATCATCCAGGCTTCGTCTGAAGTCGAAACGGGCCAGGCCAGGTCGAAAAAAAAAGAACCAAAAAAATTTCCTTCCTATCCGTTCGAACCCGACCCGAATTAGAAAATTCAAAAATAAATGCGCAAAAATTCTTAAAATTAAAAAACATCATCCAGCCTTCATTTGAAGTTGAAACGGGTCAGGACAGGCCGAAAAAAAAGAAAAAAAAAAAATTCCTTCCTATCCGTTCGAACCCGACCCGAGTTAGAAAATTCAAAAATAAATGCAAGAAAATTCTAAAAATTATAAGACATCATGGCTTCATTTCCAGACGAAACGGGTCAGGACATGCCAAAAAATAGCGAAAAAATAAATTTCCTCCCTATCCGTTCCAACCCGACCCGAATTAGAAAATTCAAAAATAAATGCAAAAAAATTTTAAAAATTAAAAAACATCATCCAGGCTTCATTTCAAGATGAAAAGGGGTCAGGACAGGCCAAAAAATAGAGAAGAAAAAAAAATTTCTTCCTATCCGTCCAAACCCGACCCGAATTAGAAAATTCAAAAATAAATGCAAAAAAATTTTAAAAATTAAAATACATCATCGAGGCTTCATTTCAAGACCAAACGGGTCAGGACGGGCCCAAAAATAGAGACGAAAACAAATTTTTTTCCGATCCGTTCGAACCCGACCCGAATTAGAAAATTCAAAAATAAATGCGAAAAAATACTAAAAATTAAAAAACATTATCCAGGCTTCATTTCAAGTCGAAACGGGTCAGGACAGGCCGTAAAATAGAGAACAAAAAAAAAATTTACTTCCTATCCGTTCGAGCCCGACCCGGTTTAGAAAATTCAAAAATGAATGCGAAAAAATTCTAAAAATTATAAAACATCATCCAGGCTTCATTTCCAGACGAAACGGGTCAGGACAAGCCGAAAAGTAGAGAAGAAAAAAAATTTTCTTCCTATCCGTTCGAACCCGACCCGAATTAGAAAATTCAAAAATAAATGCGAAAAAATTCTGAAAATTAAAAAACATCATCCAGGCTTCATTTGAAGTCAAAAGACAAGCCGAAAAATAGAGAACCAAAAAAATTTCCTTCCTATCCGTTCGAACTCGACCCGAATTAGAAAATTAAAAAATAAATGCAAAAAAATTCTAAAAATTGGAAAACATCATCCAGGCCTTATTTGAAGTCGAAACGGGTCAGGATAGGCCGAAAAATAGAGAACAAAAAAAATTTCCTTCCTCTCCGTTCGAACCCGACCCCAGTTAGAAAATTCAAAAATAAATGCGAAAAAATTCTAAAATTTAAAAAACATCATCCAGGGTTCATTTGAAGACGAAACGGGTCAGGACAGGCCGATAAATAGGGAACAAAAAAAATTTCCTTCCTATCCGTTCGAACCCGACCCGAATTAGAAAATTAAAAAAGAAATACGAAAAATTTATAAAAATTAAAAAACATCATCCAGGGTACATTTCAAGTCGAAACGGGTCAGGACAGGCATAAAAATAGAGAACAAAAAAAATTTCCTTCCTATCCGTTCGAACCCGACCCGAATTAGAATATTCTAAAATAAATGCGAAAAAATTCTAAAAATTAAAAAACATCATCCTGGCTTCATTTTAAGAAGAAACGGGTCAGGACAAGCCAAAAAATAGAGAACAAAAAAAATTTCCTTCCGATCCGTTCGAACCCGAACCGAATTAGAATATTCTAAAATAAATGCAAAAAAATTCTAAACATTAAAAAACATCATCTAGGGTACATTTCAAGTCGAAACGGGTCAGGACAGGCCTAAAAATAGAGAACAAAAAAAATTTCCTTCCTATCCGTTCGAACCCGACCCGAATTAGAAATTCTAAAATAAATGCGAAAAAATTCTAAAAATTAAAAAACATCATCCAGGCTTCATTTCAAGACGAAACGGGTCAGGACAGGCCGAAAAATAGCGAACTAAAAAAATTTCCTCCCTATCCGTTCGAACCCGACCCGAATTAGAAAATTCAAAAATAAATGCGAAAAAATTCTAAAAATTAAAAAGCATCATCCAGGCTTCATTTGAAGGCGAAACGGGTCAGGACATGCCGAAAAATAGAGAACAAAAAAAATTTCATTCCTATCCGTTCGAACCCGACCCGAATTAGAAAATTCAAAAATAAATGCAAAAAAATTTTAAACATTAGAAAACATCATTCAGGCCTCATTTGAAGTCGAAACGGGTCAGGACAGGCCGAAAAATAGAGAACAAAAAAAATTTCCTTCCTCTCCGTTCGAACCCGAACCGAGTTAGAAAATTCAAAAATAAATGCGGAAAATTCTAAAATTTAAAAAACATCATCTAGGGTTCATTTGAAGACGAAACGGGTCAGGACAGGCCGATAAATAGGGAACAAAAAAAATTTCCTTCCTATCCGTTCGAACCCGACCCGAATTAGAAAATTCAAAAATAAATACGAAAAAATTCTAAAAATTAAAAAACATCATCCAGGCATCATTTCAAGACGAAACGGGTCAGGACCGGCCGAAAAATAGCGAACTAAAAAAATTTCCTCCCTATCCGTTCGAACCCGAACCGAGTTAGAAAATTCAAAAATAAATGCGGAAAATTCTAAAATTTAAAAAACATCATCCAGGGTTCATTTGAAGACGAAACGGGTCAGGACAGGCCGATAAATAGGGAACAAAAAAAATTTCCTTCCTATCCGTTCGAACCCGACCCGAATTAGAAAATTCAAAAATAAATACGAAAAAATTCTAAAAATTAAAAAACATCATCCAGGGTACATTTCAAGTCGAAACGGGTCAGGACTGGCCTAAAAATAGAGAACAAAAAAAATTTCCTTCCTATCCGTTCGAACCCGACCCGAATTAGAATATTCTAAAATAAATGCGAAAAAATTCTAAAAATTAAAAAACATCATCCAGGCTTCATTTCAAGACGAAACGGGTCAGGACAGGCCGAAAAATAGCGAACTAAAAAAATTTCCTCCCTATCCGTTCGAACCCGACCCGAATTAGAAAATTCAAAAAGAAATGCGAAAAAATTCTAAAAATTAAAAAGCATCATCCAGGCTTCATTTGAAGGCGAAACGGGTCAGGACATCCCGAAAAATAGAGAACAAAAAAAATTTCCTTCCTATCCGTTCGAACCCGACCCGAATTAGAAAATTCAAAAATAAATGCAAAAAAGTTTTAAACATTAGAAAACATCATCCAGGCCTCATTTGAAGTCGAAACGGGTCAGGACAGGCCGAAAAATAGGGAACAAAAAAAATTTCTTTCCTCTCCGTTCGAACCCGAACCGAGTTAGAAAATTCAAAAATAAATGCGAAAAATTCTAAAATTTAAAAAACATCATCCAAGGTTCATTTGAAGACGAAACGGGTCAGGACAGGCCGTAAAATAGAGAACAAAAAAAAATTTACTTCCTATCCGTTCGAGCCCGACCCGGTTTAGAAAATTCAAAAATGAATGCGAAAAAATTCTAAAAATTATTAAACATCATCCAGGCTTCATTTCCAGACGAAACGGGTCAGGACAAGCCGAAAAGTAGAGAAGAAAAAAAATTTTCTTCCTATCCGTTCGAACCCAACCCGAATTAGAAAATTCAAAAATAAATGCGAAAAAATTCTGAAAATTAAAAAACATCATCCAGGCTTCATTTGAAATCAAAAGACAAGCCGAAAAATGGAGAACAAAAAAAATTTTCTTCCTATCCGTTCGAACCCGACCCGAATTAGAAAATTCAAAAATAAATGCAAAAAAATTTTAAAAATTGGAAAACATCATCCAGGCCTTATTTGAAGTCGAAACGGGTCAGGACAGGCCGAAAAATAGAGAACAAAAAAAATTTCCTTCCTCTCCGTTCGAACCGGACCCCAGTTAGAAAATTCAAAAATAAATGCGAAAAAATTCTAAAATTTAAAAAACATCATCCAGGGTTCATTTGAAGACGAAACGGGTCAGGACAGGCCGATAAATAGGGAACAAAAAAAATTTCCTTCCTATCCGTTCGAACCCGACCCGAATTAGAAAATTCAAAAAGAAATACGAAAAATTTCTAAAAATTAAAAAACATCATCCAGGGTACATTTCAAGTCGAAACGGGTCAGGACAGGCCTAAAAATAGAGAACAAAAAAAATTTTCTTCCTATCCGTTCGAACCCGACCCGAATAAGAATAATCTAAAATAAATGCGAAAAAATTCAAAAAATTAAAAAACATCATCCTGGCTTCATTTTAAGAAGAAACGGGTCGGGACAAACCAAAAAATAGAGAACAAAAAAAATTTCCTTCCGATCCGTTCGAACCCGACCCGAATTAGAATATTCTAAAATAAATGCAAAAAAATTCTAAACATTAAAAAACATCATCCAGGGTACATTTCAAGTCGAAACGGGTCAGGACAGGCCTAAAAATAGAGAACAAAAAAAATTTCCTTCTTATCCGTTCGAACCCGACCCGAATTTGAATATTCTAAAATAAATGCGAAAAAATTCTAAAAATTAAAAAACATCATCCAGACTTCATTTCAAGACGAAACGGGTCAGGACAGGCCGAAAAATAGCGAACTAAAAAAATTTCCTCCCTATCCGTTCGAACCCGACCCGAATTAGAAAATTAAAAAATAAATGCGAAAAAATTCTAAAAATTAAAAAGCATCATCCAGGCTTCATTTGAAGGCGAAACGGGTCAGGACATGCCGAAAAATAGAGAACAAAAAAAATTTCATTCCTATCCGTTCGAACCCGACCCGGATTAGAAAATTCAAAGATAAATGCAAAAAAATTTTAAACATTAGAAAACATCATCCAGGCCTCATTTGAAGTCGAAACGGGTCAGGACAGGCCGAAAAATAGAGAACAAAAAAAATTTCCTTCTTCTCCGTTCGAACCCGAACCGAGTTAGAAAATTCAAAAATAAATGCGAAAAATTCTAAAATTTAAAAAACATCATCCAGGGTTCATTTGAAGACGAAACGAGTCAGGACAGGCTGATAAATAGAGAAGAAAAAAAATTTCCTCCCAATCCGTTCGAACCCGACCCGAATTAGAAAATTCAAAAATAAATGCAAAAAAATTTTAAAAATTAAAATACATCATCCAGGCTTCATTTCCAGACGAAACTGGTCAGGACAGGACAAAATAGCGAACAAAAAAAATTTCCTCCCTATCCGTTCGAACCCGACCCGAATTAGAAAAGTCAAAAATAAATGCGAAAAAATTCTAAAAATATAAAAACATCATCAAGGCTTCATTTCAAGTAGAAACGGGTCGGGAAAGGCCGAAAAATAGAGAACAAAAAAAATTTCCTTCCTATCCGTTCGAACCCGACCCGAATTAGAAAATTCTAAAATAAATGCGAAAAAATTCTAAAAATTAAAAAACATCATCCTGGCTTCATTTTAAGAAGAAACGGGTCAGGACAAGCCAAAAAATAGAGAAAAAAAATAATTTCCTTCCTCTCCGTTCGAACCCGACCAGAATTAGAAAATTCAAAAATAAATGCAAAAAAGTTCTAAAAATTATAAAACATCATCCAGGCTTCATTTCCAGACGAAACGGGTCAGGACAGACCAAAAAATAGCGAACAAAATAAATTTCCTCCCTGTCGGTTCGAACCCGACCCGAATTAGAAAAATCAAAAATAAATGCGAAAAAATTCTAAAAATTAAAAAATATCATCCAGGCTACCTCTGAAGTCGAAACGGGCCAGGACAGGTCGAAAAAAAAAGAACCAAAAAAATTTCCTTCCTATCCGTTCGAACCCGACCCGAATTAGAAAATTCAAAAATAAATGCAAAAAAATTTTAAAAATTAAAAAACATCATCCAGGCTTCATTTCAAGATGAAAAGGGGTCAGGACAGGCCAAAAAATAGAGAAGAAAAAAAAATTTCTTCCTATCCGTCCAAACCCGACCCGAATTAGAAAATTCAAAAATAAATGCAAAAAAATTTTAAAAATTAAAATACATCATCGAGGCTTCATTTCAAGACCAAACGGGTCAGGACGGGCCCAAAAATAGAGACGAAAACAAATTTTTTTCCGATCCGTTCGAACCCGACCCGAATTAGAAAATTCAAAAATAAATGCGAAAAAAATACTAAAAATTAAAAAACATTATCCAGGCTTCATTTCAAGTCGAAACGGGTCAGGACAGGCCGTAAAATAGAGAACAAAAAAAAAATTTACTTCCTATCCGTTCGAGCCCGACCCGGTTTAGAAAATTCAAAAATGAATGCGAAAAAATTCTAAAAATTATAAAACATCATCCAGGCTTCATTTCCAGACGAAACGGGTCAGGACAAGCCGAAAAGTAGAGAAGAAAAAAAATTTTCTTCCTATCCGTTCGAACCCGACCCGAATTAGAAAATTCAAAAATAAATGCGAAAAAATTCTGAAAATTAAAAAACATCATCCAGGCTTCATTTGAAGTCAAAAGACAAGCCGAAAAATAGAGAACAAAAAAAATTTCCTTCCTATCCGTTCGAACTCGACCCGAATTAGAAAATTAAAAAATAAATGCAAAAAAATTCTAAAAATTGGAAAACATCATCCAGGCCTTATTTGAAGTCGAAACGGGTCAGGATAGGCCGAAAAATAGAGAACAAAAAAAATTTCCTTCCTCTCCGTTCGAACCCGACCCCAGTTAGAAAATTCGAAAATAAATGCGAAAAAATTCTAAAATTTAAAAAACATCATTCAGGGTTCATTTGAAGACGAAACGGGTCAGGACAGGCCGATAAATAGGGAACAAAAAAAATTTCCTTCCTATCCGTTCGAACCCGACCCGAATTAGAAAATTAAAAAAGAAATACGAAAAATTTATAAAAATTAAAAAACATCATCCAGGGTACATTTCAAGTCGAAACGGGTCAGGACAGGCATAAAAATAGAGAACAAAAAAAATTTCCTTCCTATCCGTTCGAACCCGACCCGAATTAGAATATTCTAAAATAAATGCGAAAAAATTCTAAAAATTAAAAAACATCATCCTGGCTTCATTTTAAGAAGAAACGGGTCAGGACAAGCCAAAAAATAGAGAACAAAAAAAATTTCCTTCCGATCCGTTCGAACCCGACCCAAATTAGAATATTCTAAAATAAATGCAAAAAAATTCTAAACATTAAAAAACATCATCTAGGGTACATTTCAAGTCGAAACGGGTCAGGACAGGCCTAAAAATAGAGAACAAAAAAAATTTCCTTCCTATCCGTTCGAACCCGACCCGAATTAGAAATTCTAAAATAAATGCGAAAAAATTCTAAAAATTAAAAAACATCATCCAGGCTTCATTTCAAGACGAAACGGGTCAGGACAGGCCGAAAAATAGCGAACTAAAAAAATTTCCTCCCTATCCGTTCGAACCCGACCCGAATTAGAAAATTCAAAAATAAATGCGAAAAAATTCTAAAAATTAAAAAGCATCATCCAGGCTTCATTTGAAGGCGAAACGGGTCAGGACATGCCGAAAAATAGAGAACAAAAAAAATTTCATTCCTATCCGTTCGAACCCGACCCGAATTAGAAAATTCAAAAATAAATGCAAAAAAATTTTAAACATTAGAAAACATCATCCAGGCCTCATTTGAAGTCGAAACGGGTCAGGACAGGCCGAAAAATAGAGAACAAAAAAAATTTCCTTCCTCTCCGTTCGAACCCGAACCGAGTTAGAAAATTCAAAAATAAATGCGGAAAATTCTAAAATTTAAAAAACATCATCCAGGGTTCATTTGAAGACGAAACGGGTCAGGACAGGCCGATAAATAGGGAACAAAAAAAATTTCCTTCCTATCCGTTCGAACCCGACCCGAATTAGAAAATTCAAAAATAAATACGAAAAAATTCTAAAAATTAAAAAACATCATCCAGGCATCATTTCAAGACGAAACAGGTCAGGACAGGCCGAAAAATAGCGAACTAAAAAAATTTCCTGCCTATCCGTTCGAACCCGAAACGAGTTAGAAAATTCAAAAATAAATGCGGAAAATTCTAAAATTTAAAAAACATCATCCAGGGTTCATTTGAAGACGAAACGGGTCAGGACAGGCCGATAAATAGGGAACAAAAAAAATTTCCTTCCTATCCGTTCGAACCCGACCCGAATTAGAAAATTCAAAAATAAATACGAAAAAATTCTAAAAATTAAAAAACATCATCCAGGGTACATTTCAAGTCGAAACGGGTCAGGACTGGCCTAAAAATAGAGAACAAAAAAAATTTCCTTCCTATCCGTTCGAACCCGACCCGAATTAGAATATTCTAAAATAAATGCGAAAAAATTCTAAAAATTAAAAAACATCATCCAGGCTTCATTTCAAGACGAAACGGGTCAGGACAGGCCGAAAAATAGCGAACTAAAAAAATTTCCTCCCTATCCGTTCGAACCCGACCCGAATTAGAAAATTCAAAAAGAAATGCGAAAAAATTCTAAAAATTAAAAAGCATCATCCAGGCTTCATTTGAAGGCGAAACGGGTCAGGACATCCCGAAAAATAGAGAACAAAAAAAATTTCCTTCCTATCCGTTCGAACCCGACCCGAATTAGAAAATTCAAAAATAAATGCAAAAAAGTTTTAAACATTAGAAAACATCATCCAGGCCTCATTTGAAGTCGAAACGGGTCAGGACAGGCCGAAAAATAGGGAACAAAAAAAATTTCTTTCCTCTCCGTTCGAACCCGAACCGCGTTAGAAAATTCAAAAATAAATGCGAAAAATTCTAAAATTTAAAAAACATCATCCAGGGTTCATTTGAAGACGAAACGGGTCAGGACAGGCCGTAAAATAGAGAACAAAAAAAAATTTACTTCCTATCCGTTCGAGCCCGACCCGGTTTAGAAAATTCAAAAATGAATGCGAAAAAATTCTAAAAATTATTAAACATCATCCAGGCTTCATTTCCAGACGAAACGGGTCAGGACAAGCCGAAAAGTAGAGAAGAAAAAAAATTTTCTTCCTATCCGTTCGAACCCAACCCGAATTAGAAAATTCAAAAATAAATGCGAAAAAATTCTGAAAATTAAAAAACATCATCCAGGCTTCATTTGAAATCAAAAGACAAGCCGAAAAATGGAGAACAAAAAAAATTTTCTTCCTATCCGTTCGAACCCGACCCGAATTAGAAAATTCAAAAATAAATGCAAAAAAATTTTAAAAATTGGAAAACATCATCCAGGCCTTATTTGAAGTCGAAACGGGTCAGGACAGGCCGAAAAATAGAGAACAAAAAAAATTTCCTTCCTCTCCGTTCGAACCGGACCCCAGTTAGAAAATTCAAAAATAAATGCGAAAAAATTCTAAAATTTAAAAAACATCATCCAGGGTTCATTTGAAGACGAAACGGGTCAGGACAGGCCGATAAATAGGGAACAAAAAAAATTTCCTTCCTATCCGTTCGAACCCGACCCGAATTAGAAAATTCAAAAAGAAATACGAAAAATTTCTAAAAATTAAAAAACATCATCCAGGGTACATTTCAAGTCGAAACGGGTCAGGACAGGCCTAAAAATAGAGAACAAAAAAAATTTTCTTCCTATCCGTTCGAACCCGACCCGAATAAGAATAATCTAAAATAAATGCGAAAAAATTCAAAAAATTAAAAAACATCATCCTGGCTTCATTTTAAGAAGAAACGGGTCGGGACAAACCAAAAAATAGAGAACAAAAAAAATTTCCTTCCGATCCGTTCGAACCCGACCCGAATTAGAATATTCTAAAATAAATGCAAAAAAATTCTAAACATTAAAAAACATCATCCAGGGTACATTTCAAGTCGAAACGGGTCAGGACAGGCCTAAAAATAGAGAACAAAAAAAATTTCCTTCCTATCCGTTCGAACCCGACCCGAATTTGAATATTCTAAAATAAATGCGAAAAAATTCTAAAAATTAAAAAACATCATCCAGACTTCATTTCAAGACGAAACGGGTCAGGACAGGCCGAAAAATAGCGAACTAAAAAAATTTCCTCCCTATCCGTTCGAACCCGACCCGAATTAGAAAATTAAAAAATAAATGCGAAAAAATTCTAAAAATTAAAAAGCATCATCCAGGCTTCATTTGAAGGCGAAACGGGTCAGGACATGCCGAAAAATAGAGAACAAAAAAAATTTCATTCCTATCCGTTCGAACCCGACCCGGATTAGAAAATTCAAAGATAAATGCAAAAAAATTTTAAACATTAGAAAACATCATCCAGGCCTCATTTGAAGTCGAAACGGGTCAGGACAGGCCGAAAAATAGAGAACAAAAAAAATTTCCTTCTTCTCCGTTCGAACCCGAACCGAGTTAGAAAATTCAAAAATAAATGCGAAAAATTCTAAAATTTAAAAAACATCATCCAGGGTTCATTTGAAGACGAAACGAGTCAGGACAGGCCGATAAATAGAGAAGAAAAAATATTTCCTCCCAATCCGTTCGAACCCGACCCGAATTAGAAAATTCAAAAATAAATGCAAAAAAATTTTAAAAATTAAAATACATCATCCAGGCTTCATTTCCAGACGAAACTGGTCAGGACAGGACAAAATAGCGAACAAAAAAAATTTCCTCCCTATCCGTTCGAACCCGACCCGAATTAGAAAAGTCAAAAATAAATGCGAAAAAATTCTAAAAATAAAAAAACATCATCAAGGCTTCATTTCAAGTAGAAACGGGTCGGGAAAGGCCGAAAAATAGAGAACAAAAAAAATTTCCTTCCTATCCGTTCGAACCCGACCCGAATTAGAAAATTCTAAAATAAATGCGAAAAAATTCTAAAAATTAAAAAACATCATCCTGGCTTCATTTTAAGAAGAAACGGGTCAGGACAAGCCAAAAAATAGAGAAAAAAAATAATTTCCTTCCTCTCCGTTCGAACCCGACCAGAATTAGAAAATTCAAAAATAAATGCAAAAAAGTTCTAAAAATTATAAAACATCATCCAGGCTTCATTTCCAGACGAAACGGGTCAGGACAGACCAAAAAATGGCGAACAAAATAAATTTCCTCCCTGTCGGTTCGAACCCGACCCGAATTAGAAAAATCAAAAATAAATGCGAAAAAATTCTAAAAATTAAAAAATATCATCCAGGCTACCTCTGAAGTCGAAACGGGCCAGGACAGGTCGAAAAAAAAAGAACCAAAAAAATTTCCTTCCTATCCGTTCGAACCCGACCCGAATTAGAAAATTCAAAAATAAATGCGCAAAAATTCTTAAAATTAAAAAACATCGTCCAGGCTTCATTTGAAGTTGAAACGGGTCAGGACAGGCCGAAAAATAGAAAAAAAAAAATTTCCTTCCTATCCGTTCGAACCCGACCCGAGTTAGAAAATTCAAAAATAAATGCAAGAAAATTCTAAAAATTATAAAACATCATGGCTTCATTTCCAGACGAAACGGGTCAGCACATGCCAAAAAATAGCGAAAAAATAAATTTCCTCCCTATCTGTTCCAACCCGACCCGAATTAGAAAATTCAAAAATAAATGCAAAAAAATTTAAAAAATTAAAAAACATCATCCAGGCTTCATTTCAAGACGAAACGGGACAGGATAGGCCGAAGAATAGAGAAGAAAAAAAATTTTCTTCCTATCCATTCGAACCCGACCCGAATTAGAAAATTAAAAAAAAAATGCGAAAAAATTCTAAAAATGAAAAAACATCATCCAGGCTTCATTTCAAGACGAAACGGGTGAGGACAGGCAAAAAAATAGAGAAGAAAAAAAATTTTCTTCCTATCCGTTCAAACCCGACCCGAATTAGAAAATTCAAAAATAAATGCAAAAAAATTTTAAAAATTAAAATACATCATCGAGGCTTCAATTCAAGACCAAACGGGTCAGGACGGGCCGAAAAATAGAGACGAAAACAAATTTTTTTCCGATCCGTTCGAACCCGACCCGAATTAGAAAATTCAAAAATAAATGCGAAAAAATTCTAATAATTCAAAAACATTATCCAGGCTCCATTTCAAGTCGAAACGGGTCAGGACAGGCCGTAAAATAGAGACCAAAAAAAATTTCCTTCCTATCCGTTCGAGCCCGACCCGGTTTAGAAAATTCAAAAATGAATGCGAAAAAATGCTAAAAATTATAAAACATCATCCAGGCTTCATTTGAAGTCAAAACGGGTCAGGATAAGCCGAAAAATAAAGAACAAAAAAAATTTCCTTCCTATCCGTTCGAACCCGACCCGAATTAGAGAATTCAAAAATAAATGCAAAAAAATTTTAAAAATTAGAAAACATCATCCAGGCCTTATTTGAAGTCGAAACGGGTCAGGACAGGCCGAAAAATAGAGAACAAAAAAATTTCCTTCCTCTCCGTTCGAACCCGACCCCAGTTAGAAAATTCAAAAATAAATGCGAAAAAATTCTAAAATTTAAAAAACATCATCCAGGGTTCATTTGAAGACGAAACGGGTCAGGACAGGCCGATAAATAGGGAACAAAAAAAATTTCCTTCCTATCCGTTCGAACCCGACCCGAATTAGAAAATTCAAAAATAAATACGAAAAAATTCTAAAAATTAAAAAACATCATCCAGGATACATTTCATTTCGAAACGGGTCAGGACAGGCCTAAAAATAGAGAACAAAAAAAATTTCCTTCCTATCCGTTCGAACCCGACCCGAATTAGAATATTCTAAAATAAATGCGAAAAAATTCTAAAAATTAAAAAACAACATCCAGGCTTCATTTCAAGACGAAACGGGTCAGGACAAGCCGAAAAATAGCGAACTAAAAAAATTTCCTCCCTATCCGTTCGAACCCGACCCGAATTAGAAAATTCAAAAATAAATGCGAAAAAATTCTAAAAATTAAAAAGCATCATCCAGGCTTCATTTGAAGGCGAAACGGGTTAGGACATGCCGAAAAATAGAGAACAAAAAAAATTTCCTTCCTATCCGTACGAACCCGACCCGAATTAGAAAATTCAAAAATAAATGCAAAAAAATTTTAAACATTAGAAAACATCATCCAGGCCTCATTTGAAGTCGAAACGGGTCAGGACAGGCCAAAAAATAGAGAACAAAAAAAATTTCCTTTCTATCCGTTCGAACCCGACCCGAATTAGAAAATTCTAAAATAAATGCGAAAAAATTCTAAAAATTAAAAAACATCATCCTGGCTCCATTTGAAGTCGAAACGGATCAGGACAGGCCGAAAAATAGAGAGAAAAAAAAATTTTCCTTCCTCTCCATTCGAACCCGGCCCGAATTAGAAAATTCTAAAATAAATGCGAAAAAATTCTAAAAATTAAAAAACATCATCCTGGCTTCATTTTAAGAGGAAACGGGTCAGGACACACCGAAAAATAGAGAACAAAAAAAATTTCCTTCCTCTCCGTTCGAACCCGACCCGAGTTAGAAAATTCAAAAATAAATGCGAAAAAATTTTAAAAATTAAAAAACATCATCCAAGCTTCATTTCAAGACGAAACGTGTCAAGGCAGGCCAAAAAATAGAGAAGAAAAAAAATTTCCTTCCGATCCGTTCGAACCCGACCCGAATTAGAAAATTCAAAAATAAATACGAAAAAATTCTAAAAATTAGAAAACATCATCCAGGCCTCATTTGAAGTCGAAATGGGTCAGGACGTGCTGAAAAATAGAGAAGAAAAAAATTTACCTTCCGATCCGTTCGAACCCGACCCGAATTAGAAAATTCACAAATAAATACGAAAAAATTCTAAAAATTAAAAAACATCATCCAGGCTTCATTTCCAGTCGAAACGGGTCAAGACAGCTCGAAAAATAGAGAACAAAAAAATTTTCCTTCCTATCCGTTCGAACCCGACCCGAATTAGAATATTCTAAAATAAATGCGAAAAAACTCTAAAAATTAAAAAACATCCTCCAGGCTATACATTTCAAGTCGAAACGGGTCAGGACAGGCCGAAAAATAGCGAACTAAAAAAATTTCCTCCCTATCCGTTCGAACCCGACCCGAATTAGAAAATTTAAAAATAAAAGCGAAAAAATTCTTAAAATTAAAAAACATCATCCAGGGTTCATTTCAAGACGAAACGGGTCAGGACAGACCGAAAAATAGAGAACAATCAAAATTTCCTTCTTCTCCATTCGAACCCGACCCGAGTTAGAAAATTCGAAAATAAATGCGAAAAAATTCTAAAAATTAAAAAACATCATCCAGGGTACATTTGAAGACGAAACGGGTCAGGACAAGCCGATAAATAGAGAAGAAAAAAAATTTCCTCCCTATCCGTTCGAACCCGACCCGAATTAGAAAATTCAAAAATAAATGCGAAAAAATTCTAAAAATTAAAAAACATCATCCTGACTTCATTTGAAGTCGAAACGGGTCAGGACAGACCGAAAAATAGAGAGAAAAAAAAATTTCCTTCCAATCCGTTCGAACCCGGCCCGAATTAGAAAATTCTAAAATAACTGCGAAAAAATTCTAAAAATTAAAAAACATAATCCTGGCTTCATTTGAATTCGAAACGGGTCAGGACAGGCCGAAAAATAGAGAGAAAAAAAAAATTTCCTTCCTATCCGTTCGAACCCGGCCCGAATTAGAAAATTCTAAAATAAATGCGAAAAAATTCTAAAAATTAAAAAACATCATCCTGGCTTCATTTTAAGAGGAGACGGGTCAGGACAGACCGAAAAATAGAGAACAAAAAAAAATTCCTTCCTATCCGTTCGAACCCGACCCGAATTAGAATATTCTAAAATAAATGCGAAAAAACTCTGAAAATTAAAAAACATCATCCAGGCTTCATTTCAAGATGAAACGGATCAGGACAGGCCGAAAAATAGCGAACTAAAAAAATTTCCTCCCTATCCGTTCGAACCCGACCCGAATTAGAAAATTCAAAAATAAATGCGAAAAAATTCTAAAAATTAAAAAACATTATCCAGGCTACATTTCAAGACGAAACGTGTCAAGACAGGCCGAAAAATAGAGAAGAAAAAAAATTTCCTTCCTATCCGTTCGAACCCGACACGAATTAGAAAATTCAAAAATAAATACGAAAAAATTCTAAAACTTAGAAAACATCATCCAGGCCACATTTGAAGTCGAAACGGATCAGGACAGGCCGAAAAATAGCGAACAAAAAAAAATTTCCTTCCTATTCGTTCGAACCCGACCCGAATTAGAAAATTCAAAAATAAATACGAAAAAATTCTAAAAATTAAAAAACATCATCCATGCTACATTTCAAGTCGAAACGGGTCAGGACAGGCCGAAAAATAGAGAAAAAAAAAATTTCCTTCCTATCCTTTCGAACTCGACCCGAATTAGAATATTCTAAAATAAATGCGAAAAAATTCTAAAAATTAAAAAACATCATCCAAGCTTTATTTCAAGACGAAACGGGTCAGGACAAGCCGAAAAGTAGAGAAGAAAATTTTTTTTTTTCCTATCCGTTCGAACCCGACACGAATTAGAAAATTCAAAAATAAATGCGGAAAAATTCTAAAAATTAAAAAACATCATCCAGGCTTCATTTGAAGTCGAAACGGGTCAGGACAAGCCGAAAAATAGAGAACAAAAAAAATTTCCTTCCTATCCGTTCGAACCCAACCCGAATTTTAAAATTTAAAATAAATGCAAAAAAATTTTAAAAATTAGAAAACTTCATCCAGTCCTCATTTGAGGTCGAAACGGGTCAGGACAGGCCAAAAAATAGAGAAAAAAAAAATTTCCTTCTTCTCCATTCGAACCCGACCCGAGTTAGAAAATTCGAAAAGAAATGCGAAAAAATTCTAAAAATTAAAAAACATCATCCTGGCTTCATTTTAAGAGGAAACGGGTCAGGACAGACTGAAAAATAGAGAACAAAAAAAATTTCCTTCCTATCCGTTCGAACCCGACCCGAATTAGAAAATTAAAAAATAAATGCAAAAAAATTTTAAAAATTAGAAAACATCATCCAGGCCTCATTTGAAGTCGAAACGGGTCAAAACAGGCCGAAAAATAGAGAACAAAAAAAATTTCCTTCCTATCCGTTCGAATCCGACCCGAATTAGAATATTCTAAAATAAATGCGAAAAAACTCTAAAAATTAAAAAACATCATACACGCTATACATTGCAAGTCGAAACGGGTCAGGACAGGCCGAAAAATAGCGAACTAAAAAAATTTCCTCCCTATCCGTTCGAACCCGACCCGAATTAGAAAATTTAAAAATAAATGCGAAAAAATTCTTAAAATTAAAAAACATCATCCAGGGTTCATTTCAAGACGAAACGGGTCAGGACAGACCGAAAAATAGAGAACAAAAAAAATTTCCTTCTTCTCCATTCGAACCCGACCCGAGTTAGAAAATTCGAAAATAAATGCGAAAAAATTCTGAAAATTAAAAAACATCATCCAGGGTACATTTGAAGACGAAACGGGTCAGGGCAGGCCGATAAATAGAGAAGAAAAAAAATTTCCTCCCTATCCGTTCGAACCCGACCCGAATTAGAAAATTCAAAAATAAATGCAAAAAAATTTTAAAAATTAAAATACATCATCCAGGCTTCATTTCCAGACGAAACGGGTCAGGACATGCCAAAAAATAGCGAAAAAATAAATTTCCTCCCTATCCGTTCCAACCCGACCCGAATTAGAAAATTCAAAAATAAATGTAAAAAAATTTTAAAAATTAAAAAACATCATCTAGGCTTCATTTCCAGACGAAACGGGACAGGATAGGCCGAAAAATAGAGAAGAAAAAAAATTTTCTTCCTATCCGTTCAAACCCGACCCGAATTAGAAAACTAAAAAAAAATGTGAAAAAATTCTAAAAATTAAAAAACATCATCCAAGCTTCATTTCAAGACGAAACGGGTCAGGACAGGCCAAAAAATAGAGAAGAAAAAAAAATTTCTTCCTATCCGTTCAAACCCGACCCGAATTAGAAAATTCAAAAATAAATGCAAAAAAATTTTAAAAATTAAAATACATCATCGAGGCTTCATTTCATGACCAAACGGGTCAGGACGGACCGAAAAATAGAGACGAAAACAAATTTTTTTCCGATCCGTTCAAACCCGACCCGAATTAGAAAATTCAAAAATAAATGCGAAAAAATTCTAAAAATTAAAAAACATTATCCAGGCTTCATTTCAAGTCGAAACGGGTCAGGACAGGCCGTAAAATTGAGAACAAAAAAAATTTCCTTCCTATCCGTTCGAGCCCGACCCGGTTTAGAAAATTCAAAAATGAATGCGAAAAAATTCTAAAAATTATAGAACATCATCCAGGCTTCATTTGAAGTCAAAACGGGTCAGGACAAGCCGAAAAATAGAGAACAAAAAAAATTTCCTTCCTATCCGTTCGAATCCGACCCGAATTAGAATATTTTAAAATAAATGCGAAAAAACTCTAAAAATTAAAAAACATCATACACGCTATACATTGCAAGTCGAAACGGGTCAGGACAGGCCGAAAAATAGAGAACAAAAAAAATTTCCTTCCTCTCCGTTCGAACCCGACCCCAGTTAGAAAATTCAAAAATAAATGCGAAAAAATTCTAAAATTTAAAAAACATCATCCAGGGTTCATTTGAAGACGAAACGGGTCAGGACAGGCCGATAAATAGGTAACAAAAAAAATTTCCTTCCTATCCGTTCGAACCCGACCCGAATTAGAAAATTCAAAAATAAATACGAAAAAATTCTAAAAATTAAAAAACATCATCCAAAGTACATTTCAAGTCGAAACGGGTCAGGACAGGCCTAAAAATAGAGAACAAAAAAATTTCCTTCCTATCCGTTCGAACCCGACCCGAATTAGAATATTCTAAAATAAATGCGAAAAAATTCTAAAAATTAAAAAACATCATCCAGGCTTCATTTTAAGACGAAACGTGTCAGGATAGGCCGAAAAATAGAGAACTAAAAAAATTTCCTCCCTATCCGTTCGAACCCGACCCGAATTAGAAAATTCAAAAATAAATGCGAAAAAATTCTAAAAATTAAAAAGCATCATCCAGGCTTCATTTGAAGGCGAAACGGGTCAGGACATGCCGAAAAATAGAGAACAAAAAAAATTTCCTTACTATCCGATCGAACCCGACCCGAATTAGAAAATTCAAAAATAAATGCAAAAAAATTTTAAACATTAGAAAACATCATCCAGGCCTCATTTGAAGTCGAAACGGGTCAGGACAGGCCGAAAAATAGATAACAAAAAAAATTTCTTTCCTCTCCGTTCGAACCCGAACCGAGTTAGAAAATTCAAAAATAAATGCGAAAAATTCTAAAATTTAAAAAACATCTTCCAGGGTTCATTTGAAGACGAAACGGGTCAGGACAGGCCGAAATAGAGAAGAAAAAAAATTTCCTCCCAATCCGTTCGAACCCGACCCGAATTAGAAAATTCAAAAATAAATGCAAAAAAATTTTAAAAATTAAAATACATCATCCAGGCTTCATTTCCAGACGAAACGGGTCTGGACAGGCCAAAAAATAGCGAACAAAAAAAATTTCCTCCATATCCGTTCGAACCCGACCCGAATTAGAAAAGTCAAAAATAAATGCGAAAAAATTCTAAAAAGAAAAAAACATCATCAAGGCTTCATTTCAAGTTGAAACGGGTCGGGAAAGGCCGAAAAATAGAGAACAAAAAAAATTTCCTTCCTATCCGTTCGAACCCGACCCGAATTAGAAAATTCTAAAATAAATGCAAAAAAATTCTAAAAATTAAAAAACATCATCCTGGCTTCATTTTAAGAAGAAACGGGTCAGGACAAGCCAAAAAATAGAGAAAAAAAAAATTTTCCTTCCTCTCCGTTCGAACCCGACCAGACTTAGAAAATTAAAAAATAAATGCAAAAAAATTCTAAAAATTATAAAACATCATCCAGGCTTCATTTCAAGACGAAAAGGGTCAGGACATGCCAAAAAATAGAGAAAAAATTAAATTTCCTCCCTATCCGTTCCAACCCGACCCGAATTAGAAAATTCAAATATAAATGTAAAAAAATTTTAAAAATTAAAAGACATCATCCAGGCTTCATTTCAAGACGAAACAGGTCAGGATAGGCCGAAAAATAGAGAAGAAAAAAAATTTTCTTCCTATCCATTCCAACCCGACCCGAATTAGAAAATTCAAAAATAAATGCGAAAAAATTCTAAAAATTAAAAAACATCATCCAGGCTTCATTTCAAGACGAAACTGGTCAGGACAGGCCATAAAATAGAGAAGAAAAAAAATTTTCTTCCTATCCGTTCGAACCCGACCCGAATTAGAAAATTCAAAAATAAATGCAAAAAAATTTTAAAAATTAAAATACATCGTCCAGGCTTCATTTCAAGACCAAACGGGTCAGGACGGGCCGAAAAATAGAGATGAAAACAAATTTTTTTCCGATTCGTTCGAACCCGACCCGAATTAGAAAATTCAAAAATAAATGCGAAAAAATTCTAAAAATTAAAAAACATTATCCAGGCTTCATTTCAAGTCGAAACGGGTCAGGACAGGCCGTAAAATAGAGAACAAAAAAAATTTCCTTCCTATCCGTTCGAGCCCGACCCGGTTTAGAAAATTCAAAAATAAATGCGAAAAAATTCTAAAAATTATAAAACATCATCCACGCTTCATTTCCAGACGAAATGGGTCAGGACAAGCCGAAAAGTAGAGAAGAAAAAAAATTTTCTTCCTATCTGTTCGAACCCGACCCGAATTAGAAAATTCAAAAATAAATGCGAAAAAATTCTGAAAATTAAAAAACATCATCCAGGCTTTATTTGAAGTCGAAACGGGTCAGGACAAGCCGAAAAATAGAGAACAAAAAAAATTTCCTTCCTATCCGTTCGAACTCGACCCGAAATAGAATATTCTAAAATAAATGCGAAAAAATTCTAAAAGTTAAAGAACATCATCCAGGCTTCATTTGAAGACGAAACGGGTCAGGACAGGCCGAAAAATAGCGAACTAAAAAAATTTCCACCCTATCCGTTCGAACCCGACCCGAATTAGAAAATTCAAAAATAAATGCAAAAAAATTTCAAACATTAGAAAACATCATCCAGGCCTCATTTGAAGTCGAAACGGGTCAGGACAGGCCGAAAAATAGAGAACAAAAAAAATTTCCTTCCTCCCCAATCGAACCCGAACCGAGTTAGAAAATTCAAAAATAAATGCCAAAAAATTCTCAAATTTAAAAAACATCATCCAGGCTACATTTCAAGTCGAAACGGGTCAGGACAGGCCAAAAAATAGAGAACAAAAAAAAGTTCCTTTCTATCCGTTCGAACCCGACCCGAATTAGAAAATTCTAAAATAAATGCGAAAAAATTCTAAAAATTAAAAAACATCATCCTGGCTCCATTTGAAGTCGAAACGGGTCAGGACAGGCCGAAAAATAGAGAGAAAAAAAAATTTCCTTCCTATCCATTCGAACCCGGCCCGAATTAGAAAATTCTAAAATAAATGCGAAAAAATTCTAAAAATTAAAAAACATCATCCTGGCTTCATTTTAAGAGGAAACGGGTCAGGACGGACCGAAAAATAGAGAACAAAAAAAATTTCCTTCCTCTCCGTTCGAACCCGACCCAAGTTAGAAAATTCAAAAATAAATGCGAAAAAATTTTAAAAATTAAAAAACATCATCCAAGCTTCATTTCAAGACGAAACGTGTCAAGACAGGCCAAAAAATAGAGAAGAAAAAAAATTTCCTTCCAATCCGTTCGAACCCGACCCGAATTAGAAAATTCAAAAATAAATACGAAAAAATTCTAAAAATTAGAAAACATCATCCAGGCCTCATTTGAAGTCGAAATGAGTCAGGACATGCTGGAAAATAGAGAAGAAAAAAATTTTCCTTCCGATCCGTTCGAACCCGACCCGAATTAGAAAATTCAAAAATAAATACGAAAAAATTCTAAAAATTAAAAAACATCATCCAGGCTTCATTTCCAGTCGAAACGGGTCAAGAAAGCCCGAAAAATAGAGAACAAAAAAATTTTCCTTCCTATCCGTTCGAACCCGACCCGAATTAGAATATTCCAAAATAAATGCGAAAAAACTCTAAAAATTAAAAAACATCCTCCAGGCTATACATTTCAAGTCGAAACGGGTCAGGACAGGCCGAGAAATAGCGAACTAAAAAAATTTCCTCCCTATCCGTTCGAACCCGACCCGAATTAGAAAATTTAAAAATAAATGCGAAAAAATTCTTAAAATTAAAAAACGTTATCCAGGGTTCATTTCAAGACGAAACGGGTCAGGACAGACCGAAAAATAGAGAACAACAAAATTTTCCTTCTTCTCCATTCGAACCCGACCTGAGTTAGAAAATTCGAAAATAAATGCGAAAAAATTCTAAAAATTAAAAAACATCATCCAGGGTACATTTGAAGACGAAACGGGTCAGGACATGCCGATAAATAGAGAAGAAAAAAATTTTCCTCCCTATCCGTTCGAACCCGACCCGAATTAGAAAATTCAAAAATAAATGCGAAAAAATTCTAAAAATTAAAAAACGTCATCCTGGCTTCATTTGAAGTCGAAACGGGTCAGGACAGACCGAAAAATAGAGAGAAAAAAAAATTTCCTTCCAATCCGTTCGAACCCGGCCCGAATTAGAAAATTCTAAAATAACTGCGAAAAAATTCTAAAAATTAAAAAACATAATCCTGGCTTCATTTGAATTTGAAACGGGTCAGGACAGGCCGAAAAATAGAGAGAAAAAAAAAAATTTCCTTCCTATCCGTTCGAACCCGGCCCGAATTAGAAAATTCTAAAATAAATGCGAAAAAATTCTAAAAATTAAAAAACATCATCCTGGCTTCATTTTAAGAGGAGACGGGTCAGGACAGATCGAAAAATAGAGAACAAAAAAAATTTCCTTCCTATCCGTTCGAACCCGACCCGAATTAGAATATTCTAAAATAAATGCGAAAAAACTCTGAAAATTAAAAAACATCATCCAGGCTTCATTTCAAGACGAAACGGGTCAGGACAGGCCGAAAAATAGCGAACTAAAAAAATTTCCTCCCTATCCGTTCGAACCCGACCCGAATTAGAAAATTCAAAAATAAATGCGAAAAAATTCTAAAAATTAAAAAACATCATCCAGGCTACATTTCAAGACGAAACGTGTCAAGACAGGCCGAAAAATAGAGAAGAAAAAAAATTTCCTTCCTATCCGTTCGAACCCGACACGAATTAGAAAATTCAAAAATAAATACGAAAAAATTCTAAAACTTAGAAAACATCATCCAGGCCACATTTGAAGTCGAAAAGGGTCAGGACAGGCCGAAAAATAGCGAACAAAAAAAAATTTCCTTCCTATCCGTTCGAACCCGACCCGAATTAGAAAATCCAAAAATAAATACGAAAAAATTCTAAAAATTAAAAAACATCATCCAGGCTACATTTCAAGTCGAAACGGGTCAGGACAGGCCGAAAAATAGAGAAAAAAAAAAATTTCCTTCCTATCCTTTCGAACTCGACCCGAATTAGAATATTCTAACATAAATGCGAAAAAATTCTAAAAATTAAAAAACATCATCCAGGCTTTATTTCAAGACGAAACGAGTCAGGACAAGCCGAAAAGTAGAGAAGAAAAAAAAAATTTTTCCTATCCGTTCGAACCCGACACGAATTAGAAAATTCAAAAATAAATGCGGAAAAATTCTAAAAATTAAAAAACATCATCCAGGCTTCATTTGAAGTCGAAACGGGTCAGGACAAGCTGAAAAATAGAGAACAAAAAAAATTTCCTACCTATCCGTTCGAACCCAACCCGAATTTTAAAATATAAAATAAATGCAAAAAAATTTTAAAAATTAGAAAACTTCATCCAGGCCTCATTTGAGGTCGAAACGGGTCAGGACAGGCCAAAAAATAGAGAACAAAAAAAATTTCCTTCTTCTCCATTCGAACCCGACCCGAGTTAGAAAATTCGAAAAGAAATGCGAAAAAATTCTAAAAATTAAAAAACATCATCCTGGCTTCATTTTAAGAGGAAACGGGTCAAGACAGACCGAAAAATAGAGAACAAAAAAAATTTCTTTCCTATCCGTTCGAACCCGACCCGAATTAGAATATTCTAAAATAAATGCGAAAAAAGTCTAAAAATTAAAAAACATCATCCACGCTATACATTGCAAGTCGAAACGGGTCAGGACAGGCCGAAAAATAGAGAACTAAAAAAATTTCCTTCCTATCCGTTCGAACCCGACCCGAATTAGAATATTCTAAAATAAATGCGAAAAAAGTCTAAAAATTAAAAAACATCATCCACGCTATACATTGCAAGTCGAAACGGGTCAGGACAGGCCGAAAAATAGAGAACTAAAAAAATTTCCTCCCTATCCGTTCGAACCCGACCCGAATTAGAAAATTTAAAAATAAATGCGAAAAAATTCTTAAAATTAAAAAACATCATCCAGGGTTCATTTCAAGACGAAACGGGTCAGGACAGACCGAAAAATAGAGAACAAAAAAAATTTCCTTCTTCTCCATTCGAACCCGACCCGAGTTAGAAAATTCGAAAATAAATGCGAAAAAAATCTAAAAATTAAAAAACATCATCCAGGGTACATTTGAAGACGAAACGGGTCAGGACAGGCCGATAAATAGAGAAGAAAAAAAATTTCCTCCCTATCCGTTCGAACCCGACCCGAATTAGAAAATTCAAAAATAAATGCAAAAAAATTTTAAAAATTAAAAATACATCATCCAGGCTTCATTTCCAGACGAAACGGGTCAGGACATGCCAAAAAATAGCGAAAAAATAAATTTCCTCCCTATCCGTTCCAACCCGACCCGAATTAGAAAATTCAAAAATAAATGCAAAAAAATTTTAAAAATTAAAAAACATCATCTAGGCTTCATTTCAAGACGAAACGGGACAGGATAGGCCGAAAAATAGAGAAGAAAAAAAATTTTCTTCCTATCCGTTCAAACCCGAACCGAATTAGAAAATTAAAAAAAAATGTGAAAAAATTCTAAAAATTAAAAAACATCATCCAGGCTTCATTTCAAGACGAAACGGGTCAGGACAGGCCAAAAAATAGAGAAGAAAAAAAATTTTCTTCCTATCCGTTCAAACCCGACCCGAATTAGAAAATTCAAAAATAAATGCAAAAAAATTTTAAAAATTAAAATACATCATCGAGGCTTCATTTCAAGACCAAACGGGTCAGGACGGGCCGAAAAATAGAGACGAAAACAAATTTTTTTCCGATCCGTTCAAACCCGACCCGAATTAGAAAATTCAAAAATAAATGCGAAAAAATTCTAAAAATTAAAAAACATTATCCAGGCTTCATTTCAAGTCGAAACGGGTCAGGACAGGCCGTAAAATAGAGAACAAAAAAAATTTCCTTCCTATCCGTTCGAGCCCGACCCGGTTTAGAAAATTCAAAAATGAATGCGAAAAAATTCTAAAAATTATAGAACATCATCCTGGCTTCATTTGAAGTCAAAACGGGTCAGGACAAGCCGAAAAATAGAGAACAAAAAAAATTTCCTTCCTATCCGTTCGAACCCGACCCGAATTAGAAAATTCAAAAATAAATGCAAAAAAATTTTAAAAATTAGAAAACATCATCCAGGCCTTATTTGAAGTCGAAACGGGTCAGGACAGACCGAAAAATAGAGAACAAAAAAAATTTCCTTCCTCTCCGTTCGAACCCGACCCCAGTTAGAAAATTCAAAAATAAATGCGAAAAAATTCTAAAATTTAAAAAACATCATCCAGGGTTCATTTGAAGACGAAACGGGTCAGGACAGGCCGATAAATAGGTAACAAAAAAATTTTCCTTCCTATCCGTTCGAACCCGACCCGAATTAGAAAATTCAAAAATAAATACGAAACAATTCTAAAAATTAAAAAACATCATCCAGGGTACATTTCAAGTCGAAACGGGTCAGGACAGGCCTAAAAATAGAGAACAAAAAAATTTCCTTCCTATCCGTTCGAACCCGACCCGAATTAGAATATTCTAAAATAAATGCGAAAAAATTCTAAAAATTAAAAAACATCATCCAGGCTTCATTTCAAGACGAAACGGGTCAGGATAGGCCGAAAAATAGCGAACTAAAAAAATTTCCTCCCTATCCGTTCGAACCCGACCCGAATTAGAAAATTCAAAAATAAATGCGAAAAAATTCTAAAAATTAAAAAGCATCATCCAGGCTTCATTTGAAGGCGAAACGGGTTAGGACATGCCGAAAAATAGAGAACAAAAAAAATTTCCTTCCTATCCGTACGAACCCGACCCGAATTAGAAAATTCAAAAATACATGCAAAAAAAATTTAAACAGTAGAAAACATCATCCAGGCCTCATTTGAAGTCGAAACGGGTCAGCACAGGCCGAAAAATAGAGAACAAAAAAAATTTCTTTCCTCTCCGTTCGAACCCAAACCGAGTTAGAAAATTCAAAAATAAATGCGAAAAATTCTAAAATTTAAAAAACATCATCCAGGGTTCATTTGAAGATGAAACGGGTCAGGACAGGCCGATAAATAGAGAAGAAAAAAAATTTCCTCCCAATCCGTTCGAACCCGACCCGAATTAGAAAATTCAAAAATAAATGCAAAAAAATTTTAAAAATTAAAATACATCATCCAGGCTTCATTTCCAGACGAAACGGGTCAGGACAGGCCAAAAAATAGCGAACAAAAAAAATTTCCTCCCTATCCGTTCGAACCCGACCCGAATTAGAAAAGTCAAAAATAAATGCGAAAAAATTCTAAAAATAAAAAAACATCAACAAGGCTTCGTTTCAAGTCGAAACGGGTCGGGAAAGGCCGAAAAATAGAGAACAAAAAAAATTTCCTTCCTATCCGTTCGAACCCGACCCGAATTAGAAAATTCTAAAATAAATGCGAAAAAATTCTAAAAATTAAAAAACATCATCCTGGCTTCATTTTAAGAAGAAACGGGTCAGGACAAGCCAAGAAATAGAGAAAAAAAAATTTTTTCCTTCCTCTCCGTTCGAACCCGACCAGAATTAGAAAATTCAAAAATAAATGCAAAAAAATTCTAAAAATTATAAAACATCATCCAAGCTTCATTTCCAGACGAAACGGGTCAGGACAGGCCAAAAAATAGCGAACAAAAAAAATTTCCTCCCTATCGGTTCGAACCCGACCCGAATTAGAAAATTCAAAAATAAATGCGCAAAAATTCTTAAAATTAAAAAACATCATCCAGGCTTCATCTGAAGTCGAAACGGGCCAGGACAGGTCGAAAAAAAGAGAACCAAAAAAATTTCCTTCCTATCCGTTTGAACCCGACCCGAATTAGAAAATTCAAAAATAAATGCGCAAAAATTCTTAAAATTAAAAAACATCATCCAGGCTTCATTTGAAGTTGAAACGGGTCAGGACAGGCCGAAAAATAGAAAAAAAAAATTTCCTTCATATCCGTTCGAACCCGACCCGAGTTAGAAAATTCAAAAATAAATGCAAAAAAATTCTAAAAATTATAAAACATCATCCAGGCTTCATTTCAAGACGAAAAGGGTCAGGAGATGCCAAAAAATGGAGAAAAAATTAAATTTCCTCCCTATCCGTTCCAACCCGACCCGAATTAGAAAATTCAAAAATAAATGTAAAAAAATTTTAAAAATTAAAAGACATCATCCAGGCTTCATTTCAAGATGAAACGGGTCAGGATAGGCCGAAAAATAGAGAAGAAAAAAAACTTTCCTCCTATCCATTCCAACCCGACCCGAATTAGAAAATTCAAAAATAAATGCGAAAAAATTCTAAAAATTAAAAAACATCATCCAGGCTTCATTTCAAGACGAAACTGGTCAGGACAGGCCATAAAATCTCAAGAAAAAAAATTTTCTTCCTATCCGTTCGAACCCGACCCGAATTAGAAAATTCAAAAATAAATGCAAAAAAATTTTAAAAATTAAAATACATCGTCCAGGCTTCATTTCAAGACCAAACGGGTCAGGACGGGCCGAAAAATAGAGATGAAAACAAATTTTTTTCCGATTCGTTCGAACCCGACCCGAATTAGAAAATTCAAAAATAAATGCGAAAAAATTCTAAAAATTATAAAACATCATCCACGCTTCATTTCCAGACGAAACGGGTCAGGACAAGCCGAAAAGTAGAGAAGAAAAAAAATTTTCTTCCTATCTGTTCGAACCTGACCCGAATTAGAAAATTCAAAAATAAATGCGATAAAATTCTGAAAATTAAAAAACATCATCCAGGCTTTATTTGATGTCGAAACGGGTCAGGACAAGCAAAAAATAGAGAACAAAAAAAATTTCCTTCCTATCCGTTCGAACTCGACCCGAAATAGAATATTCTAAAATAAATGCGAAAAAATTCTAAAAGTTAAAGAACATCATCCAGGCTTCATTTGAAGACGAAACGGGTCAGGACAGGCCGAAAAATAGCGAACTAAAAAAATTTCCTCCCTATCCGTTCGAACCCGACCCGAATTAGAAAATTCAAAACTAAATGCGAAAAAATTCTAAAAATTAAAAAGCATCATCCTGGCTTCATTTGAAGGTGAAACGGGTCAGGACATGCCGAAAAATAGAGTACAAAAAAAATTTCCTTCCTATCCGTTCGAACCCGACCCGAATTAGAAAATTCAAAAATAAATGCAAAAAAATTTCAAACATTAGAAAACATCATCCAAGCCTCATTTGAAGTCGAAACGGGTCAGGACAGGCCGAAAAATAGAGAACAAAAAAAATTTCCTTCCTCTCCAATCGAACCCGAACCGAGTTAGAAAATTCTTTTATAAATGCGAAAAAATTCTCAAATTTAAAAAACATCATCCAGGCTACATTTCAAGTCGAAACGGGTCAGGACAGGCCAAAAAATAGAGAACAAAAAAAATTTCCTTTCTATCCGTTCGAACCCGACCCGAATTAGAAAATTCTAAAATAAATGCGAAAAAATTCTAAAAATTAAAAAACATCATCCTGGCTCCATTTGAAGTCGAAACGGGTCAGGACAGGCCGAAAAATAGAGAGAAAAAAAAATTTCCTTCCTATCCATTCGAACCCGGCCCGAATTAGAAAATTCTAAAATAAATGCGAAAAAATTCTAAAAATTAAAAAACATCATCCTGGCTTCATTTTAAGAGGAAACGGGTCAGGACGGACCGAAAAATAGAGAACAAAAAAAATTTCCTTCCTCTCCGTTCGAACCCGACCCAAGTTAGAAAATTCAAAAATAAATGCGAAAAAATTTTAAAAATTAAAAAACATCATCCAAGCTTCATTTCAAGACGAAACGTGTCAAGACAGGCCAAAAAATAGAGAAGAAAAAAAATTTCCTTCCAATCCGTTCGAACCCGACCCGAATTAGAAAATTCAAAAATAAATACGAAAAAATTCTAAAAATTAGAAAACATCATCCAGGCATCATTTGAAGTTGAAATGAGTCAGGACATGCTGAAAAATAGAGAAGAAAAAAATTTTCCTTCCGATCCGTTCGAACCCGACCCGAATTAGAAAATTCAAAAATAAATACGAAAAAATTCTAAAAATTAAAAAACATCATCCAGGCTTCATTTCCAGTCGAAACGGGTCAAGAGAGCCCGAAAAATAGAGAACAAAAAAATTTTCCTTCCTATCCGTTCGAACCCGACCCGAATTAGAATATTCTAAAATAAATGCGCAAAAACTCTAAAATTTAAAAAACATCCTCCAGGCTATACATTTCAAGTCGAAACGGGTCAGGGCAGGCCGAAAAATAGCGAACTAAAAAAATTTCCTCCCTATCCGTTCGAACCCGACCCGAATTAAAAAATTCAAAAATAAATGCGAAAAAATTCTAAAAATTAAAAAACATCATCCAGGCTACATTTCAAGACGAAACGTGTCAAGACAGGCCGAAAAATAGAGAAGAAAAAAAATTTCCTTCCTACCAGTTCGAACCCGACCCGAATTAGAAAATTCAAAAATAAATACGAAAAAATTCTAAATCTTAGAAAACATCATCCAGGCCACATTTGAAGTCGAAGCGGGTCAGGACAGGCTGAAAAATAGCGAACAAAAAAAAATTTCCTTCCTATCCGTTCGAACCCGACCCGAATTAGAAAATTCAAAAATAAATACGAAAAAATTCTAAAAATTAAAAAACATCATCCAGGCTACATTTCAAGTCGAAACGGGTCAGGACAGGCCGAAAAATAGAGAGAAAAAAAAATTTCCTTCCTATCCGTTCGAACCCGGCCCGAATTACAAAATTCTAAAATAACTGTGAAAAAATTCTAAAAATTAAAAAACATAATCCTGGCTTCATTTGAATTCGAAACGGGTCAGGACAGGCCAAAAAATAGAGAGAAAAAAAAAATTTCCTTCCTATCCGTTTGAAGCCGGCCCGAATTAGAAAATTCTAAAATAAATGCGAAGAAATTCTAAAAATTAAAAAACATCATCCTGGCTTCATTTTAAGAGGAGACGGGTCAGGACAGACCGAAAAATAGAGAACAAAAAAAATTTCCTTCCTCTCCGTTCGAACCCAACCCGAGTTAGAAAATTCAAAAATAAATGCGAAAAAATTTTAAAAATTAAAAAACATCATCCAAGCTTCATTTCAAGACGAAACGTGTCAGGACAAGCCGAAAAATAGAGAAGAAAAAAAATTTCCTTCGTATCCGTTCGAACCCGACCCGAATTAGAAAATTCAAAAATAAATGCGAAAAAATTCTAAAAATTAAAAAACATCATCCAGGCTTCATTTCAAGACGAAACGTGTCAGGACAGGCCGAAAAATAGAGAAGAAAAAAAATTTCCTTCCTATCCGTTCGAACCCGACCCAAATTAGAAAATTCAAAAATAAATACGAAAAAATTCAAAAAATTAAAAAACATCATCCAGGCTACATTTCAAGATGAAACGGGTCAGGACAGGCCAAAAAATAGAGAACAAAAAAAATTTCCTTCCTATCCGTTCGAACTCGACCCGAATTAGAATATTCTAAAATAAATGCGAAAAAAATCTGAAAATTAAAAAATATCATCCAGGCTTCATTTCAAGACGAAACGGGTCAGGACAGGCCGAAAAATAGCGAACTAAAAAAATTTCCTCCCTATCCGTACGAACCCGACCCGAATTAGAAAATTTAAAAATAAATGCGAAAAAATTCTTAAAATTAAAAAACATCATCCAGGGTTCATTTCAAGACGAAACGGGTCAGGACAGACCGAAAAATAGAGAACAAAAAAAATTTCCTTCTTCTCCATTCGAACCCGACCCGAGTTAGAAAATTCGAAAATAAATGCGAAAAAATTCTAAAAATTAAAAAACATCATCCAGGGTACATTTGAAGACGAAACGGGTCAGGACAGGCCGAAAAATAGCGAACTAAAAAAATTTCCTCCCTATCCGTTCGAACCCGACCCGAATTAGAAAATTCAAAAATAAATGCGAAAAAATTCTAAAAATTAAAATACATCATCCAGGCTACATTTCAAGACGAAACGTGTCAAAACAGACCGAAAAATATAAAAGAAAAAAAATTTCCTTCCAATCCGTTCGAACCCGACCCGAATTAGAAAATTCAAAAATAAATACGAAAAAATTCTAAAACTTAGAAAACATCATCCAGGCCACATTTGAAGTCGAAACGGGTCAGGACAGGCCGAAAAATAGCGAACAAAAAAAAATTTCCTCCCTATCCGTTCGAACCCGACCCGAATTAGAAAATTCAAAAATAAATACGAAAAAATTCTAAAAATTAAAAAACATCATCCAGGCTACATTTCAAGTCGAAACGGGTCACGACAGGCCGAAAAATAGAGAAAAAAAAAATTTCCTTCCTATCCTTTCGAACTCGACCCGAATTAGAATATTCTAAAATAAATGCGAAAAAAGTCTAAAAATTAAAAAACATCATCCAGGCTTTATTTCAAGACGAAACGGGTCAGGACAAGCCGAAAAGTAGAGAAGAAAAAAAAAATTTTCCTATCCGTTCGAACCCGACCCGAATTAGAAAATTCAAAAATAAATGCGGAAAAATTCTAAAAATTAAAAAACATCATCCAGGCTTCATTTGAAGTCGAAACGGGTCAGGACAAGCCGACAAATAGAGAACAAAAAAAATTTCCTTCCTATTCGTTCGAACCCGACCCGAATTTTAAAATTCAAAAAAAAGTGCAAAAAAATTTTAAAAATTAGAAAACATCATCCAGGCCTCATTTGAGGTCGAAACGGGTCAGGACAGGCCAAAAAATAGAGAACAAAAAAAATTTCCTTCTTCTCCATTCGAACCCGACCCGAGTTAGAAAATTCGAAAAGAAATGCGAAAAAATTCTAAAAATTAAAAAACATCATCCTGGCTTTATTTTAAGAGGAAACGGGTCAGGACAGACCGAAAAATAGAGAACAAAAAAAATTTCCTTTCTATCCGTTCGAACCCGACCCAAATTAGAAAATTCTAAAATAAATGCGAAAAAATTCTAAAAATTAAAAAACATCATCCTGGCTCCATTTGAAGTCGAAACGGGTCAGGACAGGCCGAAAAATAGAGAGAAAAAAAAATTTCCTTCCTATCCATTCGAACCCGACCCGAATTAGAAAATTCCAAAATAAATGCGAAAAAATTCAAAAAATTAAAAAACATCATCCTGGCTTCATTTTAAGAGGAAACGGGTCAGGACGGACCGAAAAATAGAGAACAAAAAAAATTTCCTTCCTCTCCGTTCGAACCCGACCCGAGTTAGAAAATTCAAAAATAAATGCGAAAAAATTTTAAAAATTAAAAAACATCATCCAAGCTTCATTTCAAGACGAAACGTGTCAAGACAGGCCAAAAAATAGAGAAGAAAAAAAATTTCCTTCCAATCCGTTCGAACCCGACCCGAATTAGAAAATTCAAAAATAAATACGAAAAAATTCTAAAAATTAGAAAACATCATCCAGGCCTCATTTGAAGTCGAAATGAGTCAGGACATGCTGAAAAATAGAGAAGAAAAAAATTTTCCTTCCGATCCGTTCGAACCCGACCCGAATTAGAAAATTCAAAAATAAATACGAAAAAATTCTAAAAATTAAAAAACATCATCCAGGCTTCATTTCCAGTCGAAACGGGTCAAGACAGCCCGAAAAATAGAGAACAAAAAAATTTTCCTTCCTATCCGTTCGAACCCGACCCGAATTAGAATATTCTAAAATAAATGCGAAAAAACTCTAAAAATTAAAAAACATCCTCCAGGCCATACATTTCAAGTCGAAACGGGTCAGGGCGGGCCGAAAAATAGCGAACTAAAAAAATTTCCTCCCTATCCGTTCGAACCCGACCCGAATTAGAAAATTTAAAAATAAATGCGAAAAAATTCTCAAAATTAAAAAACATCATCCAGGGTTCATTTCAAGACGAAACGGGTCAGGACAGACCGAAAAATAGAGAACAAAAAAAATTTCCTTCTTCTCCATTCGAACCCAACCCGAGTTAGAAAATTCGAAAATAAATGCGAAAAAATTCTAAAAATTAAAAAACATCATCCAGGGTACATTTGAAGACGAAACGGGTCAGGACATGCCGATAAATAGAGAAGAAAAAAAATTTCCTCCCTATCCGTTCGAACCCGACCCGAATTAGAAAATTCAAAAATAAATGCGAAAAAATTCTGAAAATTAAAAAACATCATCCTGGCTTCATTTGAAGTCGAAACGGGTCAGGACAGGCCAAAAAATAGAGAGAAAAAAAAAATTTCCTTCCTATCCGTTCGAAGCCAGCCCGAATTAGAAAATTCTAAAATAAATGCGAAAAAATTCTAAAAATTAAAAAACATCATCCAGGCTACATTTCAAGATGAAACGGGTCAGGACAGCCAAAAAATAGAGAACAAAAAAAATTTCCTTCCTATCCGTTCGAACTCGACCCGAATTAGAATATTCTAAAATAAATGCGAAAAAACTCTGAAAATTAAAAAACATCATCCAGGCTTCATTTCAAGACGAAACGGGTCAGGATAAGCCGAAAAATAGCGAACTAAAAAAATTTCCTCCCTATCCGTTCGAACCCGACCCGAATTAGAAAATTCAAAAATAAATGCGAAAAAATTTTAAAAATTAAAAAACAGCATCCAGGCTACATTTCAAGACGAAACGTGTCAAGACAGGCCGAAAAATAGAGAAGAAAAAAAATTTCCTTCCTATCCGTTCGAACCCGACCCGAGTTAGAAAATTCAAAAATAAATACGAAAAAATTCTAAAACTTAGAAAACATCATCCAGGCCACATTTGAAGTCGAAACGGGTCAGGACAGGCCGAAAAATAGCGAACAAAAAAAAATTTCCTTCCTATCCGTTCGAACCCGACCCGAATTAGAAAATTCAAAAATAAATACGAAAAAATTCTAAAAATTAAAAAACATCATCCAGGCTACATTTCAAGTCGAAACGGGTCAGTACAGGCCGAAAAATAGAGAGAAAAAAAAATTTCCTTCCTATCCGTTCGAACCCGGCCCGAATTAGAAAATTCTAAAATAACTGCGAAAAAATTCTAAAAATTAAAAAACATAATCCTGGCTTCATTTGAATTCGAAACGGGTCAGGACAAGCCGAAAAATAGAGAAGAAAAAAAATTTCCTCCCTATCCGTTCGAACCCGACCCGAATTAGAAAATTCAAAAATAAATACGAAAAAATTCTAAAACTTAGAAAACATCATCCAGGCTACATTTCAAGTCGAAACGGGTCACGACAGGCCGAAAAATAGAGAAAAAAAAATTTTCTTCCTATCCTTTCGAACTCGACCCGAATTAGAATACTCTAAAATAAATGCGAAAAAATTCTAAAAATTAAAAAACATCATCCAGGCTTTATTTCAAGACGAAACGGGTCAGGACAAGCCGAAAAGTAGAGAAGAAAAAAAAAAATTTTCCTATCCGTTCGAACCCGACCCGAATTAGAAAATTCAAAAATAAATGCGGAAAAATTCTAAAAATTAAAAAACATCATCCAGGCTTCATTTGAAGTCGAAACGGGTCAGGACAAGCCGAAAAATAGAGAACAAAAAAAATTTCCTTCCTATCCGTTCGAACCCGACCCGAATTTTAAAATTCAAAAATAAGTGCAAAAAAATTTTAAAAATTAGAAAACATCATCCAGGCCTCATTTGAGGTCGAAACGGGTCAGGACAGGCCAAAAAATAGAGAACAAAAAAAATTTCCTTCTTCTCCATTCGAACCCGACCCGAGTTAGAAAATTCGAAAAGAAATGCGAAAAAATTCTAAAAATTAAAAAATATCATCCTGGCTTTATTTTAAGAGGAAACGGGTCAGGACAGACCGAAAAATTGAGAACAAAAAAAATTTCCTTTCTATCCGTTCGAACCCGACCCGAATTAGAAAATTCTAAAATAAATGCGAAAAAATTCTAAAAATTAAAAAACATCATCCTGGCTCCATTTGAAGTCGAAACGGGTCAGGACAGGCCGAAAAATAGAGAGAAAAAAAAATTTCCTACCTATCCATTCGAACCCGGCCCGAGTTAGAAAATTCTAAAATAAATGCGAAAAAATTTTAAAAATTAAAAAACATCATCCAGGCTTCATTTCAAGACGAAACGTGTCAAGACAGGCTGAAAAATAGAGAAGAAAAAAAATTTCCTTCCAATCCGTTCGAACCCGACCCGAATTAAAAAATTCAAAAATAAATACGAAAAAATCTAAAAATTAAAAAACATCATCCAGGCCTCATTTGAAGTCGAAATGGGTCAGGACATGCTGAAAAATAGAGAAGAAAAAAATTTTCCTTCCGATCCGTTCGAACCCGACCCGAATTAGAAAATTCAAAAATAAATACGAAAAAATTCTAAAAATTAAAAAACATCATCCAGGCTTCATTTCCAGTCGAAACGGGTCAGGACAGCCCGAAAAATAGTGAACAAAAAAAATTTCCTTCCTATCCGTTCGAACCCGACCCGAATTAGAATATTCTAAAATAAGTGCGAAAAAACTCCAAAAATTAAAAAACATCATCCAGGCTATACATTTCAAGTCGAAACGGGTCAGGACAGGCCGAAAATAGCGAACTAAAAAAATTTCCTCCCTATCCGTTCGAACCCGACCCGAATTAGAAAATTTAAAAATAAATGCGAAAAAATTCTTAAAATTAAAAAACATCATCCAGGGTTCATTTCAAGACGAAACGGGTCAGGACAGACCGAAAAATAGATAACAAAAAAAATTTCCTTCTTCTCCATTCGAACCCGACCCGAGTTAGAAAATTCGAAAATAAATGCGAAAAAATTCTAAAAATTAAA
Organism: Quercus robur; assembly: GCF_932294415.1. Classification (NCBI taxonomy): domain Eukaryota; kingdom Viridiplantae; phylum Streptophyta; class Magnoliopsida; order Fagales; family Fagaceae; genus Quercus; species Quercus robur. The sequence goes on from NC_065535.1 coordinate 43,938,475, forward strand.
AAACATCATCCAGGGTACATTTGAAGACGAAACGGGTCAGGACATGCCGATAAATAGAGAAGAAAAAAAATTTCCTCCCTATCCGTTCGAACCCGACCCGAATTAGAAAATTCAAAAATAAATACGAAAAAATTCTAAAACTTAGAAAACATCATCCAGGCCACATTTGAAGTCGAAACGGGTCAGGACAGGCCGAAAAATAGCGAACAAAAAAAAATTTCCTTCCTATCCGTTCGAACCCGACCCGAATTAGAAAATTCAAAAATAAATAAGAAAAAATTCTAAAAATTAAAAAACATCATCCAGGCTTCATTTCAAGACGAAACGTGTCAGGACAGGCCGAAAAATAGAGAAGAAAAAAAATTTCCTTCCTATCCGTTCGAACCCGACCCAAATTAGAAAATTCAAAAATAAATACGAAAAAATTCAAAAAATTAAAAAACATCATCCAGGCTACATTTCAAGATGAAACGGGTCAGGACAGGCCAAAAAATAGAGAACAAAAAAAATTTCCTTCCTATCCGTTCGAACCCGACCCGAATTAGAATATTCTAAAATAAATGCAAAAAAAATCTGAAAATTAAAAAACATCATCCAGGCTTCATTTCAAGACGAAACGGGTCAGGACAGGCCGAAAAATAGCGAACTAAAAAAATTTCCTCCCTATCCGTTCGAACCCGACCCGAATTAGAAAATTCAAAAATAAATTACTAAAAAATTCTAAAAATTAAAAAACATCATCCAGGCTACATTTCAAGACGAAACGTGTCAAGACAGGCCGAAAAATAGAGAAGAAAAAAAATTTCCTTCCTATCCGTTCGAACCCGACCCGAATTAGAAAATTCAAAAATAAATACGAAAAAATTCTAAAAATTAAAAAACATCATCCAGGCTACATTTCAAGTCGAAACGGGTCAGTACAGGCCGAAAAATAGAGAGAAAAAAAAATTTCCTTCCTATCCGTTCGAACCCGGCCCGAATTAGAAAATTCTAAAATAACTGCGAAAAAATTCTTAAAATTAAAAAACATAATCCTGGCTTCATTTGAATTCGAAACGGGTCAGGACAAGCCGAAAAATAGAGAAGAAAAAAAATTTCCTCCCTATCCGTTCGAACCCGACCCGAATTAGAAAATTCAAAAATAAATACGAAAAAATTCTAAAACTTAGAAAACATCATCCAGGCTACATTTCAAGTCGAAACGGGTCACGACAGGCCGAAAAATAGAGAAAAAAAAATTTTCTTCCTATCCTTTCGAACTCGACCCGAATTAGAATACTCTAAAATAAATGCGAAAAAATTCTAAAAATTAAAAAACATCATCCAGGCTTTATTTCAAGACGAAACGGGTCAGGACAAGCCGAAAAGTAGAGAAGAAAAAAAAAAATTTTCCTATCCGTTCGAACCCGACCCGAATTAGAAAATTCAAAAATAAATGCGGAAAAATTCTAAAAATTAAAAAACATCATCCAGGCTTCATTTGAAGTCGAAACGGGTCAGGACAAGCCGAAAAATAGAGAACAAAAAAAATTTCCTTCCTATCCGTTCGAACCCGACCCGAATTTTAAAATTCAAAAATAAGTGCAAAAAAATTTTAAAAATTAGAAAACATCATCCAGGCCTCATTTGAGGTCGAAACGGGTCAGGACAGGCCAAAAAATAGAGAACAAAAAAAATTTCCTTCTTCTCCATTCGAACCCAACCCGAGTTAGAAAATTCGAAAAGAAATGCGAAAAAATTCTAAAAATTAAAAAATATCATCCTGGCTTTATTTTAAGAGGAAACGGGTCAGGACAGACCGAAAAATTGAGAACAAAAAAAATTTCCTTTCTATCCGTTCGAACCCGACCCGAATTAGAAAATTCTAAAATAAATGCGAAAAAATTCTAAAAATTAAAAAACATCATCCTGGCTCCATTTGAAGTCGAAACGGGTCAGGACAGGCCGAAAAATAGAGAGAAAAAAAAATTTCCTACCTATCCATTCGAACCCGGCCCGAGTTAGAAAATTCTAAAATAAATGCGAAAAAATTTTAAAAATTAAAAAACATCATCCAGGCTTCATTTCAAGACGAAACGTGTCAAGACAGGCTGAAAAATAGAGAAGAAAAAAAATTTCCTTCCAATCCGTTCGAACCCGACCCGAATTAAAAAATTCAAAAATAAATACGAAAAAATCTAAAAATTAAAAAACATCATCCAGGCCTCATTTGAAGTCGAAATGGGTCAGGACATGCTGAAAAATAGAGAAGAAAAAAATTTTCCTTCCGATCCGTTCGAACCCGACCCGAATTAGAAAATTCAAAAATAAATACGAAAAAATTCTAAAAATTAAAAAACATCATCCAGGCTTCATTTCCAGTCGAAACGGGTCAGGACAGCCCGAAAAATAGTGAACAAAAAAAATTTCCTTCCTATCCGTTCGAACCCGACCCGAATTAGAATATTCTAAAATAAGTGCGAAAAAACTCCAAAAATTAAAAAACATCATCCAGGCTATACATTTCAAGTCGAAACGGGTCAGGACAGGCCGAAAATAGCGAACTAAAAAAATTTCCTCCCTATCCGTTCGAACCCGACCCGAATTAGAAAATTTAAAAATAAATGCGAAAAAATTCTTAAAATTAAAAAACATCATCCAGGGTTCATTTCAAGACGAAACGGGTCAGGACAGACCGAAAAATAGATAACAAAAAAAATTTCCTTCTTCTCCATTCGAACCCGACCCGAGTTAGAAAATTCGAAAATAAATGCGAAAAAATTCTAAAAATTAAAAAACATCATCCAGGGTACATTTGAAGACGAAACGGGTCAGGACATGCCGATAAATAGAGAAGAAAAAAAATTTCCTCCCTATCCGTTCGAACCCGACCCGAATTAGAAAATTCAAAAATAAATACTAAAAAATTCTAAAACTTAGAAAACATCATCCAGGCCACATTTGAAGTCGAAACGGGTCAGGACAGGCCGAAAAATAGCGAACAAAAAAAAATTTCCTTCCTATCCGTTCGAACCCGACCCGAATTAGAAAATTCAAAAATAAATAAGAAAAAATTCTAAAAATTAAAAAAGATCATCCAGGCTTCATTTCAAGACGAAACGTGTCAGGACAGGCCGAAAAATAGAGAAGAAAAAAAATTTCCTTCCTATCCGTTCGAACCCGACCCAAATTAGAAAATTCAAAAATAAATACGAAAAAATTCAAAAAATTAAAAAACATCATCCAGGCTACATTTCAAGATGAAACGGGTCAGGACAGGCCAAAAAATAGAGAACAAAAAAAAATTTCCTTCCTATCCGTTCGAACCCGACCCGAATTAGAATATTCTAAAATAAATGCAAAAAAAATCTGAAAATTAAAAAACATCATCCAGGCTTCATTTCAAGACGAAACGGGTCAGGACAGGCCGAAAAATAGCGAACTAAAAAAATTTCCTCCCTATCCGTTCGAACCCGACCCGAATTAGAAAATTCAAAAATAAATTACTAAAAAATTCTAAAAATTAAAAAACATCATCCAGGCTACATTTCAAGACGAAACGTGTCAAGACAGGCCGAAAAATAGAGAAGAAAAAAAATTTCCTTCCTATCCGTTCGAACCCGACCCGAATTAGAAAATTCAAAAATAAATACGAAAAAATTCTAAAACTTAGAAAACATCATCCAGGCCACATTTGAAGTCGAAACGGGTCAGGACAGGCCGAAAAATAGCGAAAAAAAAAATTTCCTTCCTATCCGTTCGAACCCGACCCGAATTAGAAAATTCAAAAATAAATACGAAAAAATTCTAAAACTTAGAAAACATCATCCAGGCCACATTTGAAGACGAAACGGGTCAGGACAGGCCGAAAAATAGCGAACAAAAAAAAATTTCCTTCCTATCCGTTCGAACCCGACCCGAATTAGAAAATTCAAAAATAAATACGAAAAAATTCTAAAAATTAAAAAACATCATCCAGGCTACATTTCAAGTCGAAACGGGTCACGACAGGCCGAAAAATAGAGAAAAAAAAATTTTCTTCCTATCCTTTCGAACTCGACCCGAATTAGAATACTCTAAAATAAATGCGAAAAAATTCTAAAAATTAAAAAACATCATCCAGGCTTTATTTCAAGACGAAACGGGTCAGGACAAGCCGAAAAGTAGAGAAGAAAAAAAAATTTCCTTCTTCTCCATTCGAACCCGACCCGAGTTAGAAAATTCGAAAAGAAATGCGAAAAAATTCTAAAAATTAAAAAACATCATCCTGGCTTTATTTTAAGAGGAAACGGGTCAGGACAGACCGAAAAATAGAGAACAAAAAAAATTTCCTTTCTATCCGTTCGAACCCGACCCGAATTAGAAAATTCTAAAATAAATGCGAAAAAATTCTAAAAATTAAAAAACATCATCCTGGCTCCATTTGAAGTCGAAACGGGTCAGGACAGGCCGAAAAATAGAGAGAAAAAAAAATTTCCTTCCTATCCATTCGAACCCGGCCCGAGTTAGAAAATTCTAAAATAAATGCGAAAAAATTTTAAAAATTAAAAAACATCATCCAGGCTTCATTTCAAGACGAAACGTGTCAAGACAGGCTGAAAAATAGAGAAGAAAAAAAATTTCCTTCCAATCCGTTCGAACCCGACCCGAATTAGAAAATTCAAAAATAAATACGAAAAAATTCTAAAAATTAAAAAACATCATCCAGGCCACATTTGAAGTCGAAATGGGTCAGGACATGCTGAAAAATAGAGAAGAAAAAAATTTTCCTTCCGATCCGTTCGAACCCGACCCGAATTAGAAAATTCAAAAATAAATACGAAAAAATTCTAAAAATTAAAAAACATCATCCAGGCTTCATTTCCAGTCGAAACGGGTCAGGACAGCCCGAAAAATAGAGAACAAAAAAAATTTCCTTCCTATCCGTTCGAACCCGACCCGAATTAGAATATTCTAAAATAAGTGCGAAAAAACTCTAAAAATTAAAAAATATCATCCAGGCTATACATTTCAAGTCGAAACGGGTCAGGACAGGCCGAAAATAGCGAACTAAAAAAATTTCCTCCCTATCCGTTCGAACCCGACCCGAATTAGAAAATTTAAAAATAAATGCGAAAAAATTCTTAAAATTAAAAAACATCATCCAGGGTTCATTTCAAGACGAAACGGGTCAGGACAGACCGAAAAATAGAGAACAAAAAAAATTTCCTTCTTCTCCATTCGAACCCGACCCGAGTTAGAAAATTCGAAAATAAATGCGAAAAAATTCTAAAAATTAAAAAACATCATCCAGGGTACATTTGAAGACGAAACGGGTCAGAACATGCCGATAAATAGAGAAGAAAAAAAATTTCCTCCCTATCCGTTCGAACCCGACCCGAATTAGAAAATTCAAAAATAAATGCGAAAAAATTCTGAAAATTAAAAAACATCATCCTGGCTTCATTTGAAGTCGAAACGGGTCAGGACAGGCCAAAAAATAGAGAGAAAAAAAAATTTCCTTCCTATCCGTTCGAAGCCAGCCCGAATTAGAAAATACTAAAATAAATGCGAAAAAATTCTAAAAATTAAAAAACATCATCCAGGCTACATTTCAAGATGAAACGGGTCAGGACAGGCCAAAAAATAGAGAACAAAAAAAATTTCCTTCCTATCCGTTCGAACCCGACCCGAATTAGAATATTCTAAAATAAATGCGAAAAAACTCTGAAAGTTAAAAAACATCATCCAGGCTTCATTTCAAGACGAAACGGGTCAGGACAGGCCGAAAAATAGCGAACTAAAAAAATTTCCTCCCCATCCGTTCGAACCCGACCCGAATTAGAAAATTCAAAAATAAATGCGAAAAAATTCTAAAAATTAAAAAACATCATCCAGGCTACATTTCAAGACGAAACGTGTCAAGACAGGCCGAAAAATAGAGAAGAAAAAAAATTTCCTTCCTATCCGTTCGAACCCGACCCGAATTAGAAAATTCAAAAATAAATACAAAAAAATTCTAAAACTTAGAAAACATCATCCAGGCCACATTTTAAGACGAAACGGGTCAGGACAGGCCGAAAAATAGCGAACAAAAAAAAATTTCCTTCCTATCCGTTCGAACCCGACCCGAATTAGAAAATTCAAAAATAAATACGAAAAAATTCTAAAAATTAAAAAACATCATCCAGGCTACATTTCAAGTCGAAACGGGTCACGACAGGCCGAAAAATAGAGAAAAAAAAATTTTCTTCCTATCCTTTCGAACTCGACCCGAATTAGAATACTCTAAAATAAATGCGAAAAAATTCTAAAAATTAAAAAACATCATCCAGGCTTTATTTCAAGACGAAACGGGTCAGGACAAACCGAAAAGTAGAGAAGAAAAAAAAATTTCCTTCTTCTCCATTCGAACCCGACCCGAGTTAGAAAATTCGAAAAGAAATGCGAAGAAATTCTAAAAATTAAAAAACATCATCCTGGCTTTATTTTAAGAGGAAACGGGTCAGGACAGACCGAAAAATAGAGAACAAAAAAAATTTCCTTTCTATCCGTTCGAACCCGACCCGAATTAGAAAATTCTAAAATAAATGCGAAAAAATTCTAAAAATTAAAAAACATCATCCTGGCTCCATTTGAAGTCGAAACGGGTCAGGACAGGCCGAAAAATAGAGAGAAAAAAAAATTTCCTTCCTATCCATTCGAACCCGGCCCGAGTTAGAAAATTCTAAAATAAATGCGAAAAAATTTTAAAAATTAAAAAACATCATCCAGGCTTCATTTCAAGACGAAACGTGTCAAGACAGGCTGAAAAATAGAGAAGAAAAAAAATTTCCTTCCAATCCGTTCGAACCCGACCCGAATTAGAAAATTCAAAAATAAATACGAAAAAATTCTAAAAATTAAAAAACATCATCCAGGCCTCATTTGAAGTCGAAATGGGTCAGGACATGCTGAAAAATAGAGAAGAAAAAAATTTTCCTTCCGATCCGTTCGAACCCGACCCGAATTAGAAAATTCAAAAATATATACGAAAAAATTCTAAAAATTAAAAAACATCATCCAGGCTTCATTTCCAGTCGAAACGGGTCAGGACAGCCCGAAAAATAGAGAACAAAAAAAATTTCCTTCCTATCCGTTCGAACCCGACCCGAATTAGAATATTCTAAAATAAGTGCGAAAAAACTCTAAAAATTAAAAAACATCATCCAGGCTATACATTTCAAGTCGAAACGGGTCAGGACAGGCCGAAAATAGCGAACTAAAAAAATTTCCTCCCTATCCGTTCGAACCCGACCCGAATTAGAAAATTTAAAAATAAATGTGAAAAAATTCTTAAAATTAAAAAACATCATCCAGGGTTCATTTCAAGACGAAACGGGTCAGGACAGACCGAAAAATAGAGAACAAAAAAAATTTCCTTCTTCTCCATTCGAACCCGACCCGAGTTAGAAAATTCGAAAATAAATGCGAAAAAATTCTAAAAATTAAAAAACATCATCCAGGGTACATTTGAAGACGAAACGGGTCAGGACATGCCGATAAATAGAGAAGAAAAAAAATTTCCTCCCTATCCGTTCGAACCCGACCCGAATTAGAAAATTCAAAAATAAATGCGAAAAAATTCTGAAAATTAAAAAACATCATCCTGGCTTCATTTGAAGTCGAAACGGGTCAGGACAGGCCAAAAAATAGAGAGAAAAAAAAAATTTCCTTCCTATCCGTTCGAAGCCAGCCCGAATTAGAAAATACTAAAATAAATGCGAAAAAATTCTAAAAATTAAAAAACATCATCCAGGCTACATTTCAACATGAAACGGGTCAGGACAGGCCAAAAAATAGAGAACAAAAAAAATTTCCTTCCTATCCGTTCGAACCCGACCCGAATTAGAATATTCTAAAATAAATGCGAAAAAACTCTGAAAGTTAAAAAACATCATCCAGGCTTCATTTCAAGACGAAACGGGTCAGGACAGGCCGAAAAATAGCGAACTAAAAAAATTTCCTCCCCATCCGTTCGAACCCGACCCGAATTAGAAAATTCAAAAATAAATGCGAAAAAATTCTAAAAATTAAAAAACATCATCCAGGCTACATTTCAAGACGAAACGTGTCAAGACAGGCCGAAAAATAGAGAAGAAAAAAAATTTCCTTCCTATCCGTTCGAACCCGACCCGAATTAGAAAATTCAAAAATAAATACAAAAAAATTCTAAAACTTAGAAAACATCATCCAGGCCACATTTGAAGACGAAACGGGTCAGGACAGGCCGAAAAATAGCGAACAAAAAAAAATTTCCTTCCTATCCGTTCGAACCCGACCCGAATTAGAAAATTCAAAAATAAATACGAAAAAATTCTAAAAATTAAAAAACATCATCCAGGCTACATTTCAAGTCGAAACGGGTCACGACAGGCCGAAAAATAGAGAAAAAAAAATTTTCTTCCTATCCTTTCGAACTCGACCCGAATTAGAATACTCTAAAATAAATGCGAAAAAATTCTAAAAATTAAAAAACATCATCCAGGTTTTATTTCAAGACGAAACGGGTCAGGACAAGCCGAAAAGTAGAGAAGAAAAAAAAATTTCCTTCTTCTCCATTCGAACCCGACCCGAGTTAGAAAATTCGAAAAGAAATGCGAAGAAATTCTAAAAATTAAAAAACATCATCCTGGCTTTATTTTAAGAGGAAACGGGTCAGGACAGACCGAAAAATAGAGAACAAAAAAAATTTCCTTTCTATCCGTTCGAACCCGACCCGAATTAGAAAATTCTAAAATAAATGCGAAAAAATTCTAAAAATTAAAAAACATCATCCTGGCTCCATTTGAAGTCGAAACGGGTCAGGACAGGCCGAAAAATAGAGAGAAAAAAAAATTTCCTTCCTATCCATTCGAACCCGGCCCGAGTTAGAAAATTCTAAAATAAATGCGAAAAAATTTTAAAAATTAAAAAACATCATCCAGGCTTCATTTCAAGACGAAACGTGTCAAGACAGGCTGAAAAATAGAGAAGAAAAAAAATTTCCTTCCAATCCGTTCGAACCCGACCCGAATTAGAAAATTCAAAAATAAATACGAAAAAATTCTAAAAATTAAAAAACATCATCCAGGCCTCATTTGAAGTCGAAATGGGTCAGGACATGCTGAAAAATAGAGAAGAAAAAAATTTTCCTTCCGATCCGTTCGAACCCGACCCGAATTAGAAAATTCAAAAATAAATACGAAAAAATTCTAAAAATTAAAAAACATCATCCAGGCTTCATTTCCAGTCGAAACGGGTCAGGACAGCCCGAAAAATAGAGAACAAAAAAAATTTCCTTCCTATCCGTTCGAACCCGACCCGAATTAGAATATTCTAAAATAAGTGCGAAAAAACTCTAAAAATTAAAAAACATCATCCAGGCTATACATTTCAAGTCGAAACGGGTCAGGACAGGCCGAAAATAGCGAACTAAAAAAATTTCCTCCCTATCCGTTCGAACCCGACCCGAATTAGAAAATTTAAAAATAAATGCGAAAAAATTCTTAAAATTAAAAAACATCATCCAGGGTTCATTTCAAGACGAAACGGGTCAGGACAGACCGAAAAATAGAGAACAAAAAAAATTTCCTTCTTCTCCATTCGAACCCGACCCGAGTTAGAAAATTCGAAAATAAATGGGAAAAAATTCTAAAAATTAAAAAACATCATCCAGGGTACATTTGAAGACGAAACGGGTCAGGACATGCCGATAAATAGAGAAGAAAAAAAATTTCCTCCCTATCCGTTCGAACCCGACCCGAATTAGAAAATTCAAAAATAAATGCGAAAAAATTCTGAAAATTAAAAAACATCATCCTGGCTTCATTTGAAGTCGAAACGGGTCAGGACAGGCCAAAAAATAGAGAGAAAAAAAAAATTTCCTTCCTATCCGTTCGAAGCCAGCCCGAATTAGAAAATACTAAAATAAATGCGAAAAAATTCTAAAAATTAAAAAACATCATCCAGGCTACATTTCAAGATGAAACGGGTCAGGACAGGCCAAAAAATAGAGAACAAAAAAAATTTCCTTCCTATCCGTTCGAACCCGACCCGAATTAGAATATTCTAAAATAAATGCGAAAAAACTCTGAAAGTTAAAAAACATCATCCAGGCTTCATTTCAAGACGAAACGGGTCAGGACAGGCCGAAAAATAGCGAACTAAAAAAATTTCCTCCCCATCCGTTCGAACCCGACCCGAATTAGAAAATTCAAAAATAAATGCGAAAAAATTCTAAAAATTAAAAAACATCATCCAGGCTACATTTCAAGACGAAATGTGTCAAGACAGGCCGAAAAATAGAGAAGAAAAAAAATTTCCTTCCTATCCGTTCGAACCCGACCCGAATTAGAAAATTCAAAAATAAATACAAAAAAATTCTAAAACTTAGAAAACATCATCCAGGCCACATTTGAAGTCGAAACGGGTCAGGACAGGCCGAAAAATAGCGAACAAAAAAAAATTTCCTTCCTATCCGTTCGAACCCGACCCGAATTAGAATATTCTAAAATAAGTGCGAAAAAACTCCAAAAATTAAAAAACATCATCCAGGCTATACATTTCAAGTCGAAACGGGTCAGGACGGGCCGAAAATAGCGAACTAAAAAAATTTCCTCCCTATCCGTTCGAACCCGACCCGAATTAGAAAATTTAAAAATAAATGCGAAAAAATTCTTAAAATTAAAAAACATCATCCAGGGTTCATTTCAAGACGAAACGGGTCAGGACAGACCGAAAAATTGAGAACAAAAAAAATTTCCTTCTTCTCCATTCGAACCCGACCCGAGTTAGAAAATTCGAAAATAAATGCGAAAAAATTCTAAAAATTAAAAAACATCATCCAGGGTACATTTGAAGACGAAACGGGTCAGGACATGCCGATAAATAGAGAAGAAAAAAAATTTCCTCCCTATCCGTTCGAACCCGACCCGAATTAGAAAATTCAAAAATAAATACGAAAAAATTCTAAAACTTAGAAAACATCATCCAGGCCACATTTGAGGTCGAAACGGGTCAGGACAGGCCAAAAAATATAGAACAAAAAAAATTTCCTTCTTCTCCATTCGAACCCGACCCGAGTTAGAAAATTCGAAAAGAAATACGAAAAAATTCTAAAAATTAAAAAACATCATCCTGGCTTTATTTTAAGAGGAAACGGGTCAGGAGAGACCGAAAAATAGAGAACAAAAAAAATTTCCTTCTTCTCCGTTCGAACCCGACCCGAGTTAGAAAATTCGAAAAGAAATACGAAAAAATTCTAAAAATTAAAAAACATCATCCTGGCTTTATTTTAAGAGGAAACGGGTCAGGACAGACCGAAAAATAGAGAACAAAAAAAATTTCCTTTCTGTCCGTTCGAACCCGACCCGAATTAGAAAATTCTAAAATAAATGCGAAAAAATTCTAAAAATTAAAAAACATCATCCTGGCTCCATTTGAAGTCGAAACGGGTCAGGACAGGCCGAAAAATAGAGAGAAAAAAAATTTCCTTCCTATCCATTCGAACCCGGCCCGAATTAGAAAATTCTAAAATAAATGCGAAAAAATTTTAAAAATTAAAAAACATCATCCAGGCTTCATTTCAAGACGAAACGTGTCAAGACAGGCTGAAAAATAGAGAAGAAAAAAAATTTCCTTCCAATCCGTTCGAACCCGACCCGAATTAGAAAATTCAAAAATAAATACGAAAAAATTCTAAAAATTAAAAAACATTATCCAGGCCTCATTTGAAGTCGAAATGGGTCAGGACATGCTGAAAAATAGAGAAGAAAAAAATTTTCCTTCCGATCCGTTCGAACCCGACCCGAATTAGAAAATTCAAAAATAAATACGAAAAAATTCTAAAAATTAAAAAACATCATCCAGGCTTCATTTCCAGTCGAAACGGGTCAGGACAGCCCGAAAAATAGAGAACAAAAAAAATTTCCTTCCTATCCGTTCGAACCCGACCCGAATTAGAATATTCTAAAATAAGTGCGAAAAAACTCTAAAAATTAAAAAACAACATCCAGGCTATACATTTCAAGTCGAAACGGGTCAGGACAGGCCGAAAATAGCGAACTAAAAAAATTTCCTCCCTATCCGTTCGAACCCGACCCGAATTAGAAAATTTAAAAATAAATGCGAAAAAATTCTTAAAATTAAAAAACATCATCCAGGGTTCATTTCAAGACGAAACGGGTCAGGACAGACCGAAAAATAGAGAACAAAAAAAATTTCCTTCTTCTCCATTCGAACCCGACCCGAGTTAGAAAATTCGAAAATAAATGCGAAAAAATTCTAAAAATTAAAAAACATAATCCTGGCTTCATTTGAATTCGAAATGGGTCAGGACAGGCCGAAAAATAGAGAGAAAAAAAAAATTTCCTTCCTATCCGTTCGAACCCGGCCCGAATTAGAAAATTCTAAAATAAATGCAAAAAAATTCTAAAAATTAAAAAACATCATCTTGGCTTCATTTTAAGAGGAGACGGGTCAGGACAGACCGAAAAATAGAGAACAAAAAAAATTTCCTTCCTCTCCGTTCGAACCCGACCCGAGTTTGAAAATTCAAAAATAAATGCAAAAAAATTTTCAACATTAGAAAACATCATCCAGGCCTCATTTGAAGTCGAAACGGGTCAGGACAGGCCGAAAAATAGAGAACAAAAAAAATTTCTTTCCTCTCCGTTCGAACCCGAACCGAGTTAGAAAATTCAAAAATAAATGCGAAAAATTTTAAAATTTAAAAAACATCATCCGGGGTTCATTTGAAGACGAAACGGGTCAGGACAGGCCGATAAATAGAGAAGAAAAAAAATTTCCTCCCAATCCGTTCGAACCTGACCCGAATTAGAAAATTCAAAAATAAATGCAAAAAAATTTTAAAAATTAAAATACATCATCCAGACTTCATTTCCAGACGAAACGGGTCAGGACAGGCGAAAAAAATAGCGAACAAAAAAAATTTCCTCCCTATCCGTTCGAACCCGACCCGAATTAGAAAAGTCAAAAATAAATGCGAAAAAATTCTAAAAATAAAAAAACATCATCAAGGCTTCATTTCAAGTCGAAACGGGTCGGGAAAGGCCGAAAAATAGAGAACAAAAAAAATTTCCTTCCTATCCGTTCGAACCCGACCCGAATTAGAAAATTCTAAAATAAATGCGAAAAAATTCTAAAAATTAAAAAATATCATCCTGGCTTCATTTTAAGAAGAAACGGGTCAGGACAAGCCAAAAAATAGAGAAAAAAAAAATTTCCTTCCTCTCCGTTCGAACCCGACCAGAATTAGAAAATTCAAAAATAAATGCAAAAAAATTCTAAAAATTATAAAACATCATCCAGGCTTCATTTCCAGACAAAACGGGCCAGGACAGGCCAAAAAATAGCGAACAAAAAAAATTTCCTCCCTATCGGTTCGAACCCGACCCGAATTAGAAAAATCAAAAATAAATGCGAAAAAATTCTAAAAATTAAAAAATATCATCCAGGCTTCATCTGAATTCGAAACGGGCCAGGACAGGTCGAAAAAAAGAGAACCAAAAAAATTTCCTTCCTATCCGTTCGAACCCGACCCGAATTAGAAAATTCAAAAATAAATACGAAAAAATTCTAACAATTAAAAAACATCATCCAGGCTACATTTCAAGTCGAAATGGGTCACGACAGGCCGAAAAATAGAGGAAAAAAAAAATTTCCTTCCTATCCTTTCGAACTCGACCCGAATTAGAATATTCTAAAATAAATGCGAAAAAATTCTAAAAATTAAAAAACATCATCCAGGCTTTTATTTCAAGACGAAACGGGTCGGGACAAGCCGAAAAGTAGAGAAGAAAAAAAAAATTTTTCCTATCCGTTCGAACCCGACCCGAATTAGAAAATTCAAAAATAAATGCGGAAAAATTCTAAAAATTAAAAAACATCATCCAGGCTTCATTTGAAGTCGAAACGGGTCAGGACAAGCCGAAAAATAGAGAACAAAAAAAATTTCCTTCCTATCCGTTCGAGCCCGACCCGGTTTAGAAAATTCAAAAATGAATGCGAAAAAATTCTAAAAATTATAAAACATCATCCAGTCCACATTTGAAGTCGAAACGGGTCAGGACAGGCCAAAAAATAGAGAACAAAAAAAATTTCCTTCCTCTCCGTTCGAACCTGACCCCAGTTAGAAAATTCAAAAATAAATGCGAAAAAATTCTAAAATTTAAAAAACATCATCCAGGGTCATTTGAAGACGAAACAGGTCAGGACAGGCCGATAAATAGGGAACAAAAAAAATTTCCTTCCTATCCGTTCGAACCCGACCCGAATTAGAAAATTCAAAAATAAATACGAAAAAATTCTAAAAATTTAAAAACATCATCCAGGGTACATTTCAAGTCGAAACGGGTCAGGACAGGCCTAAAAATAGAGAACAAAAAAAATTTCCTTCCTATCCGTTCGAACCCGACCCGAATTAGAATATTCTTAAATAAATGCGAAAAAATTCTAAAAATTAAAAAACATCATCCAGGCTTCATTTGAAGACGAAACGGCTCAGGACAGGCCGAAAAATAGCGAACTAAAAAAATTTCCTCCCTATCATTTCGAACCCGACCCGAATTAGAAAATTCAAAAATAAATGCGAAAAAATTCTAAAAATTAAAAAGCATCATACAGGCTTCATTTGAAGGTGAAACGGGTCAGGACATGCCGAAAAATAGAGTACAAAAAAAATTTCCTTCCTATCCGTTCGAACCCGACCCGAATTAGAAAATTCAAAAATAAATGCAAAAAAATTTCAAACATTAGAAAACATCATCCAGGCCTCATTTGAAGTCGAAACGGGTCAGGACTGGCCGAAAAATAGAGAACAAAAAAAATTTCCTTCCTCTCGAATCGAACCCGAACCGAGTTAGAAAATTCAAAAATAAATGCGAAAAAATTCTAAAATTTTAAAAACATCATCCAGGCTACATTTCAAGTCGAAACGGGTCAGGACAGGCCAAAAAATAGAGAACAAAAAAAATTTCCTTTCTATCCGTTCGAACCCGACCCGAATTAGAAAATTCTAAAATAAATGCGAAAAAATTCTAAAAATTAAAAAACATCATCCTGGCTCCATTTAAAGTCGAAACGGGTCAGGACAAGCCGAAAAATAGAGAGAAAAAAAAATTTCCTTCCTATCCATTCGAACCCGGCCCGAATTAGAAAATTCTAAAATAAATGCGAACAAATTCTAAAAATTAAAAAACATCATCCTGACTTCATTTTAAGAGGAAACGGGTCAGGACAGACCGAAAAATAGAGAACAAAAAAAATTTCCTTCCTCTCCGTTCGAACCCGACCCGAATTAGAATATTCTAAAATAAATGCGAAAAAATTCTAAAAATTAAAAAACATCATCCAGGCTTCATTTCAAGACGAAACGGGTCAGGACAGGCCGAAAAATAGCGAACTAAAAAAATCTCCTCCCTATCCGTTCGAACCCGACCCGAATTAGAAAATTCAAAAATAAATGCAAAAAAATTTTAAAAATTAAAATACATCATCGAGGCTTCATTTCAAGACCAAACGGGTCAGGACGGGCCGAAAAATAGAGACGAAAACAAAATTTTTTCCGATCCGTTCAAACCCGACCCGAATTAGAAAATTCAAAAATAAATGCGAAAAAATTCTAAAAATTAAAAAACATTATCCAGGCTTCATTTCAAGTCGAAACGGGTCAGGACAGGCCGAAAAATAGAGAACAAAAAAAATTTCCTTCCTCTCCGTTCGAACCCGACCCGAGTTAGAAAATTCAAAAATAAATACGAAAAAATTCTAAAAATTAAAAAACATCATCCAGGCTACATTTCAAGTCGAAACGGGTCAGGACAGGCCAAAAAATAGAGAACAAAAAAAATTTCCTTCCTATCCGTTCGAACCCGACCCGAATTAGAAAATTCAAAAATAAATGCGAAAAAATTCTAAAAATTAAAAAACATCATCCAGGCTTCATTTCAAGTCGAAACGGGTCAGGACAGGCCGTAAAATAGAGAACAAAAAAAATTTCCTTCCTATCCGTTCGAACCCGACCCGAATTAGAAAATTCAAAAATAAATACGAAAAAATTCTAAAAATTAAAAAACATCATCCAGGCTACATTTCAAGTCGAAACGGGTCAGGACAGGCCAAAAAATAGAGAACAAAAAAAATTTCCTTCCTATCCGTTCGAACCCGACCCGAATTAGAAAATTCAAAAATAAATGCGAAAAAATTCTAAAAATTAAAAAACATCATCCAGGCTTCATTTCAAGACGAAACGTGTCAGGACAGGCCGAAAAATAGAGAAGAAAAAAAATTTCCTTCCTATCCGTTCGAACCCGACCCAAATTAGAAAATTCAAAAATAAATACGAAAAAATTCAAAAAATTAAAAAACATCATCCAGGCTACATTTCAAGACGAAACGTGTCAGGACAGGCCGAAAAATAGAGAACAAAAAAAATTTCCTTCCTATCCGTTCGAACCCGACCCGAATTAGAATATTCTAAAATAAATGCGAAAAAACTCTGAAAATTAAAAAACATCATCCAGGCTTCATTTCAAGACGAAACGGGTCAGGACAGGCCGAAAAATAGCGAACTATAAAAATTTCCTCCCTATCCTTTCGAACCCAACCCGAATTAGAAAATTCAAAAATAAATGCGAAAAAATTCTAAAAATTAAAAAACATCATCCAGGCTACATGTCAAGGCGAAACGTGTCAAGACAGGCCGAAAAATAGAGAAGAAAAAAAATTTCCTTCCTATCCGTTCGAACCCGACCCGAATTAGGAAATTCAAAAATAAATACGAAAAAATTCTAAAAATTAAAAAACATCATCCAGGCTACATTTCAAGTCGAAACGGGTCACGACAGGCCGAAAAATAGAGAAAAAAAAAATTTCCTTCCTATCCTTTCGAACTCGACCCGAATTAGAATATTCTAAAATAAAAGCGAAAAAATTCTAAAAATTAAAAAACATCATCCAGGCTTTATTTCAAGACGAAACGGGTCAGGACAAGCCGAAAAGTAGAGAAGAAAAAAAAAAATTTCCTATCCGTTCGAACCCGACCCGAATTAGAAAATTCAAAAATAAATGCGGAAAAATTCTAAAAATTAAAAAACATCATCCAGGCTTCATTTGAAGTCAAAACGGGTCAGGACAGACCGAAAAATAGAGAACAAAAAAAATTTCTTTCCTATCCGTTCGAACCCGACCCGAATTAGAAAATTCAAAAATAAATGCAAAAAAATTTTAAAAATTAGAAAACATCATCCAGGCCTCATTTGAAGTCGAAACGGGTCAGGACAGACCGAAAAATAGAGAACAAAAAAAATTTTCTTCCTATCCGTTCGAACCCGACCCGAATTAGAAAATTCAAAAATAAATGCAAAAAAATTTTAAAAATTAGAAAACATCATCCAGGCCTCATTTGAAGTCGAAACGGGTCAAAACAGGCCGAAAAATAGAGAACAAAAAAAATTTCCTTCCTCTCCGTTCGAACCCGAACCGAGTTAGAAAATTCGTAAATAAATGCGAAAAAATTCTAAAAATTAAAAAACATCATCATGGCTTCATTTTAAGAGGAAACGGGTCAGGACAGACCGAAAAATAGAGAACAAAAAAAATTTCCTTTCTATCCGTTCGAACCCGACCCGAATTAGAAAATTCTAAAATAAATGCGACAAAATTCTAAAAATTAAAAAATATCATCCTGGCTCCATTTGAAGTCGAAACGGGTCAGGACAGGCCGAAAAATAGAGAGAAAAAAAAATTTCCTTCCTATCCATTCGAACCCGGCCCGAATTAGAAAATTCTAAAATAAATGCGAAAAAATTCTAAAAATTAAAAAACATCATCCTGGCTTCATTTTAAGAGGAAACGGGTCAGGACAGACCGAAAAATAGAGAACAAAAATAATTTCCTTCCTCTCCGTTCGAACCCGACCCGAGTTAGAAAATTCAAAAATAAATGCGAAAAAATTTTAAAAATTAAAAAACATCATCCAGGCTTCATTTCAAGACGAAACGTGTCAAGACAGGACGAAAAATAGAGAAGAAAAAAAATTTCCTTCCAATCCGTTCGAACCCAACCCGAATTAGAAAATTCAAAAATAAATACGAAAAAATTCTAAAAATTAAAAAACATCATCCAGGCCTCATTTGAAGTCGAAATGGGTCAGGACATGCTGAAAAATAGAGAAGAAAAAAATTTTCCTTCCGATCCGTTCGAACCCGACCCGAATTAGAAAATTCAAAAATAAATACGAAAAAATTCTAAAAATTAAAAAACATCATCCAGGCTTCATTTCCAGTCGAAACGGGTCAGGACAGCCCGAAAAATAGAGAACAAAAAAAATTTCCTTCCTATCCGTTCGAACCCGACCCGAATTAGAATATTCTAAAATAAGTGCGAAAAAACTCTAAAAATTAAAAAACATCATCCAGGCTATACATTTCAAGTCGAAACGGGTCAGGACAGGCCGAAAAATAGCGAACTAAAAAAATTTCCTCCCTATCCGTTCGAACCCGACCCAAATTAGAAAATTTAAAAATAAATGCGAAAAAATTCTTAAAATTAAAAAACATCATCCAGGGTTCATTTCAAGATGAAACGGGTCAGGACAGACCGAAAAATAGAGAACAAAAAAAATTTCCTTCTTCTCCATTCGAACCCGACCCGAGTTAGAAAATGCGAAAAAATTCTAAAAATTAAAAAACATCATCCAGGGTACATTTGAAGACGAAACGGGTCAGGACAGGCCGATAAATAGAGAAGAAAAAAAATTTCCTCCCTATCCGTTCGTACCCGACCCGAATTAGAAAATTCAAAAATAAATGCGAAAAAATTCTAAAAATTAAAAAACATCATCCTGGCTTCATTTGAAGTCGAAACGGGTCAGGACAGGCCGAAAAATAGAGAGAAAAAAACATTTCCTTCCAATCCGTTCGAACCCGGCCCGAATTAGAAAATTCTAAAATAACTGCGAAAAAATTCTAAAAATTAAAAAACATAATCCTGGCTTCATTTGAATTCGAAACGGGTCAGGACAGGCCGAAAAGTAGAGAGAAAAAAAAAATTTCCTTCCTATCCGTTCGAACCCCGGCCCGAATTAGAAAATTCTAAAATAAATGCGAAAAAATTCTAAAAATTAAAAAACATCATCCTGGCTTCATTTTAAGAGGAGACGGGTCAGGACAGACCGAAAAATAGAAAACAAAAAAAATTTCCTTCATCTCCGTTCGAACCCGACCCGAGTTAGAAAATTCAAAAATTAATGCAAAAAAATTTTAAACATTAGAAAACATCATCCAGGCCTCATTTGAAGTCGAAACGGGTCAGGACAGGGTGAAAAATAGAGAAAAAAAAATTTTCTTCCTCTCCGTTCGAAACCGAACCGAGTTAGAAAATTCAAAAATAATTGCGAAAAAATTCTAAAATTTAAAAAACATCATCCGGGGTTCATTTGAAGACGAAACGGGTCAGGACAGGCCGATAAGTAAAGAAGAAAAAAAATTTCCTCCCAATCCGTTCGAACCCGACCCGAATTAGAAAATTCAAAAATAAATGCAAAAAAATTTTAAAAATTAAAATACATCATCCAGGCATCATTTCCAGACGAAACGGGTCAGGACAGGCCAAAAAATAGCGAACAAAAAAAATTTCCTCCCTATCCGTTCGAACCCGACCCGAATTAGAAAAGTCAAAAATAAATGCGAAAAAATTCTAAAAATAAAAAAACATCATCAAGGCTTCATTTCAAGTCGAAACGGGTCGGGAAAGGCCGAAAAATAGAGAACAAAAAAAATTTCCTTCCTATCCGTTCGAACCCGACCCGAATTAGAAAATTCTAAAATAAATGCGAAAAAATTCTAAAAATTAAAAAGCATCATACAGGCTTCATTTGAAGGTGAAACGGGTCAGGACATGCCGAAAAATAGAGTACAAAAAAAATTTCCTTCCTATCCGTTCGAACCCGACCCGAATTAGAAAATTCAAAAATAAATGCAAAAAAATTTCAAACATTAGAAAACATCATCCAGGCCTCATTTGAAGTCGAAACGGGTCAGGACTGGCCGAAAAATAGAGAACAAAAAAAATTTCCTTCCTCTCGAATCGAACCCGAACCGAGTTAGAAAATTCAAAAATAAATGCGAAAAAATTCTAAAATTTAAAAAACATCATCCAGGCCACATTTCAAGTCGAAACGGGTCAGGACAGGCCAAAAAATAGAGAACAAAAAAAATTTCCTCCCCATCCGTTCGAACCCGACCCGAACTAGAAAATTTAAAAATAAATGCGAAAAAATTCTAAAAATTAAAAAACATCATCCTGGCTCCATTTGAAGTCGAAACGGGTCAGGACAGGCCGAAAAATAGAGAGAAAAAAAAATTTCCTTCCTATCCATTCGAACCCGGCCCGAATTAGAAAATTCTAAAATAAATGCGAACAAATTCTAAAAATTAAAAAACATCATCCTGGCTTCATTTTAAGAGGAAACGGGTCAGGACAGACCGAAAAATAGAGAACAAAAAAAATTTCCTTCCTCTCCGTTCGAACCCGACCCGAATTAGAAAATTCTAAAATAAATGCGAAAAAATTCTAAAAATTAAAAAACATCATCCTGGCTCCATTTGAAGTCGAAACGGGTCAGGACAGGCCGAAAAATAGAGAGAAAAAAAAATTTCCTTCCTATCCATTCGAACCCGGCCCGAATTAGAAAATTCTAAAATAAATGCGAACAAATTCTAAAAATTAAAAAACATCATCCTGGCTTCATTTTAAGAGGAAACGGGTCAGGACAGACCGAAAAATAGAGAACAAAAAAAATTTCCTTCCTCTCCGTTCGAACCCGACCCGAATTAGAATATTCTAAAATAAATGCGAAAAAATTCTAAAAATTAAAAAACATCATCCAGGCTTCATTTCAAGACGAAACGGGTCAGGACAGGCCGAAAAATAGCGAACTAAAAAAATCTCCTCCCTATCCGTTCGAACCCGACCCGAATTAGAAAATTCAAAAATAAATGCAAAAAAATTTTAAAAATTAAAATACATCATCGAGGCTTCATTTCAAGACCAAACGGGTCAGGACGGGCCGAAAAATAGAGACGAAAACAAAATTTTTTCCGATCCGTTCAAACCCGACCCGAATTAGAAAATTCAAAAATAAATGCGAAAAAATTCTAAAAATTAAAAAACATTATCCAGGCTTCATTTCAAGTCGAAACGGGTCAGGACAGGCCGTAAAATAGAGAACAAAAAAAATTTCCTTCCTCTCCGTTCGAACCTGACCCGAGTTAGAAAATTTAAAAATAAATACGAAAAAATTCTAAAAATTAAAAAACATCATCCAGGCTACATTTCAAGTCGAAACAGGTCAGGACAGGCCAAAAAATAGAGAACAAAAAAAATTTCCTTCCTATCCGTTCGAACCCGACCCGAATTAGAAAATTCAAAAATAAATGCGAAAAAATTCTAAAAATTAAAAAACATCATCCAGGCTTCATTTCAAGTCGAAACGGGTCAGGACAGGCCGTAAAATAGAGAACAAAAAAAATTTCCTTCCTATCCGTTCGAACCCGACCCGAATTAGAAAATTCAAAAATAAATACGAAAAAATTCTAAAAATTAAAAAACATCATCCAGGCTACATTTAAAGTCGAAACAGGTCAGGACAGGCCAAAAAATAGAGAACAAAAAAAATTTCCTTCCTATCCGTTCGAACCCGACCCGAATTAGAAAATTCAAAAATAAATGCGAAAAAATTCTAAAAATTAAAAAACATCATCCAGGCTTCATTTCAAGACGAAACGTGTCAGGACAGGCCGAAAAATAGAGAAGAAAAAAAATTTCCTTCCTATCCGTTCGAACCCGACCCAAATTAGAAAATTCTAAAATAAATGCGAAAAAATTCTAAAAATTAAAAAGCATCATACAGGCTTCATTTGAAGGTGAAACGGGTCAGGACATGCCGAAAAATAGAGTACAAAAAAAATTTCCTTCCTATCCCTTCGAACCCGACCCGAATTAGAAAATTCAAAAATAAATGCAAAAAAATTTCAAACATTAGAAAACATCATCCAGGCCTCATTTAAAGTCGAAACGGGTCAGGACTGGCCGAAAAATAGAGAACAAAAAAAATTTCCTTCCTCTCGAATCGAACCCGAACCGAGTTAGAAAATTCAAAAATAAATGCGAAAAAATTCTAAAATTTAAAAAACATCATCCAGGCCACATTTCAAGTCGAAACGGGTCAGGACAGGCCAAAAAATAGAGAACAAAAAAAATTTCCTTTCTATCCGTTCGAACCCGACCCGAATTAGAAAATTCTAAAATAAATGCGAAAAAATTCTAAAAATTAAAAAACATCATCCTGGCTCCATTTGAAGTCGAAACGGGTCAGGACAGGCCGAAAAATAGAGAGAAAAAAAAATTTCCTTCCTATCCATTCGAACCCGGCCCGAATTAGAAAATTCTAAAATAAATGCGAAAAAATTCTAAAAATTAAAAAACATCATCCTGGCTTCATTTTAAGAGGAAACGGGTCAGGACAGACCGAAAAATAGAGAACAAAAATAATTTCCTTCCTCTCCGTTCGAACCCGACCCGAGTTAGAAAATTCAAAAATAAATGCGAAAAAATTTTAAAAATTAAAAAACATCATCCAGGCTTCATTTCAAGACGAAACGTGTCAAGACAGGACGAAAAATAGAGAAGAAAAAAAATTTCCTTCCAATCCGTTCGAACCCAACCCGAATTAGAAAATTCAAAAATAAATACGAAAAAATTCTAAAAATTAAAAAACATCATCCAGGCCTCATTTGAAGTCGAAATGGGTCAGGACATGCTGAAAAATAGAGAAGAAAAAAATTTTCCTTCCGATCCGTTCGAACCCGACCCGAATTAGAAAATTCAAAAATAAATACGAAAAAATTCTAAAAATTAAAAAACATCATCCTGGCTTCATTTCCAGTCGAAACGGGTCAGGACAGCCCGAAAAATAGAGAACAAAAAAAATTTCCTTCCTATCCGTTCGAACCCGACCCGAATTAGAATATTCTAAAATAAGTGCGAAAAAACTCTAAAAATTAAAAAACATCATCCAGGCTATACATTTCAAGTCGAAACGGGTCAGGACAGGCCGAAAAATAGCGAACTAAAAAAATTTCCTCCCTATCCGTTCGAACCCGACCCAAATTAGAAAATTTAAAAATAAATGCGAAAAAATTCTTAAAATTAAAAAACATCATCCAGGGTTCATTTCAAGACGAAACGGGTCAGGACAGACCGAAAAATAGAGAACAAAAAAAATTTCCTTCTTCTCCATTCGAACCCGACCCGAGTTAGAAAATGCGAAAAAATTCTAAAAATTAAAAAACATCATCCAGGGTACATTTGAAGACGAAACGGGTCAGGACAGGCCGATAAATAGAGAAGAAAAAAAATTTCCTCCCTATCCGTTCGTACCCGACCCGAATTAGAAAATTCAAAAATAAATGCGAAAAAATTCTAAAAATTAAAAAACATCATCCTGGCTTCATTTGAAGTCGAAACGGGTCAGGACAGGCCGAAAAATAGAGAGAAAAAAAAATTTCCTTCCTATCCATTCGAACCCGGCCCGAATTAGAAAATTCTAAAATAAATGCGAACAAATTCTAAAAATTAAAAAACATCATCCTGGCTTCATTTTAAGAGGAAACGGGTCAGGACGGACCGAAAAATAGAGAACAAAAAAAATTTCCTTCCTCTCCGTTCGAACCCGACCCAAGTTAGAAAATTCAAAAATAAATGCGAAAAAATTTTAAAAATTAAAAAACATCATCCAAGCTTCATTTCAAGACGAAACGTGTCAAGACAGGCCAAAAAATAGAGAAGAAAAAAAATTTCCTTCCAATCCGTTCGAACCCGACCCGAATTAGAAAATTCAAAAATAAATACGAAAAAATTCTAAAAATTAGAAAACATCATCCAGGCATCATTTGAAGTTGAAATGAGTCAGGACATGCTGAAAAATAGAGAAGAAAAAAATTTTCCTTCCGATCCGTTCGAACCCGACCCGAATTAGAAAATTCAAAAATAAATGCGAAAAAATTCTAAAAATTAAAAAACATCATCCTGGCTTCATTTTAAGAGGAGACGGGTCAGGACAGACCGAAAAATAGAGAACAAAAAAAATTTCCTTCATCTCCGTTCGAACCCGACCCGAGTTAGAAAATTCAAAAATTAATGCAAAAAAATTTTAAACATTAGAAAACATCATCCAGGCCTCATTTGAAGTCGAAACGGGTCAGGACAGGCCGAAAAATAGAGAAAAAAAAATTTTCTTCCTCTCCGTTCGAACCCGAACCGAGTTAGAAAATTCAAAAATAAATGCGAAAAATTCTAAAATTTAAAAAACATCATCCGGGGTTCATTTGAAGACGAAACGGGTCAGGACAGGCCGATAAGTAAAGAAGAAAAAAAATTTCCTCCCAATCCGTTCGAACCCGACCCGAATTAGAAAATTCAAAAATAAATGCAAAAAAATTTTAAAAATTAAAATACATCATCCAGGCATCATTTCCAGACGAAACGGGTCAGGACAGGCCAAAAAATAGCGAACAAAAAAAATTTCCTCCCTATCCGTTCGAACCCGACCCGAATTAGAAAAGTCAAAAATAAATGCGAAAAAATTCTAAAAATAAAAAAACATCATCAAGGCTTCATTTCAAGTCGAAACGGGTCGGGAAAGGCCGAAAAATAGAGAACAAAAAAAATTTCCTTCCTATCCGTTCGAACCCGACCCGAATTAGAAAATTCAAAAATAAATGCGAAAAAATTCTAAAAATTAAAAAGCATCATACAGGCTTCATTTGAAGGTGAAACGGGTCAGGACATGCCGAAAAATAGAGTACAAAAAAAATTTCCTTCCTATCCGTTCGAACCCGACCCGAATTAGAAAATTCAAAAATAAATGCAAAAAAATTTCAAACATTAGAAAACATCATCCAGGCCTCATTTGAAGTCGAAACGGGTCAGGACTGGCCGAAAAATAGAGAACAAAAAAAATTTCCTTCCTCTCGAATCGAACCCGAACCGAGTTAGAAAATTCAAAAATAAATGCGAAAAAATTCTAAAATTTAAAAAACATCATCCAGGCTACATTTCAAGTCGAAACGGGTCAGGACAGGCCAAAAAATAGAGAACAAAAAAAATTTCCTTTCTATCCGTTCGAACCCGACCCGAATTAGAAAATTCTAAAATAAATGCGAAAAAATTCTAAAAATTAAAAAACATCATCCTGGCTCCATTTGAAGTCGAAACGGGTCAGGACAGGCCGAAAAATAGAGAGAAAAAAAAATTTCCTTCCTATCCATTCGAACCCGGCCCGAATTAGAAAATTCTAAAATAAATGCGAACAAATTCTAAAAATTAAAAAACATCATCCTGGCTTCATTTTAAGAGGAAACGGGTCAGGACAGACCGAAAAATAGAGAACAAAAAAAATTTCCTTCCTCTCCGTTCGAACCCGACCCGAATTAGAAAATTCTAAAATAAATGCGAAAAAATTCTAAAAATTAAAAAACATCATCCTGGCTCCATTTGAAGTCGAAACGGGTCAGGACAGGCCAAAAATAGAGAGAAAAAAAAATTCCTTCCTATCCATTCGAACCCGGCCCGAATTAGAAAATTCTAAAATAAATGCGAACAAATTCTAAAAATTAAAAAACATCATCCTGGCTTCATTTTAAGAGGAAACGGGTCAGGACAGACCGAAAAATAGAGAACAAAAAAAATTTCCTTCCTCTCCGTTCGAACCCGACCCGAATTAGAATATTCTAAAATAAATGCGAAAAAATTCAAAAAATTAAAAAACATCATCCAGGCTTCATTTCAAAACGAAACGGGTCAGGACAGGCCGAAAAATAGCGAACTAAAAAAATCTCCTCCCTATCCGTTCGAACCCGACCCGAATTAGAAAATTCAAAAATAAATGCAAAAAAATTTTAAAAATTAAAATACATCATCGAGGCTTCATTTCAAGACCAAACGGGTCAGGACGGGCCGAAAAATAGAGACGAAAACAAAATTTTTTCCGATCCGTTCAAACCCGACCCGAATTAGAAAATTCAAAAATAAATGCGAAAAAATTCTAAAAATTAAAAAACATTATCCAGGCTTCATTTCAAGTCGAAACGGGTCAGGACAGGCCGTAAAATAGAGAACAAAAAAAATTTCCTTCCTCTCCGTTCGAACCCGACCCGAGTTAGAAAATTCAAAAATAAATACGAAAAAATTCTAAAAATTAAAAAACATCATCCAGGCTACATTTAAAGTCGAAACAGGTCAGGACAGGCGAAAAAATAGAGAACAAAAAAAATTTCCTTCCTATCCGTTCGAACCCGACCCGAATTAGAAAATTCAAAAATAAATGCGAAAAAATTCTAAAAATTAAAAAACATCATCCAGGCTTCATTTCAAGTCGAAACGGGTCAGGACAGGCCGTAAAATAGAGAACAAAAAAAATTTCCTTCCTATCCGTTCGAACCCGACCCGAATTAGAAAATTCAAAAATAAATACGAAAAAATTCTAAAAATTAAAAAACATCATCCAGGCTACATTTCAAGTCGAAACAGGTCAGGACAGGCCAAAAAATAGAGAACAAAAAAAATTTCCTTCCTATCCGTTCGAACCCGACCCGAATTAGAAAATTCAAAAATAAATGCGAAAAAATTCTAAAAATTAAAAAACATCATCCAGGCTTCATTTCAAGACGAAACGTGTCAGGACAGGCCGAAAAATAGAGAAGAAAAAAAATTTCCTTCCTATCCGTTCGAACCCGACCCAAATTAGAAAATTCAAAAATAAATACGAAAAAATTCAAAAAATTAAAAAACATCATCCAGGCTACATTTCAAGACGAAACGGGTCAGGACAGGCCAAAAAATAGAGAACAAAAAAAATTTCCTTCCTATCCGTTCGAACCCGACCCGAATTAGAATATTCTAAAATAAATGCGAAAAAACTCTGAAAATTAAAAAACATCATCCAGGCTTCATTTCAAGACGAAACGGGTCAGGACAGGCCGAAAAATAGCGAACTATAAAAATTTCCTCCCTATCCTTTCGAACCCAACCCGAATTAGAAAATTCAAAAATAAATGCGAAAAAATTCTAAAAATTAAAAAACATCATCCAGGCTACATGTCAAGGCGAAACGTGTCAAGACAGGCCGAAAAATAGAGAAGAAAAAAAATTTCCTTCCTATCCGTTCGAACCCGACCCGAATTAGAAAATTCAAAAATAAATACGAAAAAATTCTAAAAATTAAAAAACATCATCCAGGCTACATTTCAAGTCGAAACGGGTCACGACAGGCCGAAAAATAGAGAAAAAAAAAATTTCCTTCCTATCCTTTCGAACTCGACCCGAATTAGAATATTCTAAAATAAAAGCGAAAAAATTCTAAAAATTAAAAAACATCATCCAGGCTTTATTTCAAGACGAAACGGGTCAGGACAAGCCGAAAAGTAGAGAAGAAAAAAAAAAATTTCCTATCCGTTCGAACCCGACCCGAATTAGAAAATTCAAAAATAAATGCGGAAAAATTCTAAAAATTAAAAAACATCATCCAGGCTTCATTTGAAGTCAAAACGGGTCAGTACAGACCGAAAAATAGAGAACAAAAAAAATTTCTTTCCTATCCGTTCGAACCCGACCCGAATTAGAAAATTCAAAAATAAATGCAAAAAAATTTTAAAAATTAGAAAACATCATCCAGGCCTCATTTGAAGTCGAAACGGGTCAGGACAGACCGAAAAATAGAGAACAAAAAAAATTTCCTTCCTATCCGTTCGAACCCGACCCGAATTAGAAAATTCAAAAATAAATGCAAAAAAATTTTAAAAATTAGAAAACATCATCCAGGCCTCATTTGAAGTCGAAACGGGTCAAAACAGGCCGAAAAATAGAGAACAAAAAAAATTTCCTTCCTCTCCGTTCGAACCCGAACCGAGTTAGAAAATTCGTAAATAAATGCGAAAAAATTCTAAAAATTAAAAAACATCATCATGGCTTCATTTTAAGAGGAAACGGGTCAGGACAGACCGAAAAATAGAGAACAAAAAAAATTTCCTTTCTATCCGTTCGAACCCGACCCGAATTAGAAAATTCTAAAATAAATGCGACAAAATTCTAAAAATTAAAAAATATCATCCTGGCTCCATTTGAAGTCGAAACGGGTCAGGACAGGCCGAAAAATAGAGAGAAAAAAAAATTTCCTTCCTATCCGTTCGAACCCGGCCCGAATTAGAAAATTCTAAAATAAATGCGAAAAAATTCTAAAAATTAAAAAACATCATCCTGGCTTCATTTTAAGAGGAAACGGGTCAGGACAGACCGAAAAATAGAGAACAAAAATAATTTCCTTCCTCTCCGTTCGAACCCGACCCGAGTTAGAAAATTCAAAAATAAATGCGAAAAAATTTTAAAAATTAAAAAACATCATCCAGGCTTCATTTCAAGACGAAACGTGTCAAGACAGGACGAAAAATAGAGAAGAAAAAAAATTTCCTTCCAATCCGTTCGAACCCAACCCGAATTAGAAAATTCAAAAATAAATACGAAAAAATTCTAAAAATTAAAAAACATCATCCAGGCCTCATTTGAAGTCGAAATGGGTCAGGACATGCTGAAAAATAGAGAAGAAAAAAATTTTCCTTCCGATCCGTTCGAACCCGACCCGAATTAGAAAATTCAAAAATAAATACGAAAAAATTCTAAAAATTAAAAAACATCATCCAGGCTTCATTTCCAGTCGAAACGGGTCAGGACAGCCCGAAAAATAGAGAACAAAAAAAATTTCCTTCCTATCCGTTCGAACCCGACCCGAATTAGAATATTCTAAAATAAGTGCGAAAAAACTCTAAAAATTAAAAAACATCATCCAGGCTATACATTTCAAGTCGAAACGGGTCAGGACAGGCCGAAAAATAGCGAACTAAAAAAATTTCCTCCCTATCCGTTCGAACCCGACCCAAATTAGAAAATTTAAAAATAAATGCGAAAAAATTCTTAAAATTAAAAAACATCATCCAGGGTTCATTTCAAGACGAAACGGGTCAGGACAGACCGAAAAATAGAGAACAAAAAAAATTTCCTTCTTCTCCATTCGAACCCGACCCGAGTTAGAAAATGCGAAAAAATTCTAAAAATTAAAAAACATCATCCAGGGTTCATTTGAAGACGAAACGGGTCAGGACAGGCCGATAAATAGAGAAGAAAAAAAATTTCCTCCCTATCCGTTCGTACCCGACCCGAATTAGAAAATTCAAAAATAAATGCGAAAAAATTCTAAAAATTAAAAAACATCATCCTGGCTTCATTTGAAGTCGAAACGGGTCAGGACAGGCCGAAAAATAGAGAGAAAAAAACATTTCCTTCCAATCCGTTCGAACCCGGCCCGAATTAGAAAATTCTAAAATAACTGCGAAAAAATTCTAAAAATTAAAAAACATAATCCTGGCTTCATTTGAATTCGAAACGGGTCAGGACAGGCCGAAAAGTAGAGAGAAAAAAAAAATTTCCTTCCTATCCGTTCGAACCCGGCCTGAATTAGAAAATTCTAAAATAAATGCGAAAAAATTCTAAAAATTAAAAAACATCATCCTGGCTTCATTTTAAGAGGAGACGGGTCAGGACAGACCGAAAAATAGAGAACAAAAAAAATTTCCTTCATCTCCGTTCGAACCCGACCCGAGTTAGAAAATTCAAAAATTAATGCAAAAAAATTTTAAACATTAGAAAACATCATCCAGGCCTCATTTGAAGTCGAAACGGGTCAGGACAGGCCGAAAAATAGAGAACAAAAAAAATTTCTTTCCTCTCCGTTCGAACCCGAACCGAGTTAGAAAATTCAAAAATAAATGCGAAAAATTCTAAAATTTAAAAAACATCATCCGGGGTTCATTTGAAGACGAAACGGGTCAGGACAGGCCGATAAGTAAAGAAGAAAAAAAATTTCCTCCCAATCCGTTCGAACCCGACCCGAATTAGAAAATTCAAAAATAAATGCAAAAAAATTTTAAAAATTAAAATACATCATCCAGGCATCATTTCCAGACGAAACGGGTCAGGACAGGCCAAAAAATAGCGAACAAAAAAAATTTCCTCCCTATCCGTTCGAACCCGACCCGAATTAGAAAAGTCAAAAATAAATGCGAAAAAATTCTAAAAATAAAAAAACATCATCAAGGCTTCATTTCAAGTCGAAACGGGTCGGGAAAGGCCGAAAAATAGAGAACAAAAAAAATTTCCTTCCTATCCGTTCGAACCCGACCCGAATTAGAAAATTCTAAAATAAATGCGAAAAAATTCTAAAAATTAAAAAGCATCATACAGGCTTCATTTGAAGGTGAAACGGGTCAGGACATGCCGAAAAATAGAGTACAAAAAAAATTTCCTTCCTATCCGTTCGAACCCGACCCGAATTAGAAAATTCAAAAATAAATGCAAAAAAATTTCAAACATTAGAAAACATCATCCAGGCCTCATTTGAAGTCGAAACGGGTCAGGACTGGCCGAAAAATAGAGAACAAAAAAAATTTCCTTCCTCTCCAATCGAACCCGAACCGAGTTAGAAAATTCAAAAATAAATGCGAAAAAATTCTAAAATTTAAAAAACATCATCCAGGCCACATTTCAAGTCGAAACGGGTCAGGACAGGCCAAAAAATAGAGAACAAAAAAAATTTCCTTCCTATCCGTTCGAACCCGACCCGAATTAGAAAATTCTAAAATAAATGCGAAAAAATTCTAAAAATTAAAAAACATCATCCTGGCTCCATTTGAAGTCGAAACGGGTCAGGACAGGCCGAAAAATAGAGAGAAAAAAAAATTTCCTTCCTATCCATTCGAACCCGGCCCGAATTAGAAAATTCTAAAATAAATGCGAACAAATTCTAAAAATTAAAAAACATCATCCTGGCTTCATTTTAAGAGGAAACGGGTCAGGACAGACCGAAAAATAGAGAACAAAAAAAATTTCCTTCCTCTCCGTTCGAACCCGACCCGAATTAGAATATTCTAAAATAAATGCGAAAAAATTAAAAAAATTAAAAAACATCATCCAGGCTTCATTTCAAGACGAAACGGGTCAGGACAGGCCGAAAAATAGCGAACTAAAAAAATCTCCTCCCTATCCGTTCGAACCCGACCCGAATTAGAAAATTCAAAAATAAATGCAAAAAAATTTTAAAAATTAAAATACATCATCGAGGCTTCATTTCAAGACCAAACGGGTCAGGACGGGCCGAAAAATAGAGACGAAAACAAAATTTTTTCCGATCCGTTCAAACCCGACCCGAATTCGAAAATTCAAAAATAAATGCGAAAAAATTCTAAAAATTAAAAAACATTATCCAGGCTTCATTTCAAGTCGAAACGGGTCAGGACAGGCCGTAAAATAGAGAACAAAAAAAATTTCCTTCCTCTCCGTTCGAACCCGACCCGAGTTAGAAAATTTAAAAATAAATACGAAAAAATTCTAAAAATTAAAAAACATCATCCAGGCTACATTTCAAGTCGAAACGGGTCAGGACAGGCCAAAAAATAGAGAACAAAAAAAATTTCCTTCCTATCCGTTCGAACCCGACCCGAATTAGAAAATTCAAAAATAAATGCGAAAAAATTCTAAAAATTAAAAAACATCATCCAGGCTTCATTTCAAGTCGAAACGGGTCAGGACAAGCCGTAAAATAGAGAACAAAAAAAATTTCCTTCCTATCCGTTCGAACCCGACCCAAATTAGAAAATTCAAAAATAAATACGAAAAAATTCTAAAAATTAAAAAACATCATCCAGGCTACCTTTCAAGACGAAACGTGTCAAGACAGGCCGAAAAATAGAGAAGAAAAAAAATTTCCTTCCTCTCCGTTCGAACCCGACCAGAATTAGAAAATTCAAAAATAAATGCAAAAAAATTCTAAAAATTATAAAACATCATGCAGGCTTCATTTCCAGACGAAACGGGTCAGGACAGGCCAAAAAATAGCGAACAAAAATAATTTCCTCCCTATCGGTTCGAACCCGACCCGAATTAGAAAAATCAAAAATAAATGCGAAAAAATTTAAAAATTAAAAAATATCATTCAGGCTTCATCTGAAGTCGAAACGGGCCAGGACAGGTCGAAAAAAAGAGAACAAAAAAAATTTCCTTCCTATCCGTTCGAACCCGACCCGAATTAGAAAATTCAAAAATAAATACGAAAAAATTCTAAAACTTAGAAAACATCATCCTGGCCACATTTGAAGTCGAAACGGGTCAGGACAGGCCGAAAAATAGCGAACAAAAAAAAATTTCCTTCCTATCCGTTCGAACCCGACCCGAATTAGAAAATTCAAAAATAAATACGAAAAAATTCTAAAAATTAAAAAACATCATCCAGGCTTCATTTCAAGTCGAAACGGGTCAGGACAGGCCGTAAAATAGAGAACAAAAAAAATTTCCTTCCTATCCGTTCGAACCCGACCCAAATTAGAAAATTCAAAAATAAATACGAAAAAATTCTAAAAATTAAAAAACATCATCCAGGCTACCTTTCAAGACGAAACGTGTCAAGACAGGCCGAAAAATAGAGAAGAAAAAAAATTTCCTTCCTCTCCGTTCGAACCCGACCAGAATTAGAAAATTCAAAAATAAATGCAAAAAAATTCTAAAAATTATAAAACATCATGCAGGCTTCATTTCCAGACGAAACGGGTCAGGACAGGCCAAAAAATAGCGAACAAAAATAATTTCCTCCCTATCGGTTCGAACCCGACCCGAATTAGAAAAATCAAAAATAAATGCGAAAAAATTTAAAAATTAAAAAATATCATTCAGGCTTCATCTGAAGTCGAAACGGGCCAGGACAGGTCGAAAAAAAGAGAACCAAAAAAATTTCCTTCCTATCCGTTCGAACCCGACCCGAATTAGAAAATTCAAAAATAAATGCGCAAAAATTCTAAAAATTAAAAAACATCATCCAGGCTACATTTCAAGTCGAAACGGGTCACGACAGGCCGAAAAATAGAGAAAAAAAAAATTTCCTTCCTATCCTTTCGAACTCGACCCGAATTAGAATATTCTAAAATAAATGCGAAAAAATTCTAAAAATTAAAAAACATCATCCAGGCTTTATTTCAAGACGAAACGGGTCAGGACAAGCCGAAAAGTAGAGAAGAAAAAAAAAATATTTCCTATCCGTTCGAACCCGACCCGAATTAGAAAATTCAAAAATAAATGCGAAAAAATTCTAAAAATTAAAAAACATCATCCAGGCTACATTTCAAGACGAAACGTGTCAAGACAGGCCGAAAAATAGAGAAGAAAAAAAATTTCCTTCCTATCCGTTCGAACCCGACCCGAATTAGAAAATTCAAAAATAAATACGAAAAAATTCTAAAACTTAGAAAACATCATCCTGGCCACATTTGAAGTCGAAACGGGTCAGGACAGGCCGAAAAATAGCGAACAAAAAAAAATTTCCTTCCTATCCGTTCGAACCCGACCCGAATTAGAAAATTCAAAAATAAATACGAAAAAATTCTAAAAATTAAAAAACATCATCCAGGCTTCATTTCAAGTCGAAACGGGTCAGGACAGGCCGTAAAATAGAGAACAAAAAAAATTTCCTTCCTATCCGTTCGAACCCGACCCAAATTAGAAAATTCAAAAATAAATACGAAAAAATTCTAAAAATTAAAAAACATCATCCTGGCTTCATTTTAAGAAGAAACGGGTCAGGACAAGCCAAAAAATAGAGAAAAAAAAAATTTCCTTCCTCTCCGTTCGAACCCGACCAGAATTAGAAAATTCAAAAATAAATGCAAAAAAATTCTAAAAATTATAAAACATCATGCAGGCTTCATTTCCAGACGAAACGGGTCAGGACAGGCCAAAAAATAGCGAACAAAAATAATTTCCTCCCTATCGGTTCGAACCCGACCCGAATTAGAAAAATCAAAAATAAATGCGAAAAAATTTAAAAATTAAAAAATATCATTCAGGCTTCATCTGAAGTCGAAACGGGCCAGGACAGGTCGAAAAAAAGAGAACCAAAAAAATTTCCTTCCTATCCGTTCGAACCCGACCCGAATTAGAAAATTCAAAAATAAATGCGAAAAAATTCTAAAAATTAAAAAACATCATCCAGGCTACATTTCAAGTCGAAACGGGTCACGACAGGCCGAAAAATAGAGAAAAAAAAAATTTCCTTCCTATCCTTTCGAACTCGACCCGAATTAGAATATTCTAAAATAAATGCGAAAAAATTCTAAAAATTAAAAAACATCATCCAGGCTTTATTTCAAGACGAAACGGGTCAGGACAAGCCGAAAAGTAGAGAAGAAAAAAAAAATATTTCCTATCCGTTCGAACCCGACCCGAATTAGAAAATTCAAAAATAAATGCGAAAAAATTCTAAAAATTAAAAAACATCATCCAGGCTACATTTCAAGACGAAACGTGTCAAGACAGGCCGAAAAATAGAGAAGAAAAAAAATTTCCTTCCTATCCGTTCGAACCCGACCCGAATTAGAAAATTCAAAAATAAATACGAAAAAATTCTAAAACTTAGAAAACATCATCCAGGCCACATTTGAAGTCGAAACGGGTCAGGACAGGCCGAAAAATAGCGAACAAAAAAAAATTTCCTTCCTATCCGTTCGAACCCGACCCGAATTAGAAAATTCAAAAATAAATACGAAAAAATTCTAAAAATTAAAAAACATCATCCAGGCTACATTTCAAGTCGAAACGGGTCACGACAGGCCGAAAAATAGAGAAAAAAAAATTTCCTTCCTATCCTTTCGAACTCGACCCGAATTAGAATATTCTAAAATAAATGCGAAAAAATTCTAAAAATTAAAAAACATCATCCAGGCTTTATTTCAAAACGAAACCGGTCAGGACAAGCTGAAAAGTAGAGAAGAAAAAAAAAAAATTTTCCTATCCGTTCGAACCCGACCCGAATTAGAAAATTAAAAAATAAATGCGGAAAAATTCTAAAAATTAAAAAACATCATCCAGGCTTCATTTGAAGTCGAAACGGGTCAGGACAAGCCGAAAAATAGAGAACAAAAAAAATTTCCTTCCTATCCGTTCGAACCCGACCCGAATTTTAAAATTCAAAAATAAATGCGAAAAAATTCTAAAATTTAAAAAACATCATCCAGGGTTCAGTTGAAGACGAAACGGGTCAGGACAGGCCGATAAATAGGGAACAAAAAAAATTTCCTTCCTATCCGTTCGAACCCGACCCGAATTAGAAAATTCAAAAATAAATGAGAAAAAATTCTAAAAATTAAAAAACATGATCCAGGGTACATTTCAAGTCGAAACGGGGCAAAACAGGCCGAAAAATAGAGAACAAGAAAAATTTCCTTCCTCTCCGTTCGAACCCGACCCGAGTTAGAAAATTAGAAAATAAATGCGAAAAAATTCTAAAAATTAAAAAACATCATCCTGGCTTCATTTTAAGAGGAAACGGGTCAGGACATACCGAAAAATAGAGAACAAAAAAAATTTCCTTTCTATCCGTTCGAACCCGACCTGAATTAGAAAATTCTAAAATAAAAGCGAAAAAATTCTAAAAATTAAAAAACATCATCCTGGCTCCATTTGAAGTCGAAACGGGTCAGGACAGGCCGAAAAATAGAGAGAAAAAAAAAATTTCCTTCCTATCCATTCGAACCCGGCCCGAATTAGAAAATTCTAAAATAAATGCGAAAAAATTCTAAAAATTAAAAAACATCATCCTGGCTTCATTTTAAGAGGAAACGGGTCAGGACAGACCGAGAAATAGAGAACAAAAAAAATTTCCTTCCTCTCCGTTCGAACCCGACCCGAGTTAGAAAATTCAAAAATAAGTGCGAAAAAATTATAAAAATTAAAAAACATCATCCAGGCTTCATTTCAAGTCGAAACGGGTCAGGAAAGGACGAAAAATAGAGAACAAAAAAAATTTCCTTCCTATCCGTTCGAACCCGACCCGAATTAGAAAATTCTAAAATAAATGCGAAAAAATTCTAAAAATTTAAAAACATCATCCAGGCCTCATTTGAAGTCGAAATGGGTCAGGGCATGCTGAAAAATAGAGAAGAAAAAAATTTTCCTTCCAATCCGTTCGAACCCGACCCGAATTAGAAAATTCAAAAATAAATACGAAAAAATTCTAAAAATTAAAAAACATCATCCAGGCTTCATTTCCAGTCGAAACGGGTCAGGACAGCCCGAAAAATAGAGAACAAAAAAAATTTCCTTCCTATCCGTTCGAACCCGACCCGAATTAGAATATTCTAAAATAAGTGCGAAAAAACTCTAAAAATTAAAAAACATCATCCAGGCTATACATTTCAAGTCGAAACGGGTCAGGACAAGCCGAAAAATAGCGAACTAAAAAAATTTCCTCCCTATCCGTTCGAACCCGACCCGAATTAGAAAATTTAAAAATAAATGCGAAAAAATTCTTAAAATTAAAAAACATCATCCAAGGTTCATTTCAAGACGAAACGGGTCAGGACAGACCGAAAAATAGAAAACAAAAAAAATTTCCTTCTTCTCCATTCGAACCCGACCCGAGTTAGAAAATTCGAAAATAAATGCGAAAAAATTCTAAAAATTAAAAAACATCATCCAGGGTACATTTGAAGACGAAACGGGTCAGGACAGGCCGATAAATAGAGAAGAAAAAAAATTTCCTCCCTATCCGTTCGAACCCGACCCGAATTAGAAAATTCAAAAATAAATGCGAAAAAATTCTAAAAATTAAAAAACATCATCCTGGCTTCATTTGAAGTCGAAACGGGTCAGGGCAGGCCGAAAAATAGAGAGAAAAAAAAAATTTCCTTCCAATCCGTTCGAACCCGGCCCGAATTAGAAAATTCTTAAATAACTGCGAAAAAATTCTAAAAATTAAAAAACATAATCCTGGCTTCATTTGAATTCGAAACGGGTCAGGACAGGCTGAAAAATAGAGAGAAAAAAAAATTTTCCTTCCTATCCGTTCGAACCCGACCCGAATTAGAAAATTCTAAAATAAATGCGAAAAAATTCTAAAAATTAAAAAACATCATCCTGGCTTCATTTTAAGAGGAGACGGGTCAGGACAGACCGAAAAATAGAGAACAAAAAAAATTTCCTTCCTCTCCGTTCGAACCCGACCCGAGTTAGAAAATTCAAAAATAAATGCAAAAAAATTTTAAACATTAGAAAACATCATCCAGGCCTCATTTGAAGTCGAAACGGGTCAGGACAGGGTGAAAAATAGAGAAAAAAAAAATTTTCTTCCTCTCCGTTCGAAACCGAACCGAGTTAGAAAATTCAAAAATAAATGCGAAAAAATTCTAAAATTTAAAAAAACATCTTCCGGGGTTCATTTGAAGACGAAACGGGTCAGGACAGGCCGATAAATAGAGAAGAAAAAAAATTTCCTCCCAATCCGTACGAACCCGACCCGAATTAGAAAATTCAAAAATAAATGCAAAAAAATTTTAAAAATTAAAATACATCATCAAGGCTACATTTCCTGACGAAACGGGTCAGGACAGGCGAAAAAATAGCGAACAAAAAAAATTTCCTCCCTATCCGTTCGAACCCGACCTGAATTAGAAAAGTCAAAAATAAATGCGAAAAAATTCTAAAAATAAAAAAACATCATCAAGGCTTCATTTCAAGTCGAAACGGGTCGGGAAAGGCCGAAAAATAGAGAACAAAAAAAATTTCCTTCCTATCCGTTCGAACCCGACCCGAATTAGAAAATTCTAAAATAAATGCGAAAAAATTCTAAAAATTAAAAAACATCATCCTGGCTTCATTTTAACAAAAAAAATTTCTTTCCTCTCCGTTCGAACCTGAACCGAGTTAGAAAATTCAAAAATAAATGCGAAAAATTCTCATATTTAAAAAACATCATCCGGGGTTCATTTGAAGACGAAACGGGTCAGGACAGGCCGATAAATAGAGAAGAAAAAAAATTTCCTCCCAATCCGTACGAACCCGCCCAGAATTAGAAAATTCAAAAATAAATGCAAAAAAATTCTAAAAATTATAAAACATCATCCAGGCTTCATTTCCAGACGAAACGGGTCAGGACAGGCCAAAAAATAGCGAACAAAAAAAATTTCCACCCTATCGGTTCGAACCCGACCCGAATTAGAAAAATAAAAAATAAATGCGAAAAAATTCTAAAAATTAAAAAATATCATCCAGGCTTCATCTGAAGTCGAAACGGGCCAGGACAGGTCGAAAAAAAAGAGAACCAAAATAATTTCCTTCCTATCCGTTCGAACCCGACCCGAATTAGAAAATTCAAAAATAAATGCGCAAAAATTCTTAAATTAAAAAACATCATCCAGGCTTCATTCGAAGTTGAAACAGGTCAGGACAGGCCGAAAAATAGAAAAAAAAAAAAATTTTCCTTCCTATCCGTTCGAACCCGACCCGAGTTAGAAAATTCAAAAATAAATGCAAAAAAATTCTAAAAATTATAAAACATCATCCGGGCTTCATTTCAAGACGAAAAGGGTCAGGACATTCCAAAAAATAGAGAAAAAATAAATTTCCTCCCTATCCGTTCCAACCCGACCCGAATTAGAAAATTCAAAAATAAATGTAAAAAAATTTAAAAAATTAAAAGACATCATCCAGGCTTCATTTCAAGACAAAACGGGTCAGGATAGGCCGAAAAATAGAGAAGAAAAAAAATTTTCTTCCTACCCATTCCAACCCGACCCGAATTAGAAAATTCAAAAATAAATGCGAAAAAATTCTAAAAATTAAAAAACATCATCCAGGCTTCATTTCAAGACGAAACTGGTCAGGACAGGCCATAAAATAGAGAAGAAAAAAAAATTTCTTCCTATCCGTTCGAACCCGACCCGAATTAGAAAATTCAAAAATAAATGCAAAAAAATTTTAAAAATTAAAATACATCATCCAGGCTTCATTTCAAGACCAAACGGGTCAGGACGGGCCGAAAAATAGAGACGAAAACAAATTTTTTTCCGATTCGTTCGAACCCGACCCGAATTAGAAAATTGAAAAATAAATGCGAAAAAATTCTAAAAATTAAAAAACATTATACAGGCTTCATTTCAAGTCGAAACGGGTCAGGACAGGCCGTAAAATAGAGAACAAAAAAAATTTCCTTCCTCTCCTTTCGAACCCAACCCGAGTTAGAAAATTCAAAAATAAATGTGAAAAAATTTTAAAAATTAAAAAACATCATCCAAGCTTCATTTCAAGACGAAACGTGTCAGGACAGGCCGAAAAATAGAGAAGAAAAAAAATTTCCTTCCTATCCGTTCAAACCCGACCTGAATTGGAAAATTCAAAAATAAATGCGAAAAAATTCTAAAAATTAAAAAACATCATCCAGGCTTCATTTCAAGACGAAACGTGTCAGGACAGGCCGAAAAATAGAGAAGAAAAAAAATTTCCTTCCTATCCGTTCGAACCCGACCCAAATTAGAAAATTCAAAAATAAATACGAAAAAAATTCTAAAAATTAAAAAACATCATCCAGGCTACATTTCAAGTCGAAACGGGTCAGGACAGGCCAAAAAATAGAGAACAAAAAAAATTTCCTTCCTATCCGTTCGAACCCGACCAGAATTAGAATATTCTAAAATAAATGCGAAAAAACTCTAAAAATTTAAAAACATCATCCAGGCTTCATTTCAAGACGAAACGGGTCAGGACAGGCCGAAAAATAGCGAACTAAAAAAATTTCCTCCCTATCCGTTCGAACCCGACCCGAATTAGAAAATTCAAAAATAAATGCGAAAAAATTCTAAAAATTAAAAAACATCATCCAGGCTACATTTCAAGACGAAACGTGTCAAGACAGGCCGAAAAATAGAGAAGAAAAAAAATTTCCTTCCTTTCCGTTCGAACCCGACCCGAATTAGAAAATTCAAAAATAAATGCGAAAAAATTCTAAAAATTAAAAAACATCACCCTGGCTTCATTTGAAGTCGAAACGGGTCAGGACAGGCCGATAAATAGAGAAGAAAAAAAATTTCCTCCCTATCCGTTCGAACCCGACCCGAATTAGAAAATTCAAAAATAAATGCGAAAAAATTCTAAAAATTAAAAAACATCATCCTGGCTTCATTTGAAGTTGAAACGGGTCGGGACAGGCCGAAAAATAGAGAGAAAAAAAAATTTCCTTCCTATCCGTTCGAACCCGGCCAGTATTAGAAAATTCTAAAATAATTGCGAAAAAATTCTAAAAATTAAAAAACATAATCCTGGCTTCATTTGAATTCGAAACGGGTCAGGACAGGCCGAAAAATAGAGGGAAAAAAAAAATTTCCTCCCTATCCGTTCGAACCCGCCCCGAATTAGAAAATTCTAAAATAAATGCGAAAAAATTCTAAAAATTAAAAAACATCATCCTGGCTTCATTTTAAGAGGAGACGGATCAGGACAGACCGAAAAATAGAGAACAAAAAAAATTTCCTTCCTCTCCGTTCGAACCCGACCCGAGTTAGAAAATTCAAAAATAAATGCGAAAAAATTTTAAAAATTAAAAAACATCATCGAGGCTTCATTTCAAGACCAAACGGGTCAGGACGGGCCGAAAAATAGAGACGAAAACAAAATTTTTTCCGATCCGTTCAAACCCGACCCGAATTAGAAAATTCAAAAATAAATACGAAAAAATTCTAAAAATTAAAAAACATCATCCAGGCTACATTTCAAGTCCAAATGGGTCAGGACAGGCCAAAAAATAGAGAACAAAAAAAATTTCCATCCTATCCGTTCGAACCCGACCCGAATTAGAAAATTCAAAAATAAATGCGAAAAAATTCTAAAAATTAAAAAACATCATCCAGGCTTCATTTCAAGACGAAACGTGTCAGGACAGGCCGAAAAATAGAGAAGAAAAAAAATTTCATTCCTATCCGTTCGAACCCGACCCAAATTAGAAAATTCAAAAATAAATACGAAAAAATTCAAAAAATTAAAAAACATCATCCAGGCTACATTTCAAGATGAAACGGGTCAGGACAGGCCAAAAAATAGAGAACAAAAAAAATTTCCTTCCTATCCGTTCGAACCCGACCCGAATTAGAATATTCTAAAATAAATGCGAAAAAACTCTGAAAATTAAAAAACATCATCCAGGCTTCATTTCAAGACGAAACGGGTCAGGACAGGCCGAAAAATAGCGAACTAAAAAAATTTCCTCCCTATCCGTTCGAACCCGACCCGAATTAGAAAATTCTAAAATAAATGCGAAAAAATTCTAAAAATTAAAAAAATCATCCAGGCTACATTTCAAGACGAAACGTGTCAAGACAGGCCAAAAAATAGAGAAGAAAAAAAATTTCCTTCCTATCCGTTCGAACCCGACCCGAATTAGAAAATTCAAAAATAAATACGAAAAAATTCTAAAAATTAAAAACCATCATCCAGGCTACATTTCAAGTCGAAACGGGTCACGACAGGCCGAAAAATAGAGAAAAAAAAAAATTTCCTTCCTATCCTTTCGAACTCGACCCGAATTAGAATCTTCTAAAATAAATGCGAAAAAATTCTAAAAATTAAAAAACATCATCCAGGCTTTATTTCAAGACGAAACGGGTCAGGACAAGCCGAAAAGTAGAGAAGAAAAAAAAAATTTTTCCTATCCGTTCGAACCCGACCCGAATTAGAAAATTCAAAAATAAATGCGGAAAAATTCTAAAAATTAAAAAACATCATCCAGGCTTCATTTGAAGTCGAAACGGGTCAGGACAGACCGAAAAATAGAGAACAAAAAAAATTTCCTTCCTATCCGTTCGAACCCGACCCGAATTAGAAAATTCAAAAATAAATGCAAAAAAATTTTAAAAATTAGAAAACATCATCCAGGCCTCATTTGAAGTCGAAACGGGTCAAAACAGGCCGAAAAATAGAGAACAAAAAAAATTTCCTTCCTCTCCGTTCGAACCCGACCCAAGTTAGAAAATTCGAAAATAAATGCGAAAAAATTCTAAAAATTAAAAAACATCATCCTGGCTTCATTTTAAGAGGAAACGGGTCAGGAAAGACCGAAAAATAGAGAACAAAAAAAATTTCCTTTTTATCCGTTCGAACCCGACCCGAATTAGAAAATTCTAAAATAAATGCGACAAAATTCTAAAAATTAAAAAACATCATCCAGGCTTCATTTCAAGACGAAACGTGTCAAGACAGGACGAAAAATAGAGAAGAAAAAAAATTTCCTTCCAATCCGTTCGAACCCGGCCCGAATTAGAAAATTCTTAAATAACTGCGAAAAAATTCTAAAAATTAAAAAACATAATCCTGGCTTCATTTGAATTCGAAACGGGTCAGGACAGGCTGAAAAATAGAGAGAAAAAAAAATTTTCCTTCCTATCCGTTCGAACCCGACCCGAATTAGAAAATTCTAAAATAAATGCGAAAAAATTCTAAAAATTAAAAAACATCATCCTGGCTTCATTTTAAGAGGAGACGGGTCAGGACAGACCGAAAAATAGAGAACAAAAAAAATTTCCTTCCTCTCCGTTCGAACCCGACCCGAGTTAGAAAATTCAAAAATAAATGCAAAAAAATTTTAAACATTAGAAAACATCATCCAGGCCTCATTTGAAGTCGAAACGGGTCAGGACAGGCCGAAAAATAGAGAACAAAAAAAATTTCTTTCCTCTCCGTTCGAACCTGAACCGAGTTAGAAAATTCAAAAATAAATG
The DNA here is from genome assembly GCF_932294415.1 of Quercus robur. Taxonomy (NCBI): domain Eukaryota; kingdom Viridiplantae; phylum Streptophyta; class Magnoliopsida; order Fagales; family Fagaceae; genus Quercus; species Quercus robur. The sequence goes on from NC_065535.1 coordinate 43,981,167, forward strand.
CGAAAAATTCTCATATTTAAAAAACATCATCCGGGGTTCATTTGAAGACGAAACGGGTCAGGACAGGCCGATAAATAGAGAAGAAAAAAAATTTCCTCCCAATCCGTACGAACCCGACCCGAATTAGAAAATTCAAAAATAAATGCAAAAAAATTTTAAAAATTAAAATACATCATCAAGGCTACATTTCCTGACGAAACGGGTCAGGACAGGCGAAAAAATAGCGAACAAAAAAAATTTCCTCCCTATCCGTTCGAACCCGACCTGAATTAGAAAAGTCAAAAATAAATGCGAAAAAATTCTAAAAATAAAAAAACATCATCAAGGCTTCATTTCAAGTCGAAACGGGTCGGGAAAGGCCGAAAAATAGAGAACAAAAAAAATTTCCTTCCTATCCGTTCGAACCCGACCCGAATTAGAAAATTCTAAAATAAATGCGAAAAAATTCTAAAAATTAAAAAACATCATCCTGGCTTCATTTAAACAAAAAAAATTTCTTTCCTCTCCGTTCGAACCTGAACCGAGTTAGAAAATTCAAAAATAAATGCGAAAAATTCTCATATTTAAAAAACATCATCCGGGGTTCATTTGAAGACGAAACGGGTCAGGACAGGCCGATAAATAGAGAAGAAAAAAAATTTCCTCCCAATCCGTACGAACCCGCCCAGAATTAGAAAATTCAAAAATAAATGCAAAAAAATTCTAAAAATTATAAAACATCATCCAGGCTTCATTTCCAGACGAAACGGGTCAGGACAGGCCAAAAAATAGCGAACAAAAAAAATTTCCACCCTATCGGTTCGAACCCGACCCGAATTAGAAAAATAAAAAATAAATGCGAAAAAATTCTAAAAATTAAAAAATATCATCCAGGCTTCATCTGAAGTCGAAACGGGCCAGGACAGGTCGAAAAAAAGAGAACCAAAATAATTTCCTTCCTATCCGTTCGAACCCGACCCGAATTAGAAAATTCAAAAATAAATGCGCAAAAATTCTTAAATTAAAAAACATCATCCAGGCTTCATTCGAAGTTGAAACAGGTCAGGACAGGCCGAAAAATAGAAAAAAAAAAAATTTTCCTTCCTATCCGTTCGAACCCGACCCGAGTTAGAAAATTCAAAAATAAATGCAAAAAAATTCTAAAAATTATAAAACATCATCCGGGCTTCATTTCAAGACGAAAAGGGTCAGGACATTCCAAAAAATAGAGAAAAAATAAATTTCCTCCCTATCCGTTCCAACCCGACCCGAATTAGAAAATTCAAAAATAAATGTAAAAAAATTTAAAAAATTAAAAGACATCATCCAGGCTTCATTTCAAGACAAAACGGGTCAGGATAGGCCGAAAAATAGAGAAGAAAAAAAATTTTCTTCCTACCCATTCCAACCCGACCCGAATTAGAAAATTCAAAAATAAATGCGAAAAAATTCTAAAAATTAAAAAACATCATCCAGGCTTCATTTCAAGACGAAACTGGTCAGGACAGGCCATAAAATAGAGAAGAAAAAAAAATTTCTTCCTATCCGTTCGAACCCGACCCGAATTAGAAAATTCAAAAATAAATGCAAAAAAATTTTAAAAATTAAAATACATCATCCAGGCTTCATTTCAAGACCAAACGGGTCAGGACGGGCCGAAAAATAGAGACGAAAACAAATTTTTTTCCGATTCGTTCGAACCCGACCCGAATTAGAAAATTGAAAAATAAATGCGAAAAAATTCTAAAAATTAAAAAACATTATACAGGCTTCATTTCAAGTCGAAACGGGTCAGGACAGGCCGTAAAATAGAGAACAAAAAAAATTTCCTTCCTCTCCTTTCGAACCCAACCCGAGTTAGAAAATTCAAAAATAAATGTGAAAAAATTTTAAAAATTAAAAAACATCATCCAAGCTTCATTTCAAGACGAAACGTGTCAGGAATGGCTGAAAAATAGAGAAGAAAAAAAATTTCCTTCCTATCCGTTCAAACCCGACCTGAATTGGAAAATTCAAAAATAAATGCGAAAAAATTCTAAAAATTAAAAAACATCATCCAGGCTTCATTTCAAGACGAAACGTGTCAGGACAGGCCGAAAAATAGAGAAGAAAAAAAATTTCCTTCCTATCCGTTCGAACCCGACCCAAATTAGAAAATTCAAAAATAAATACGAAAAAAATTCTAAAAATTAAAAAACATCATCCAGGCTACATTTCAAGTCGAAACGGGTCAGGACAGGCCAAAAAATAGAGAACAAAAAAAATTTCCTTCCTATCCGTTCGAACCCGACCAGAATTAGAATATTCTAAAATAAATGCGAAAAAACTCTAAAAATTTAAAAACATCATCCAGGCTTCATTTCAAGACGAAACGGGTCAGGACAGGCCGAAAAATAGCGAACTAAAAAAATTTCCTCCCTATCCGTTCGAACCCGACCCGAATTAGAAAATTCAAAAATAAATGCGAAAAAATTCTAAAAATTAAAAAACATCATCCAGGCTACATTTCAAGACGAAACGTGTCAAGACAGGCCGAAAAATAGAGAAGAAAAAAAATTTCCTTCCTTTCCGTTCGAACCCGACCCGAATTAGAAAATTCAAAAATAAATGCGAAAAAATTCTAAAAATTAAAAAACATCACCCTGGCTTCATTTGAAGTCGAAACGGGTCAGGACAGGCCGATAAATAGAGAAGAAAAAAAATTTCCTCCCTATCCGTTCGAACCCGACCCGAATTAGAAAATTCAAAAATAAATGCGAAAAAATTCTAAAAATTAAAAAACATCATCCTGGCTTCATTTGAAGTTGAAACGGGTCAGGACAGGCCGAAAAATAGAGAGAAAAAAAAATTTCCTTCCTATCCGTTCGAACCCAGCCAGTATCAGAAAATTCTAAAATAATTGCGAAAAAATTCTAAAAATTAAAAAACATAATCCTGGCTTCATTTGAATTCGAAACGGGTCAGGACAGGCCGAAAAATAGAGGGAAAAAAAAAATTTCCTCCCTATCCGTTCGAACCCGCCCCGAATTAGAAAATTCTAAAATAAATGCGAAAAAATTCTAAAAATTAAAAAACATCATCCTGGCTTCATTTTAAGAGGAGACGGATCAGGACAGACCGAAAAATAGAGAACAAAAAAAATTTCCTTCCTCTCCGTTCGAACCCGACCCGAGTTAGAAAATTCAAAAATAAATGCGAAAAAATTTTAAAAATTAAAAAACATCATCGAGGCTTCATTTCAAGACCAAACGGGTCAGGACGGGCCGAAAAATAGAGACGAAAACAAAATTTTTTCCGATCCGTTCAAACCCGACCCGAATTAGAAAATTCAAAAATAAATACGAAAAAATTCTAAAAATTAAAAAACATCATCCAGGCTACATTTCAAGTCCAAATGGGTCAGGACAGGCCAAAAAATAGAGAACAAAAAAAATTTCCATCCTATCCGTTCGAACCCGACCCGAATTAGAAAATTCAAAAATAAATGCGAAAAAATTCTAAAAATTAAAAAACATCATCCAGGCTTCATTTCAAGACGAAACGTGTCAGGACAGGCCGAAAAATAGAGAAGAAAAAAAATTTCATTCCTATCCGTTCGAACCCGACCCAAATTAGAAAATTCAAAAATAAATACGAAAAAATTCAAAAAATTAAAAAACATCATCCAGGCTACATTTCAAGATGAAACGGGTCAGGACAGGCCAAAAAATAGAGAACAAAAAAAATTTCCTTCCTATCCGTTCGAACCCGACCCGAATTAGAATATTCTAAAATAAATGCGAAAAAACTCTGAAAATTAAAAAACATCATCCAGGCTTCATTTCAAGGCGAAACGGGTCAGGACAGGCCGAAAAATAGCGAACTAAAAAAATTTCCTCCCTATCCGTTCGAACCCGACCCGAATTAGAAAATTCTAAAATAAATGCGAAAAAATTCTAAAAATTAAAAAAATCATCCAGGCTACATTTCAAGACGAAACGTGTCAAGACAGGCCAAAAAATAGAGAAGAAAAAAAATTTCCTTCCTATCCGTTCGAACCCGACCCGAATTAGAAAATTCAAAAATAAATACGAAAAAATTCTAAAAATTAAAAACCATCATCCAGGCTACATTTCAAGTCGAAACGGGTCACGACAGGCCGAAAAATAGAGAAAAAAAAAAATTTCCTTCCTATCCTTTCGAACTCGACCCGAATTAGAATCTTCTAAAATAAATGCGAAAAAATTCTAAAAATTAAAAAACATCATCCAGGCTTTATTTCAAGACGAAACGGGTCAGGACAAGCCGAAAAGTAGAGAAGAAAAAAAAAATTTTTCCTATCCGTTCGAACCCGACCCGAATTAGAAAATTCAAAAATAAATGCGGAAAAATTCTAAAAATTAAAAAACATCATCCAGGCTTCATTTGAAGTCGAAACGGGTCAGGACAGACCGAAAAATAGAGAACAAAAAAAATTTCCTTCCTATCCGTTCGAACCCGACCCGAATTAGAAAATTCAAAAATAAATGCAAAAAAATTTTAAAAATTAGAAAACATCATCCAGGCCTCATTTGAAGTCGAAACGGGTCAAAACAGGCCGAAAAATAGAGAACAAAAAAAATTTCCTTCCTCTCCGTTCGAACCCGACCCAAGTTAGAAAATTCGAAAATAAATGCGAAAAAATTCTAAAAATTAAAAAACATCATCCTGGCTTCATTTTAAGAGGAAACGGGTCAGGAAAGACCGAAAAATAGAGAACAAAAAAAATTTCCTTTTTATCCGTTCGAACCCGACCCGAATTAGAAAATTCTAAAATAAATGCGACAAAATTCTAAAAATTAAAAAACATCATCCAGGCTTCATTTCAAGACGAAACGTGTCAAGACAGGACGAAAAATAGAGAAGAAAAAAAATTTCCTTCCAATCCGTTCGAACCCGTCCCGACTTAGAAAATTCAAAAATAAATACGAAAAAATTCTAAAAATTAAAAAACATCATCCAGGCCTCATTTGAAGTCGAAATGGGTCAGGACATGCTGAAAAATAGAGAAGAAAAAAATTTTCCTTCCGATCCGTTCGAACCCGACCCGAATTAGAAAATTCAAAAATAAATACGAAAAAATTCTAAAAATTAAAAAACATCATCCAGGCTTCATTTCCAGTCGAAACGGGTCAGGACAGCCCGAAAAATAGAGAACAAAAGAAATTTCCTTCCAATCCGTTCGAACCCGACCCGAATTAGAATATTCTAAAATAAGTGCGAAAAAACTCTAAAAATTAAAAAACATCATCCAGGCTATACATTTCAAGTCGAAACGGGTCAGGACAGGCCGAAAAATAGCGAACTAAAAAAATTTCCTCCCTATCCGTTCGAACCCGACCCGAATTAGAAAATTTAAAAATAAATGCGAAAAAATTCTTAAAATTAAAAAACATCATCCAGGGTTCATTTCAAGACGAAACGGGTCAGGACAGACCGAAAAATGGAGAACAAAAAAAATTTCCTTCTTCTCCATTCGAACCCGACCCGAGTTAGAAAATTCGAAAATAAATGCGAAAAAATTCTAAAAATTAAAAAACATCATCCAGGGTACATTTGAAGACGAAACGGGTCAGGACAGGCCGATAAATAGAGAAGAAAAAAAATTTCCTCCCTATCCGTTCGAACCCGACCCGAATTAGAAAATTCAAATGTAAATGCGAAAAAATTCTAAAAATTAAAAAACATCATCCTGGCTTCATTTGAAGTCGAAACGGGTTAGGACAGGCCGAAAAATAGAGAGAAAAAAACATTTCCTTCCAATCCGTTCGAACCCGGCCCGAATTAGAAAATTTTAAATTACTGCGAAAAAATTCTAAAAATTAAAAAACATAATCCTGGCTTCATTTGAATTCGAAACGGGTCAGGACAGGCCGAAAAATAGAGAGAGAAAAAAAAAATTCCTTCCTATCCGTTCGAACCCGGCCCGAATTAGAAAATTCAAAAATAAATACGAAAAAATTCTAAAAATTAAAAAACATCATCCAGGCTACATTTCAAGTCCAAATGGGTCAGGACAGGCCAAAAAATTCAAAAAATTAAAAAACATCATCCAGGCTTCATTTCAAGACGAAACGTGTCAGGACAGGCCGAAAAATAGAGAAGAAAAAAAATTTCCTTCCTATCCGTTCGAACCCGACCCAAATTAGAAAATTCAAAAATAAATACGAAAAAATTCAAAAAATTAAAAAACATAATCCAGGCTACATTTCAAGTTGAAACGGGTTAGGACAGGCCGAAAAATAGAGAACAAAAAAAATTTCATTCCTATCCGTTCGAACCCGACCAGAATTACAATATTCTAAAATAAATGCGAAAAAACTCTAAAAATTAAAAAACATCATCCAGGCTTCATTTCAAGACGAAACGGGTCAGGACAGGCCGAAAAATAGCGAACTAAAAAAATTTCCTCCCTATCCGTTCGAACCCGACCCGAATTAGAAAATTCAAAAATAAATGCAAAAAAATTCTAAAAATTAAAAAACATCATCCAGGCTACATTTCAAGACGAAACGTGTCAGGACAGTCCGAAAAATAGAGAAGAAAAAAAATTTCCTTCCTATCCGTTCGAACCCGACCCGAATTAGAAAATTCAAAAACAAATGCGAAAAAATTCTAAAAATTAAAAAACATCATCCTGGCTTCATTTGAATTCGAAACGGGTCAAGACAGGCCGAAAAATAGAGAGAAAAAAAAAATTTCCCTCCTATCCGTTGGAACTCGGCCCGAATTAGAAAATTCTAAAATAAATGCGAAAAAATTCTAAAAATAAAAAAACATCATCCTGGCTTCATTTTAAGAGGAGACGGGTCAGCACAGACCGAAAAATAGAGAACAAAAAAAATTTCCTTCCTCTCCGTTCGAACCCGACCCGAGTTAGAAAATTATAAAATAAACGCGAAAAAATTTTAAAAATTAAAAAACATCATCCAAGCTTCATTTCAAGACGAAACGTGTCAGGACAGGCCGAAAAATAGGGAAGAAAAAAAATTTCCTTCCTATCCGTTCGAACCCGACCCGAATTTGAAAATTCAAAAATAAATGCGAAAAAATTCTAAAAATTAAAAAACATCATCCAGGCTTCATTTCAAGACGAAACGTGTCAGGACAGGCTCAAAAATAGAGAAGAAAAAAAATTTCCTTCCTATCCGTTCGAACCCGACCCAAATTAGAAAATTCAAAAATAAATACGAAAAAATTCGAAAAATTAAAAAACATCATCCAGGCTACATTTCAAGTCGAAACGGGTCAGGACAGGCCAAAAAATAGAGAACAAAAAAAATTTCCTTCCTATCCGTTCGAACCCGGCCCGAATTAGAAAATTCTAAAATAAATGCGAAAAAATTCTAAAAATTAAAAAACATCATCTTGGCTGCATTTTAAGAGGAGACGGGTCAGGACAGACCGAAAAATAGAGAACAAAAAAAATTTCCTTCCTCTCCGTTCGAACCCGACCCGAGTTAGAAAATTCAAAAATAAATGCGAAAAAATTTTAAAAATTAAAAAACATCATCCAAGCTTCATTTCAAGATGAAACGTGTCAGGATAGGCCGAAAAATAGAGAAGAAAAAAAATTTCCTTCCTATCCGTTCGAACCCGACCCGAATTAGAAAATTCAAAAATAAATGCGAAAAAATTCTAAAAATTAAAAAACATCATCCAGGCTTCATTTCAATACGAAACGTGTCAGGACAGGCAGAAAAATAGAGAAGAAAAAAAATTTCCTTCCTATCCGTTCGAACCCGACCCAAATTAGAAAATTCAAAAATAAATACGAAAAAATTCAAAAAATTAAAAAACATCATCCAGGCTACATTTCAAGTCGAAACGGGTAAGGACAGGCCAAAAAATAGAGAACAAAAAAAATTTCCTTCCTATCCGTTCGAACCCGACCCGAATTAGAAAATTCAAAAATAAATGCGAAAAAATTCTAAAAATTAAAAAACATCATCCAGGCTACATTTCAAGACGAAACGTGTCAAGACAAGCCGAAAAATAGAGAAGAAAAAAAATTTCCTTCCTATCCGTTCGAACCCGACCCGAATTAGAAAATTCAAAAATAAATGCGAAAAAATTCTAAAAATTAAAAAACATCATCCT